>NC_134676.1:68149362-68509944 GCF_030463565.1 Pelecanus crispus | reverse complement strand
GAGAGCATCTGAGTTTCCTAATGAAAAGATCTGTGTAGAATTCTACTGGCATCTGAGGAAATGAAGAGCCATAATGCATCTAGTAAAACATATAATATTTTTATCAATTATGTTCAATATGCAGGTCCCAAAAAGATACTAAAATGACACAGTTTTTTGGAAACAACTTTACTGAGGACAGATGGCGTAAAGCAGCATTAAAGAATGCTTTCTCTTTGCTTGGCAAACAGCGTTTTGAACATTCTGCAGCATTTTTTTTGCTGGCAGGACACTTAAAGGATGCAGTAGAGGTAATAAAATAATGAACTTTTTTTTATATTTAACACTGTTTTATTGTCCCAAACAATAAATTGAATGTGACTAGCATTTTGCATTAGTATGACCCCTGAAGATTCTGGTTTGTGTGTGCTCTCTCCCTCCCCGCCCTTTCCCAGCACCCCCCTGTCCCCCACCCCGCCCCCCAATTAATGACAAATACAGATCCTTGATCTTTACATTTTGATTCTGTTTTACCTCTCATATTAGTGATACTAAAAAGTCCCATGGTTAATTTCTCCATAGTAATGTTAAGAGGCCTACCTTCCATTAAGTTGCTTTCAGATTGTCTGCCCTGTTGTATATGAAGACAACATGTGTTTCATTAGGAAGTTCCAGATCTGAAAATGAAGACTTTTGGGCAGTAGTGTGGGTTGACTCCTAGAATCACAAAAAAAATTATTTCCTGGGTCTGTTAATTCAAAAGTTTGGAGGAAATTCATCTCTTTGATAATGAAGGATTTGTTCTGTAAAGCTTTAACCAAAACATCCAGCTTCAAGAGGTAGCATATGCACACTGACAATGATTTATTGAAGCTAATTTAATTTTCTTTCAAAGATCTATTTTCATGTCAGACATAAACTGAAGAAATTACAAATCAGATCTTGCATGTAACAGTTGACCACAGCTATTCTGGATAGTTCCTGCTAATTTTTTGTGGAATTGATAGACCTACTTATCTCAGTCTGGACAGATTCATGTCACTTCCTGTCTTGTGACCATTTGAACCAGAGGAGAAATTATAATGTTTGGTCTTGTGAATATATTTATTTCCAATTAGGTCTGCCTTGAAAAACTGAATGACATTCAGTTGGCTCTTGTAATATCAAGACTTTATGAGTCAGAGTTTGAAGTATCTAGTACTTACAAATCTGTACTACAAAAGAGAATTTTGGGAAGCGTGTTTCCCGGAAAAGATTGCTCGGAAAACATGCACTGTGACCCTTTTCTGCGAAGTATGGCTTACTGGATTTTGGAAGATTATAGCAAGGCTCTTGACACTTTGATTAAGCATTCTGTTGAAGATGGAGGTAAGACTATGAGTATTTTGCCTGTCAGGTTGGTTTTAACTCTTTGTTCATTTAAGTAGTAGTTTCTTAAAGCATAGTCTGAACAAGACCATGTACTGCACAGTAGCTCACCATTGCTAATAAGTAGCTTGCTGTAGCAATGTATGTGGTTTTTATAGTAAATGTGGTGACTGTGTTATTATCCTGTATCCCATGAATGGACGCTTTATTTGTCCTTTAAATATGTGAATATCAGGATAATGAGAATGACCCTAGAGTGCTGTTTTTCCAGCAGCAGCTTAAAGATGAAGAGACAAATTAACTTAATTAGTTAATTTGACTCTGTCACAACCTAGGAAAAAATTTCTGATTGCACAGTTACATAGCAGAGTCTGGAAGACGTGGTGTTTTGTAGCTTTTAGTCCTTGGGAAGAATGGTTGACCATAATGATAAACTGCCATAGGAAATAATGTGATATTTACTATGATACAAGGAGGCCCACATGGTGTCTGAAATAGCATGTAAGTCTCCTAAAGTGATTCTTTTCCCTGTTCACTTGCTAGCTTTATAGGCCTTCTAAGAATCAGTTGTATTATTACCTAAAGTTAGTGTTCTCAAGGAAGTTGAATGTTTCAAGTCCCTAGTAGTTAGGATGCTAGCTAGTTTAAGCCCTGGCTGCTGAGAGAAGCTTGATGGGGATATGAATGACTCGAATGTTGAAATGAAAACTTGAATCCCCAGAGTTGTGTGACTCATTTTAAAAACTGATTTCAGTAGAAGTTACATGCCGTAGGATAATTTTGAGCAAATGAGGGATACAGTATTCAGTTGTTTCCATCTTGGTCACATCCTCCTGTGTAAAATAATTTTTAAAGGTTACTAATTCTTCTTTAATCAGTTCAGTGACTTGTTTGTGCTGTTTTGCTTTATTTTCTTTCTTAAAAGGTGCTCTTTCATGTACATTTTCCTATTGTCTGTAGTTAGTTGTGCCATAGCTCTTGATAGAGGAAACAGCAAGGGCATATCTCAGCTAACCCAGACGCTTTGAAAGCTGTGTGAATCATCCTATGATGCTCGTATCTTTTCAGGGTTTTTTGTGTTGTGGTTTTGGACATGAAAATAAAATCAGGTGCTGCACTGCTGTATAATTCATTTATTTGTATGTAATACTGATACCAATATGTATAAATGTTATAGATTTCCTAGTTTTATTTTAAGTTGTACTTTTGCTAATAGGTAGACAAAATAAATATTAATCCAAAATTTTATAAAAAAATTATTTTAAGTAAAAATCTTTAGTAAGATGTAATGTCATACTGTCATTTAGTGATGGAGACTTCAGAAATCTAAACTGAACAGGAATGTGGTCTTGTCTGACTGCAGAAGAACTGGCCTGAGTACAAGGAAAAGAAATGGTAGCTGTTTTAAATTAAAGGTCTTACCTGCTTTCACACTCAAGCTTCTCCTTTCAGTAGTGGTTAGGTTTGGCAATGTCCTCCTGCCAAAGATACTCAAATGATAAAGCTGCAAAGAGGGGTGAAAAGGGGGGTGCAATGAAGTAAACAATAGGATAAATATTAAGACCTAATAGCCTTCTGATGAACTTAGAACTTTGCAGATGGATTACATAATACAGAATGGTAGATTTTCCTCATGATGCAATATCTTTTCAGATGAAGGAGATGGCTCATCAAATTGTAACCCTGCAGTGTTTAACTTCTATAATTACTTAAGAACACATCCTCTCTTGTTGAGACGTCATTTTGGTTCTTCTGATACATCTTCCACACACATTTGCCTAACAGTAGAAAATGGATTAGCTGACAAAATCAACCTAGGGGAAAGACGCCTGTTTTTCACCACTGCGTATGCTCATCTAAAAGCTGGTTGTCCTATGTTGGCCTTAGAAGTGTTATCAAAGATGCCCAAAGTTGTCAAGAGGTCAAAGTCATTCTGTAGATCCTCTAGTTTAATGGATACTAGTAAAGATTTCTCACCATCTTCTCCAGTTAAAGAGTTGGAAACAAAAGACCAATCTTCCAGTGTTGATTGGTCACAGCCAGTATTGAATGGTCTAGGTTCCTCTTCAGATTGTTCATCAGGAAAACATTCAAGTTCAACTCTTTCCTTTGACTGGAGCCAGCCAAGTGTGGTATTCCAAGATGAACACTTGAAACTACAGTCAGACAGTGATGAAAGTGATGAGAGTGAAGATTCTTCCCTGGTAATGAAAGAGCTAAACCCTCTGAAGAAAACTGAAAAATTGTATGAAACAAGTTCTAGCTACACAGAATCTTTTAGTGTAGTTGATGACAAAGATATTCTAAGTCCATCAGAAGATATAATTTCAGCACAGCTGAAGTTTAGGGCATGCCTGAAAATTCTTACTGTAGAGCTTCGTACACTGTCCACTGGTTATGAGGTAGATGGTGGGAAGTTGAGGTATCAGCTTTATCAGTGGCTTGAAAGAGAAGTGATAGCTCTTCAAAAGACCTGTGATTATAATGTTGAAGTAGAAGAGATACAGTCAGGAATTAGTGTGATGCTGGAGGAAGCTACATTACATGAAAATGCTGAAGACTTAGCTGACCAGCAAAAAAATGCACTACAGAAGGAAGACTTTCAGAAAAGGCGTCAATGGCTTCTGAAATACCAGTCTCTCCTAAGGATGTTCCTCAGTTACTGTATACTTCATGGCTCTCATGGTGGAGGTTTGGCATCCGTCAGAATGGAATTAATTCTGCTATTGCAGGAATCTCAGCAGGTATGTGCTCAGTTTGTGTTTTCTCTGCTTCAGGTTTGTTGTAGATTGTTTTGAATGTGTTTCATAGTATTGTTGAAGTTTTCCTATTATAGCATGCATCTGTTTTACAATAAATGCAACACTATTTTTAACACGTTTTCTGTAGGCGTTGGGGTTTTTTGTTGTTTAGAATCCCCTTCCCCTTTTTCAAAAGTTCTTCTGTTCCCTTTAGGAAGCTGTACTATCACTTTGTTTGTGTTCATTGCTTGTTTTTAGGAGCAGTCAATACAGATACCTTCCAGCCCTCTACCAGAGCAAAGCTCCATACCTCTCCTATTTGCTTGCACAGCTAGTGCCAAAACAGTGGTGGCTAATCCATTGCTACATCTTGGTAACTTAACTCATGATATATTACATGCTATAATAAACCTTGATTCACCACCTCATCCAGATACTCAGAACAATAAGGTGTGTATTTTTTTATAGTTGTTTGGGTTTATTGTTGTTGTCATTGTCCAGTTTGCTGAAGTCATGCATTTTTTTCTGACAGCATGAAAACTTTCTGATGTGCCTACCTGTAACAAGTAATAAAACTGTGGAACATAAGTATTTTCTGTAGTACTTATCCTGAGCTAAAATCATGTCCACTGATTATTACTTATTGTTGAGGTGCTGAGCATCTGGTTCAACAAGCTGAAGGAGATTGGTCTCTCTCAGGACTGGGTATTTGTCCAAGATGACATCAGTTATGGAATACATGTTGTACTACACTATGTGTCACATTTGTCTTTAAGACAATATGATCATTACTTCTGTTATATTAATGTTAAACTCTACATTTCAGTCCTAGACCTAAGTAAAATTAAGTTTTGAAGTATAAAAACTGATTGTCAGCGAAGTGCAGTAAACTCAGACTGCCTTGTGGAACAGTACATATGTTTATCCAGTAAAATATAGTCTGTTTTTTAAGTTACATTTCTGTAAGATTTCTTCTGTATTTAACCTTGGCCTGGAAACCAAACTTAAAGTGTTAGGTTAAATATCTCCTGAAGTTTTTTGTGTGTTAGGTCCCAAATCATGTTTACTTTTCCTAGAGAACACTCAAGAGATAGCTCAGTTCCTAGTCTGTGCTTTGTTTCAGAGGGAACAGACAAATAAATGTAATGAACACATTTTTCTAACTGAACATTTTTGATCAACTGATTCTCTAGCCCTTTATGTGTTTTGTGATACATTAAGAAAAGTATTAGCTATGATAAAAATAGTGATCAGTCTGGTACTGAGTAAATTGTGTGTGTGTCTTGAGAACTGCACAAGAACTGGTCAAAAACTAAGCTGCATTATAATTTTCATTCTGAAGCAAAGCCTTGGTATTCTGAGCCAGTATATTGCTACTGTCTTAGGGTATAATCACTTACAACTGTTGTATAGAGGTTTAATATGTTGCTGTTTCTTAATTGAAAACATTGCAGCTAGAGCTGATCTGTGATTATGGGTTGGTGGGGTGACTGAGTGCTTCCCCATCCCTTTCATTGCAAAGTGATTTGATTTATCTGAAATGAATTCTGAAGAGAAGGTGGCTTTGTAAGTGATTTTTGCCACATGTTTTTATACCTTCTGTATTCAGTTCTTGTTGCACTGTTGCAAATCTGTATGTATGAAAGGCTGTGATACTAACCACTGTTCATCTTGAGTGTAATATGTTCTGTAAAACTTTGTCTTACAGATATATGTAATGCATACCTTAGCAGCATCACTCTCTGCTTGCATCTACCAATGTCTTTGTGATGGCCACAGCTACAGGTAAAGGTCTACGAAAAATACTTTTTAGAGAATGGTCAACACACTGTCTCACTGTAGTGATGGTATAATAGTGCACCAGAAGGCAGTGCTCACACCTGCCTACATCTAGAAAGGGTAATTTCTTGAATAGTTTTAAACATAACTTTTTTTTTTATAAATACAACATCCCACTTCTCTGTTTCGTAGCTCATTTCAAGCAAATCAGTTTACTGGAACGGTGTATCAGACAGTGCTATTAACTCAGCGCCATTCTCTAAGAACAACAAGCGTAGAAGAAACGGTGACTCCCAATACATCACCTGCTCAGTGGCCAGGTATCTAGAGTCAATTTGTTTCTTTCGTCTTAAGGAAAACTTAATTGTCTGGATCCACTGTAAGAGCATGTAGCTATGCTGTAGACTTTCTAGTAGTATTTGTAGCAGCTGTGTGGTAAAAATAAGTTCTTATAGTAAGATTTTATCTTCCTTTTTCAAAAGCTGTAAGCGAATAATTCTAATTTCTTGGGTGAAAGAACTTGTCAGACAATGCATAATTCAAGTTGATGCCCATGATTTTTGGTTGGTTTTACCAGTGTAAGGTGAGAATATAGCATTTCAACTTAGTGTTATGCTGGAGTTACAGACCTAACTGGTGGAACAAGCACCACAGGGGTGTCAGTGAGCAGTTTAGTACTTCTATCTTAAGATTTGGATGCTATGTATTGAATATACTGTGAAGCACTGGATTAAAAGTAGAGAATAAAGAGCTAACCATTTGCTGAAAGAATTGAGGAGCCAGAAAAAAGAGAGCTTGAGACATGGGGGGAAGAAAGGTTCATGCAAGTAAGGTAACTAAATGTTGTATTGTAGAGTTCCAGTACTAGGGAGTTGAATTAAAGCTGCTAGAGTTTTATTTAAATAAAAGACATATCCCCAGATTTGAGTGGTTTTTTATGACTCCCCTCTTATTCTTGAAAAGTTGCTATGTATTTCTTTTAACTGTTAGTCCAAAACATCAAGCTGTTAAAAATAAATAGCATGTCACTTTCTCCTAGAGTTTTCAGTTTCTTTTAAAACTTAGAATATTTCTATGCTAGAAGGTACTAAGTAATGTAGATTGCCAGTCAAAATACCCATCATAATCCAGAGTGTGTTCACACACAAATATATGCTTTTTCTTTTTTTTTAAACAAACAGGAATAACAGCTCTAATACGTCTCTTGAACTCTGCTGGTGAGGAAGCCCAGCCAGGTCTTACAGTTTTACTTTGTGAAATTCTAACTGCGGTCTATCTGAGTCTGTTCATCCATGGCCTAGCAACACATTCTAGCAATGAGTTGTATAGAATTATGGCTCATCCACTTAACAACAAAATGTGGACTGCTGTCTTTGGAGGAGGAGCTCATACACCCAGCAGAGGACAACTGCAATTAAAGACAAAAAGTGGTTAGTTCTATTGTTTTACTTATATTTGTCTTCTGGGTTTTTTTAAGAAAATTATGTGACTGCTGAAAGGTTAAGAGTAATTGCTTTAAATAATTCGTGTTCAGTAAGAATTCAATATGGTTTTAGATCTGCAAAGAAAAACAAAGAGCTAAAATTATTAGTGTAGATACTGTGTAGAAGAGAGCAGGAAGCAGAAGTGAATGTTATTGAAATAAGGTTTCCAAGTAGCACAACTGCTGTAATGTGAGGGTGTTATGTTCATACTAAACAGAAAATTTTGAGTACTGTCACAGCCTAGTTTTTAATGTTCATTTTAAAGCTTTCCAGTTCTCTCATAACAGGAATATATTCCCATTTTACAAATACAGTATGTTTTCTCTCTTTGGCAGGTAGGCACTTCCCAATGCCTAGTCCACATCAGGTAGTAGTGTTCTCCATGGAATGCGTGGGGTTTTCCAAATCCCTTACTGCCTTCAGTACTCATAGTCCTACCAAATCTTCAGGCAAGATACTAGATTTAGTACTAGGCCTCTACATGCAGTTTGCTATGTGTGATTTTTTTGCATAAGTAGAAAGACAGAAAAACTTCTGTTTGCAAGCCATGATATCAAAATTTAAAGCGAAGTTTTGTAACTAAAGCAGCAGCTGAATTGGGCCTTTTTAAAAAAGAAAATTGGCAGTGCTGTTGTATTCTTACTACACTTCGTTTGAAATCAATGTTAATCATAAAATGACTTTGACCATGGTTTGAAAGGATCAGAAGTGTTTCATATCTTTGTTGGAGAGCTGCTTGTTTTGCTTTTTGAATATAAGCATTATTATGCATGTGGATTTCTAAGTGTTCATTCTAGACATTACAAAGGTGTCTTGTTGATACTCAATTTTGATAGTCTGTGAACCCTTTAGGAATACAAGCAACCTTGAAGTTTTAAATTCAGTTGATTATAAATTATCCTGAAGTCCAGAATAAATTCTGTAATGCTTTTCTCTTGGTACAATTTGTGCTTTGTAATCTAGTTGGACTTCTGTAAAACCAAGAGCAACAATCCTACAGATTATCTAGCTTTTTAAAAGGAAGTTTTTGTAAAGATAAATTTACTTGAACTATGGTGACTTTGTACATCACATCTGAATATATAGAAAAATATAACTTAAACTATATAATTTTTATTATTATATTGTTGTTATTGATATTAGGTGTATGTTACATATAAAAATGTCTTACCTTGCATTTAAGGAAAACTGGAAATACAGTCTGTTTAAATACAGACTTTGTCAGATATTTAGAAAAGTATTTTCAGAGTAGAGATCTTTAATCAGAAGTGAGTTCTTATTCTAGATCTGATCAGTTTTCTCTGTGGTATTGAATAAATATTTCTTGTTATCATTTTGTTAAGGTAAATATATTTGCCATATCAGAATTGTTGGAAGGCATAACTGGCTTTTGTTGGCAATTCTAAGTTTCCTAGGTGTTGGTAACTGTATACTGAGGTGTGTTAATGCTGCTGCTACTACTGTTTTTAAATAATAAGGTAATTGTTTTTACATAGAGTTGTATTCTGAAATGTATACTAAATGCCTGTCTACTGCATGTTTTCCTTAAAAATGAAAGCTGGCTGTCTGATTGCAGAGCTAGCAAAACTGTTGATGGAAGAATCAAGAAGCTGAAACTGAAAATTTCAGGGAAGAAGGGACCTTTTTAAATATTAATTCATGGGGATGATCAAACAATGGAAGAGGGGCTCAGAGGGATTGTGGGGGTCTCCATCTTTGGAGTTATTCAAACCTTGAACAAACTAGGCCATCACTGATGTTAGCCCAGTTCTGAGTAAGGGGTTGGACCAGGTCCCTTCCAACCTGTGTAATTCTAGGACTCTTTAGGTCTAATATTTGTTTTTAATGCATGTTTATCTAGAGCAGATTTAGGGGAAAGAATTTTGGAGAAACATCTTTGTCACTTTAAATTTAAAAAAAAAAAAAAAGTCAGGGAAAAAATAGACCCCCAGTGAAGCAGAACAGTTGGATTAAAATCATCTATATTTTTGTGCCTTTACATCTCTTACTTTTTCTTCAGACAACCAGAAACAAACACTGAGAAGGGACTGGAATGCTTGTTCCAGTCAGCTATGGCACGTTCTTCCGTAATACGATTAAACTTTGTATAGATTCCCATTTTGTTATGCGTAACTAGTGTCTTCTTTTCTTAAGTTTATTTTTAGATTTTTGTGAAATGTTTTCACTCTCAAAGGGAGATCAAAAGCCAACAATTCTTAACAACAATTCTTAACAACAATTCTTAACAACACACTGTGTCCTGCTTGTTGTCTTCTCCTTTTCTCCTTCTTTCTTCTTTAGCACTTTATCTGAATGTGGATGTTGATCTCCAGGCTTCAAACTTGTTTTAAGAGATCATAGTACTATGTACAGTGCTGGCCAGTAAAGTTATGTGATTTCCATTTTTGCTCTTTGCTTTAGTTGCCTTTAGCATATAATAGCTTTAGACATAAAATTTCTCCTAAAAATTATCTTTCTTTTAGGCATAAACTAAAAAACAGAAACCAAAAAATAGTTCCTGGTAGTCTTGTAAAATCCTGACCTCTGTTAGGATTTCTTTGTATGAGAAATTATTGTTTTATTGTCTCTTTTGCAGTAAAGATCAGACAAAGCATAGCAGTTTGAATGCTTTTTAGAGCTGCCTGACATGTTATACTTTCCAGATGTGTTTTGCTTTTTGCAGTTGTGGCAAATGATTTTTGACAAACTGGGATAGTATTTGAGAATTTACATTATGTCTCAAAATTGTGGATATGTTTTGTTTTCAAAGAGGAAATTAACATCTGAAAAAACCCTATTGTTCATTGTAGTAGATCTTTTCAGAATCATATTTACCATATAGTTTCTCTTCAAAACTGCCTCAGTAAACTGTTTTGTAACTTAAGTCTATATAGAGGTGATAGGTTCTCTATAGTCCAGAGGGTTCTTAAGGAAAAGTTTGAATTTTGCTTTAACAGTTAGAAATCCATAATTTCATATATTCAATTATTTCATGCTACAAGAGTGAATTAAATGCAAAACTACTTCCAAAACTTGAGTATTTTACAAGTACACTTTCTAGACTTAAAGTTGTCATTTTGGGTTTCAGATGTGGAAAATCAGAAATCTTATAATACCTGACTACTTAGACAAGTTATTTTTCTCCGCTGATTGTCCTAACTTTCCAAGCAATTAAAAAAGTTTTAATACAAGTATTATTTCTGAGTACTGTCATAGTTGTACTTTGATAGGGAGAAATTATAAACTGTCAGCTCTTACTGTGAGTTTTGCCTAACAAGCTAGAGGTTTTGAGAAAGATGCCTTGATAACAAGAATGTGCACATACAATTTATCCATAGGATGTGCAGTCCTGCTGTTAGTCTTATGCATATATTACTCTTGTTAGATCTTCTGAATTAATTTGTAGCTTTCGCTTGCTCTCCATAAACCATTGTTCATGACTACCTAGAAAACATACTGACATTACACATTTTATAAATGTCTGAGCTAGAGTAAAGAGCATCTAAGCAGAAGATTAATTTAGTGTTTGGCCAAGTTTTGCTTAGGCAATTGTAAAGAAAAAACAAACCCTTTAGAACTCTTGCATTTATCTGCTTGTGGTACCTACTGTGAGATAGGTTTCATCTAGAATCTAAAACAAAACAACAACAACAAAGACTGAACTTGCATTAGTAGCACTTCAGGCCAGAAACTTTCTGCTTCAGGCTAGATCAAACAGTGCTATGTATCTGCTACTCAATTTCACCAGCAAATCAGAAACAATAGTAAAACATGTTCATTTTTAGATTTCATCTCCAGGAATGGCTTAATCTCAGAATAGATTAAAGGATACAGATTCCTCAAGTTTTAAAGTCTTCCAGCTTGTGTAACGACCTACAACAGCCATGCCAAACTGCTCCTTTTTAATGCAGAATTGCCTGTGATACTGTTAGTAATGGAAATTTTGGCATCAGTGTGAGAATAATTGCCTTGAATTCCAGCTTGAAATTGGAGACTGCAGTGTTGGGCTTGTTTTCTTACAGTATTTTGGAGTACCGAGTACTTCGTTACTTGTGTGGCCTTTCTATTCTATATTAAAGTCTTTGTCTTCTCACTATTACTGTCTTACTGTTGGTTAAGTCAACCATTAAAACAGATTAGAAGCTTGACTTGAAGTGTTTGCACTGGGAATGATGGAGTTATTTTGGCTCAGTAGAAGAAGCCTTAGATGGTCATAACAGGGTATGTCAACAAAGTTTGTGTATGCCACCAAGTATTACATTGTGCTTATTTGATTTATGAGAGGTTTCCATTCAACACTTATTGAAATGCCCACAATGTATATGTCTTCAGAAACATCTGAGAGTTTAATACGTACTTGCTTTGAGCTTTTCCTCATTAAGCGGTGCATAAATACAACAAAGAATCTACAGTCTTGCGTACATATAGTAGTCAAACTTCATCTTATGGAACTTAATTGCGGTTGCTACTGTTGAGTGCTAATTCATTAATTTCATCACCCTGGCCACAAGGGCTATTGCCCTTGAGTTAGCACAATATCATGTTGAAAACTTAAGGATTTGTAACCTTGCGAAATGCAAATTATTTTTAGGTTTGAAGTCAAAAAATGTCCAGCAGTGTAGACTTTCATCAGTTGGCTTTTATAACTTCCCAAAGAATTAAGAAATCTGTGCAGGGCTTTACACTTACCGAAATGATTCGAGGTGTAATTCAAAATCAGTATTTCTTTGTCATGTCTCTGTCATTCCACTCTGTTCTGGGCTTCAGCAGTGCTGATATTTGTTGATGCCTGCAATCAAGGGTGATGCTTTTGTAAGACGAGGACTTCATAATTTTACATCTCTTAATGAAGACTTTCATTCTTTGTGGGGTGTTGGGGTATTGATGCTTCATGCCTGCACGCAGTCTTCAATAAAACACAGTAATTCTGACTTGCATATTAATTTTTGGGGAAATTGGAAGAGATCTGCCTTTTAGCTTTTCCTGGGAAGGTGGAAGGGAGGTGACGTGGGCAACAAGTCTTTTGAATATCATTGCGTATGTTAGATCTTGGGAGAAATAGAAGCAGTTTCCTTGTCTGAAATATTACAATATTCTTAGAAAGTAATGTAAATTTTACATTTGTCTTGTAAGTAAAATGGGACCAAAGATAAATGTTTTGAATACAAAGAACATGTAAAAAAGAGTTTTAACTAGAAATAGGTGAGAAATTTGAAAGTGAATGTAATTGGTGATCTGAAATCCCAAATGACAAAGTCAGATTTTTAATTAATTTGTTAATTTATTTAAAGATTTTTAGAATGCAAAAAAAGAAATTGGCATTAGTAGTATATATTTCAAACCACTAAGATGCTTGTACTTTCATTTGCCTTGAATACTGAATTTTATTCCAATGGCTAGGCCGCAGTATTCTTAAAAATACAAAGAATGATCCAATGGAATGGAAAAAAAGTACTGTTTTAAAGTAAAGCATTTGTTTTTTGATTTCTGCTTAGAAAAACAACCTGCAAACATATACTTGCTTATTTCTGTATTATGCAACACTTGCTCCATTTTTATGCCTAGTGCATTTATTTTTTTTAAGCAATTGCTAAAAATTCATACAGTGATGCATGTGCATGCTCTTTCTTAGCTAATGAGCTTTAAATAATGACATGAAAATGCATTGTACTGCAGCTATATATTTGCAACTTTTAGTACAGGTAAGTGGATTTCAAATAATATCCCTAACAGGAAAAAAAAATATGATACAGTACAGTAGTGCAACAGACTGTTAAAATACCCGAGTTTAAAGATGAAAGATGACATGCTGTCTTCATCTTTTATTGGATTCTATGTATAAATTGTTTTATAGTTCAGCTGCTTGTAGTGGTAATGGTTGTCTTCATATGTGATTAAAAATGTTTTTAAAATCCTTGAAATCTCTGGTCCAAAAATGACTAGAAATGATGAAAAAATTCCATCAGCCACTGTAAATACAGAGAATTTGCCCATTTGAAAAAAAACCCTGAAAAATCATGTTGTGAGGTATAAAACACTCAGAAGTTTGGGTGTTTGTTTTTTTTTTTTTAAATCAGCTTAAATCTTACCTCCCTCGGGGTTTACAGTCGGCTCAGTTTGTGTTATGAGCATGTAAGTCTTATATGTGGAATATAACTGTTCTTAAATGAGTGCTGTTTTTCTTTTGTCCAGAGTGTTAGACCTTCTGTTTCCAAGTGATTGGAGTACCCATAAGAGTTTTGAAGGAAATAGGCTTTCAAGCACCTATCAAGACTCAAAAGTCTCCTGTGGATAAAACATGTAACCAAAAAGAATAAGGGTATAGGAAATACTTCTTTGTAGTAGTTCACTCCAGTCATACATAGGGATGCTGGCTCTTTTTATGCCATCCCCAGCATTATTAACAGGAGAAAGTAATTTCAGAAGCTTCAGCGGAAGTTAGTTTTGTGGGCCCTTGGTAGCAGAAGGGAATAAGGAAAGCTAAAACAATAAAGCACCCATTTGTGTATCTGATGTTTATATCAGTTTATCCTTGCAACTAGTCTGGCCCAACATACTGATGCTTGAACTCAGTGATAGGGATATCTAATCTCCAGGTCAGCTCTTTTAGCCTGCAGATTTGCTTTATTGGAGCCTGTTTATTACTGCTGTTACATCAGTCAAAGACCCAAATGATAAGGCAACCCATATTCCACTTTACTTAAGAGGTATTCAGATGAGATCTTTTATGACTAGCTGCCTTGGTCTCGTTATTGCTCTCTGCAAAGCAAAAAAACCCGCTTAATTAAACAAGAAACAACCAAAAAGTTTTTCTATACTCTTTTTTTCCTCAACTACTTCTTTTTGGTCTTTAAAAAAAAGGAGTGGGGTGGGGTCGAACATACGTGTGTTCTGTGATTCTTTTGGGTGATATCATAGTTTCAAAGCTTAACTGGAAAGGTGGATTTTTTTGAAATGCTTAAGAGGAAGGTAAATGTTCAGTACTCAGTTAAATAGCTGTTGAAAGTTTTGGAGACTTCGAAAGGCAGTTCAAAAAAATTACTCCCTTTTTATCTTAATGTTTTGGCTTTCTTTTTTTTTACCGAAGTCTTGAACCCATTCAGTTGTTTCACTATAGAAACTAATCTCTATGCATTACATGTGTCTACTTGAAAATAAAACCCAAGTTTTACAATCAAGTCAGAAATGGATTCAAGTCCACTTTGTCTGTAGTGGAAGATGAATGAAGGGCACCACGTTGTATTAAATCGCCAAATACGACTCCCTTTCTCCCTCACCCCTTCCACTTCAGAAGTGTTCTGGAGAGCCAGAATACTAACTTATCACTCAGGGACAGTGACAATCAGTATCATTCCTCCTCTACTAACAGAAAGGCTGTATGGGAATACAATTCACCTACCAAGAACTGGAATGATTTCAGGTTGTCAGATGGTTATGTGAGCCTCTTTCTAAGTAAGCCATTATTTTTTCCATATTTGTGAAGTTGATACTTCTCAATTAACAAGAAAATAAGGTCTCTGAAATGAGGCTTGCTTGTTCATTTGTCTGTAATATAACTGCATTAAAATGTTTCTGATAGCTTGGATAAGCTATTTCCTTGAGTACTGTAATCATCAAGAATACAATTCAAATAAATCTCTCATAGATGCTTCTTATTCTGAAAAAAGTCAATGTTGGGGGAAGTGAGGGGACCCCTCAACTCCTAGGAGTTAGAGTATTATTACAAATAATTAGTCCTTCCCTGTTTGATAAGTTATATATTGGATTGTATTAGTTAAAATGGGATCTTTTATATTTGCTGGAGAAATATATTGTTAGGACATACGGATTTATCAGAATTGTATCATTTAGTAAAAAGTACAGACCTGCTCTGGAAGGAGACACAGAGTTAAAACTTGGTGTAGGAATGGCAAGCTTAGATATTTGCACTATATATTGTGAAAAACAAGACTCTTGTCTTGCTTTAAGCATAATATTCAATAGTGCTTGTTAAAGTAATTTAGTTTTGCAGTATTGTTGCTTGAGCAACACTATTTGTCATCTTTGTTGTAGGAAGAAAGCTTCTAATGCAGTTATGGGTATACTCTGCTATTCTGTATTATTTGTGCTGGGGGTTTTCCCCTTCTGGAGTTCTAGTTATTTATTAGTTTTGCATATTTGAGGATTAACATTCTCTATGCTTATTTGCTACAGAAATGTTAAGATAAAATTCTGAAAACTTGTAATACTTTCTGTTATAAATCCCTTTAATAAAAGCAGCAGGGAGGTGGAACAGACAATTTAAATGAACACACTGTATTTTCTTCGTCTGTAGATGATGGAGAGAAACAGCAAAAACGTTACAGGCTTTCAGCAAAAACCTCTCCAAAAGAGAGTTCTCAGTTGCCTGCGTTGCCACTGGTAGACCAAGAATCTCCATCTTGCAAAGAAAGATTTATTCCTCCTGAGCTTAGCATCTGGGATTATTTCATTGCAAAGGTAACATTTTGCTATTATGACAGTGAAATATTTTCTGTCACTTCTGGAATGGTAATTTTTTTTCTTCTTGGTCTTTATTCTAGGTATCAGTTTAGATGTGTGACAGAAACTGCCTGTTTTTATTACTCATATTTAGCTTTTTCTAAAACATTGCCTGTAGATATTTTTGAAACAGCTTTCTTAACTGTTATTATGAAATGTATTTGTTTCCAGATAATGGAATGAACAAAACACGTTGCTTTTTACAGCTGCAGTACAAATATATAGGTAATTATGGATAAGTTATTTAGATGAACAAGGAAATGCGAGAAGCTTTTTATCATCTATTTCAAATGGGTGAAATGAATCTGTATATTTACTAGAAATCAAATTATGTTGTCTTCTGTCAAGTCTGCTGTGGCAGATCTTTCTTTGTAGAAAGTCACATAATTGTATGGAGTTGTATGGCACATTTCTATATCAAATATTAGCCATATCGGCAAAATAAATATGTAAGCACTATTTTAGGAGCAAGGACAAAAAAGACAATGCAAATACTGAATAACACAGTGGGGCACTGGTGGTGGGCTTATAAATATTGAACTCTGTAGGCAGGGGATAGGATTTCTGTGTTCTTTAGTCCTCTGAGCCCTTGGAAGAACTAGAGAGAAAATACACTGGTGGTTTTGGCTTCTTTCTGACAAATAACAAGCTTGTGTGTCCTGCGTGTGGTTTGATACATCTGATGTGAAAGTAAAGCAAAATAAGAATTGGAAAACTGTTAGTATTTTCATTTTCAGTATTAGAATATTGAGTAATGTAAAAAATAGTTAAGCTGTTGAAGTATGCAGTGCTCCTGGACAGTTACCTTTTTCATGAGGTACAAACTCCAAATGTTACTAAATTGAGATGATATGCCTGCTTTTTTATAGAAAGCATTAAATATTATAATGATGTATTTTTTAAAAGATAATTTAAAACTAGGTGTTGGCTAGGAAGATACTCAAGGAATATTGTTTACATTTTTAGCCTCTTCTTCCATCACAAAGTAGAGTGGAATATGATTCTGAAGAGAGTCAGGAAAGTGGTGAAGATGATGAAGACATTGATGGAGATGTGTTTGCATCAAGTTCACATAATCAAGAGCATTCTAATTCAAATTCCTACAGGTAAGTAACTCTTCAGAATGCAAGATGTTCTGCAATGGCTAGACTTGCATTTCTGGCCTTTTATTTTTGAGATAATACACCAATTACTTGATATTTCATGACAGTGCATTATCTAGACTTACTAGTTAATTTTTCACAATGATTATTTTACTCATTTTATTAGTACCATGATATAGTGACTTTAGAATTCAAAGTATCTATAACATTCTAAAATACTCCTTGTAGTTATCAGCAGTTTATAATGAGGATTTAAAGCTCTAAATTTAAATCCTAATTGTGAATAAGTGAGAAAAATTTATTTTCCTGTTAGTAAATGACTTACTAGTCCTTTCTTGTTAGTTGGTCACTGATGAGATTGGCAATGGTTCAGCTGGTACTTCACAATTTGAAGATTTTCTACCCTTTGGCTGGACATGATCTTTCAGGTAATAAGCAGCAGAGTTGTCTTTTCATACTTAATAACCACATTTAAAATCAGTATTGTGTTGCATAATATAGATGATGTAGCTTTATTGAAAACTTCTTAATTTTTCCATAACTGTTCTGATACTGTTTATTGTACAGGTATATTTATGAAATAATGTGGTGGGTGGGTAAGATGAGTGGGCAAGACGGAATGCTTAGTAGTTAGCTGAAGTCTCTGCATACTTAGTTTTTTCTTTGCCTGTTAGTCATACAAGAGTGTTTACCATATTTATGTCTTGGTGGAAACCTTAGAGTTTTTTGTAATCGAAGTTATATTATTCCTACTCCTTGTTTCATAGAATCATAGAAACATGGAATGGTTTGGGTTGGAAGGGACCTTTAAAGATGATCTAGTCCGACACCCCTGTTGTGGGCAGGGACATCTTGCACTAGATTATGTTGTTCAAAGCCCCATCCAACCTGACCTTGAACACTTCCAGGGATGGGGCATCTACAGGTTCTCTGGCAACCTCTTCCAGTGTCTCACCATCCTCATTGTATTAAAAAAAAAAAAAAAAAAAATTCTTCCTTACATCTAGTCTAACTCTACTCTCTTTTTAGTTTCAAAACCATTACTCTTTTAGTTTCAAACTGTTACTCCTTGTCCTGTCCCTACAGTCCTTGGTAAAAAGTCTTTCTCCATCTTTCTTGTAAGTCCCCTTTAAGTATTGAAAAGCTGCAATAAGGTCTCTGTTGTGGTTTAATCCCAGCTGGCAACTAAGCACCACACAGCTGCTTGCTCACTCCCCCTGCTATGGGATGGGGGAGGGAATCAGAAGAGTAAAAGTGAGATAATTTGTGGGTTGAGATAAAGACAGTTTAATAGGTAAAGCAAAAGCCATGCATGCAAGCAAAGCAAAACAAGGAATTCATTTGTTACTTCCCATTGGCAGGCAGGTGTACAGGGCCATCTCCAGGAAAGCAGGGTTCCACCATCACTAGCTACTATGAAGAAAATTAACTCTACCCAAGCCAAAACCATCACATTCTCCACCACTTATTCCATACCATTTATGTCATGCTCGGATCCCACACTATCCAATACATCCTCATTACCCACTACCACCCCTCCCATCCTTTGATACAACACACAGGTATCATTCTCTTAGTCTATGGACCATCTCTATGAAAAGTCTGTAAAATGTCCATAAATATCCACAAATGTCCACTGAGTTAATTTAGTCCATGACTTTGGGCTCCATCTGTTATGGTGGTCACTCAGGATGGGAGTGGTGGTGTGTTGCATGGAATTACTGGGCACGAAAGCCAGCTCAGGTCAGGTCACTGCTGCACTTGTACTGCTTCTCGTAAGGTTTGTCCTCCATTAGTTGAGGTGGTTCCTGCTACAGTAATTCCTGTAATATGCAACTCAAATCCTGGGTTACGACAGTTTGAAGGTATTTTCATTACAATCTCCACCCCTAGTCCCTTTGGACCAGACCATAGGGTTAAACCCTGGAATGAACTCCTCCCCTTGCCCCTGCTCCAGCTTGGACTTAGCCACAGACTGCAGTCCCTTAGGGATGTACCTGCTCCACGTACAGCCTTATCTAGGAGCCACAGTCTCTCCAGGGGTATACCTGCTGTGGTATAGTCTTACCCACAGCCACAATTGCTTTGAGGTGCACCTGTTCCAGCGTGGCATTCTCTGTGGGCCACAATGCCTTCAGAGATACACCTGCTCCAGTGTGCCCTTACCCATACCCACAGTCCCTTCAGGAGTGACCCTGCTCCAACATGGCCTTGCCCATGCCTGCAGTCCCTTCAGGGGCGTACTTGCTCTGTTGTGGGCTTATCCATGGCCACACACTTTGAGGTGCTCCAGCATGACCTCATGCATAGCCAGTGATGCTTCAAGGTGTACCTGCTGCATCATGGACTTACCCACAGCCACAGATGCTTCAAGGTGTGCCTTTTCCAGCATGGACTTATCCTTGGGCCATAATCCCTTCAGAGGTGTACCTGCTGTGGCACAGGTGTAACAGCCATAGATGCTTCAGTATGTACCTGGTCTGACATGGGCTTATTCACAGTCACAGATGCTTTGGGGTGTACTGCTCCCATGTGGACTCATCCACAGGTCACAGTCCCTTCGACTCAAGTTCATACTGGAGTTCCAGCCTGTCCAGTACAGCAGCACAGAGACAGCAGCGATGCCAGCCCAGGCACATCGCCAAAACCAGCACAGTGTCTCTGGAGCTTATCGTCTCCAGGCTGAACAACCCCAACTGTCTCAGCCTTTCTTTACAGGAGAGGTGCTCCAGCCCTCTGACCATTTTTGTGGCACTCCTCTGGACCTGCTCCAACAGGTCCATGTCCTTCTTAATGTTGGGGTCCCCAGAGCTGGATGCAGTACTCCAGGTGGGGTCTCATGAGAATGAATTAGAGGGGGTGAATCACCTCCCTTGCCCTGCTGGCCACCTTTCTTCTTATGCAGCCCAGGATGCAATTGGCTTTCTGGGCTGTGAGCACACATTGTTGGCTCATGTCCAGTTTTCCATCCACCAGTAGCCTCAAGTCCTTCTCTGCAGGGCTGCTCTCAATCCATTCAGTCCCCTAGTCTGTGTTGATGCTGGGGATTGCCCAAGGTGCAGGACCTTGCACTGGGCCTTGTTGAACTTCATGCCATTTTCAAAGGCCCACTCCTCAAGTCTGTCCAGGTCCCTCTGCATAGCATCCCTTCCCTCTAACAAATCAACTGCACCACTCATCTTGGTGTTATCTGCAAACTTGCTGAGGGTGTATTCACTACCACTGTCTATGTCATTATCAAAGATATTAAACAGTGCCACTACACACCCCTGAGGGACACCACTTGTTACTGATCTCTGGACATTGAGCCTTGACTGCAACAATTTGGATGCAGTCATTCAGCCAATTCTTACCCATGAAATCCATATCGTGCCAATTTAGAGGTAAGGATGTTGTGTGGGACCATGTCAAAGGCCTTACAGAAGTGAAAAGTAGAGGACATCTATTGCTCTTCCCTTGCAAGCCAGTGCAGTCACTCCATCATAGAATGCTACCAGATTAGTCAGGCACAATTTGCCCTTTGTGAAGCCATGTTGGCTTTCTCTCAACACATGCCTGTCATCCATACACTTTGACATAGCTTCCAGGAGGATCTGTTCCATGATGTTTAATTTCTGTCAGCATTGAAGTCCATTCCTGTATTTAGTTCATCTTTTATACTTACAAATATCAAGTTGAGGTTTGAATAAAGCTTACTTTTGAAGATACTTGAAAGACACTTCAGCCTTCCGCTGTGGAATTATCTTCATCAAGGTTATAATGGAGAAGGAAGGTTTCTTATTATTGTTTATTTGTTTTGCTAGAGCTTCCAGTTAGCTCCCCGATATGCCATGCAGTTTTGAAAACGCTACAGCGCTGGGAACAAGTTCTTCTCCGACGTCTTGAGCTATATGGGGGTCCACCTCAACATTATATTTCAGTTCATGCTTCTGAAGATGCCCTAGCTGCTGGTCCTGCATTGCTTCGCCATAAAACTTTACTTGAGCCTACAAACACTCCATTCAGGTGAGTCTAATTTCTATAAACACTGACTATATTATCTTTAATATACATCAAGCATTATGTTGTTAGTGCATGTGATAGACCATAAGTTTGATAACTATATAATGCCAGTTTCTAGACTTGCTTTAATCCATTGTGAACTTGTGGGTACACTTCGGAATTCATGCATCTCTGGTCCAAAGCAAGATCAGGAAAACCAAAAGTTTCTGGTTTTAAGTTCTTTTCCTGCAGTTTGACATACTGATTTTGAGTGTCTCTGTGGAAAAACTATGGTTGACAATAAAATAAAGAATAACAAATTTTCCCTCAGAGATGGTTACGGATGAGTAACAATGAACTAAATAATTGCCCCACCTTTTGGAGGGAATAAAATTATGTTATTACCAGAATATTCTCCTAAAATCAGAGAAGAAATATTTACTCTATAATATTTGCGTAGTTGTGACTCCATATAATTGCGTGCTCAGACAGAAAAGTGTGCTCAGTTTCTTAAATTGTCACTTCTTAAATAGATTTCTGCCTTTTTAATCTTCCTATCCCCTGTGGTTGCAGAATCAACAGAAAATCTGTCTTTTTGTTGTAAAATACCTCACAATTATCACACTTAGTTTTAGTAACTTGAGTTGATTAAAAAGGAACAGCTTAACATGTATCTGCTGCCTGGCATTGCTTTTAAATTACAATTTAAAGCACTGCAGGGTTTGATGGGTTTTGGCCTGCCATAAGCAGCTATATTTGTATTTACAAGTTTTGCCAGAGCATACAGTTTCTAGGGATAAGCATAAACATTTGAAGTCTGATCTGATTCTACAGTCCTTCCAACTTTGTTACTGAAAAGTCATGGTTGTTTCAGAGATGTTACACAGCTGAAGATGTGTTCCTGGCAGGAAGTGTTAGTCATTCATTGTCCATGTGATGGAAGCACTCATTAGCAATGAACAGAAATGGTCTATGTTGTGAAGAATGAGGTGGACTAATAAATAGTCTGCATGCTGACCTTATTGTTGTGTAATCTTGTAATGAGGTTTTTCTTGCTTGTCCCAAGATAAGAGGTGAAAATGCTGTATGTTCTTTTCCTTCTTCCTTTTGCACCTTCTCTCACATGTAGGTTTGTCAGGAAGATGGTACCAGAATGCTTCTGAATAGGTCTTGTACAGTGTTTAGAGAGCTGTAGTTTTGCTTGAGCATTTCTTCTGACTATAGTTTGATTAGAATATAAGGTATTGCAATTTCTTATAAGTATAAGCATGATGTAAATATTTATTTTAACTTTGTTCTGTAGATCTAACAGTCATGTTGCACTATCTGTGAAAAGGCTCTGGCAGTACTTGGTTAAACAGGAAGAAGTCCAGGAAACCTTTATCAGAAATATTTTTACAAAGAAGCGATGCCTAAATGAGGTTGGTATGGTATATAAAATGTGTAAAATGTTGCAGGTCAATCTATAAGCTTTTACTTAAGTTATTTGGCTGGCTTGTTTACTGTCTAGAGCATGAGTGGATAATATACTTGGCTATGACTCTAAGTATTGAGTATTAAAAATATTTGTCCATTGTTTCATTGAAAACAAAAATAATCACTCTTTGACTGTAGACTGACACTTAATACCACTTAGCTACAGTTAGCCTCTTCATTAAGATGAGTACAAAAGCTGGCTAAAAAGAATGACAAACTTTAAAATTTCGAAGTTTAAAACTAGTAACCTAATCAAATTTCTCAAAGTTTGAGTTTGTCCCTACCATAGTAATCCGGGATTTATCCACTGGTTTCTATCATGTTATGATTCAATTTTAATAAGAAAAATGGTCATACAACAGTTAGTATTTCTGTCCCTGATAACTTGTCCCAGTGTCTAGCTGGATTCCAGGTTCCAGATTCAGTTAAATGTTTTAAACTTGTGGTTCTGTCGTGGAGTTTGGGGTTTTTTCCTCCCTCTTTAGTGGCTCCTTTTCTTTCTCACTCACACCTATTGCCAATAATTCAAAAGAATCACCTGTTACAGAAAAACCTGTGGAGTAGCTGAAATGTAGAAGAAAGAAGCAGATCTGAACAAATTAGACATGCAGGAGAAAGAGTATTTATGACTAGTAAAACCATGGCAGCAGAGAGTTCTGTATGAGCTAATCTTTGTCCTGTCATGACTAGAATATTAGCTTGTTTGAGTATTTGTGGCTAATTGTGTTCACTACAGACTGCAGTTAAAAGGTAAATTGTTCCTTTTGTCTTATCCTTTGAAGATGCACCATTTCTGATCATGTCTTATGTTAATGCAGCCATGCTGCTATGCTGTATGGAAAGGTATTTTGGAATATTTCAGATGTGCTTTATATGTTTCCAAGTAGGATCATTGACAACCTTACACAGCATAGGTGTGTAGGTTTTATTTTGTATCCTCTTGTTACTGATAAAATGTCAGTGGAGATTGCTTACTTTTCCAAGAAATTTGACTTTTGAGATGGACAAGATGCTGTTACAGTACAGAATAGGTAAATCAGACTCTTCTGTACTGAATGTAGAGTTTAGAATTTGGTAATTACTGTTACTACATAAAATATCTCTGTGTGTGTGCAAACATGCTGTTGTGTTTCAATTGTTCTGTGTTAGGGTAGACAACAAGGAATTGAGGTTTTCCTTGATACCTTGTGTGTTATGTCTTATCTTTATTCTTTGTTCTGTGGTGGTTCTTTCCTTGGTGAAGTCATTAGAGGAGCACAATGAAACCATGAAAAGTTCTGTGGTGGAGGAGCCCATCATCAATAAGGTACACAGTAGTAATGCTCAAAGTAATTAGACCTTACATCATTATGAAGTATCTCCTTTTTGAAATGGTGCTGATTTCCCTTTAAAAAATTTTTGCTGACATAGCAAAAAAACCTTAAAAATTCAGTTTTGCAAGAGATTGAGTTAAACTAGTCTTGTTGTAGAGCCTATCTGAAACTAAATGTATCTTAGAAAGCTGGATTGAAGCTAAGAACAATATGCATTATCAAATTCCATAGCTAGGCAAAGTGAAGAGCTGAGGTTGAGATTTGCCCAAGTGACGAGAATTCAGTAGTACTATGGCAACATAGTGCATACAGGAGCTTTCACCAGTATGAGATGGCTGGAATAGTTCCCTGTAAGTGAAGGTGGTTAACTGAAGTTAGAGCAGTTTCTTAGCATGATACTAGTTTGCTACGGAAAATTTTTACTGAGCCTTAGTGTTAAGATGGTGACCAATGGACCCATGTAACAACTTTATAGCAACTTTCTTGAAAGATGGTGTGAGAGACTAGAAAGGTATGATACTATGCCTAGAAATGCAAACAAATACTGTATTCTTCAAGCATTGTTTTACAAAACTAGTGAGAAGACAGAAATGAGAACACCTTGTGATGTCTGTGAGCTACCTTGTTGTTATTACGTGTTAAAGCACTATTAGCAAGTAGGTAATTAGAACTGACTGGGGAAAAAATAATCTTAATTTGATGCGGGTTTGTTTACCACACAACACAGGTCATGTTTTTGTATCCGTTTGTCACTACAGTTTGGTGCAGTTCTACGTGCATAAGATCACCAGAGTATAAATTTTGTTTTAATCTTAAAAAAAGATACTCTACTTCATCATGTATAACAGCTACAGACTTTCTCACACTTTGAAAAAGACTGTTTGCAGTTCTTTGACAGTACCATCTTGCTGGTTTTCAACTAAAATATCCTGTTTAAATCTTTTGAAGACCAGAGAATTAAGAAATTGAAGGGGAGAGGCTGGGAAATGGTAGTTCTGGAATAATTCTTCATGTTTTGAAGAAAATACAAAATTTGACATTTATAATTCAGGTTTGAATTTTTATGTCACCATTTGTTTGGCAATGCCATTTTTTTAAACTGCAAAATTATATTATAAGTACAAGAGACTGCAGTCTGTAGTCTATCAGTTTAATACTTGCAATGCTGAGCTCTTTAATTTTGAACAGGAGTACTACAGTGCTGGTAGAGTTTAGAATATTGCTGTGTGCTGGCATATACCTGTATGCATTTCTAAAATACAAAAAGGTAGACAAGATTCAAATATAACATTAGTTCACATTAAGGGGGGGGTGGGGGAAGAAAATGTGATAGTAAAACGTCTGTGGTACTGGAAAGTGAAGGTTTCCAGATTTATGCAGTTGTGGAGAATGGTGAATAGACAAGCTGACAAAGTTCAGATTTATTTTCCTGTTCAAGATCTTGTCTGCACCTTCTTTTGGACAATTTCATCACTCTCAGTGGCAAAAAGTGTTTGCTAAGAGTATGAAAAGACTTAGTAAATTAAAACTTCAAAAAAAAAAAAAAAGAACAAAACATGCCAAGACTCAATTTTTTATTATCAACACTCCTAAGTGTGCATGCAGCCTCGCTGTTTTTCAGCATTCCTGAAAAACTTGAGAAGGAACACAGTACTGTGACTTCGTGACAAAATTACGCTTTCTGTGTTGCTGTGGTAACCTCAGCATGGCAGTGGGAAGCTTGATTATTACACACGAAACAGGTTTACTTAATTATTACAGGTGTTATTTGTCATGATGTCTTGGAATTAAAATTAAGAAAAAAATACATGAGATTTCATACAAATCCAGTGTTTGGTTTCTGTACTTCCAGTAAAAAGCAGTGTTGCATAGAAATTTGCATTTAAATATGCTTTACTTTTTAAAAACAGATAGAAACAGATTTGGGATACCCAGGAGGCAAGGCAAGAATAATCCATAAAGAATCTGACATCATTACTGCTTTTGCAGTCAATAAGGTGAGTATAAAGGAGGTAGGATAATCTAATTTTGTTGTAGTTCCACCTGATAAACAGGTGGTAGTCCCATTGTGAATGGGTGAGATATCCTTTGCCAGCCATCCTGCTGCAGCTTGAACTCTTAGCACTTCCTTCTCTAAAGCACTTCATAGTTTTCTTTTCATAATTAAACAGTTCTAATACAAACTGTATTTTTTTTCTACTGTGCAATGGATTGAGAGAAGGAAGAGGTGGCCTCTACTTTTTCTTCAAGCTTGTGTGTAGGAGTATTTTTCCTTCTGTCAAAGACAACCAGGAATTCATCTCTTCTTCTCCTGTTCAACCATTTAAACCTTAAGAAGTGGAGGAGGGGATCTGGGTTACAAGCATTGTAGTATAGTTACCTCTTGTTTATCCTCTGAGGAAAGCAAGGAGAAATTAGAGCTTCTTGAGAGAGGTATAAAATACAAATAGTGTGTGATGCTATCCCAGATGCAAATAAATTTTTAAAAGGGAAATGTCAAGTTTAGACAGTTTAAGTATATAGATTTGTAGACATAAATGTTTGGGTCTTGTAAGTTGATTAAGTGTATATTTTTGTGAACAACTGTACCATAACCAGAGAAAATAAAATAAAATAAAAACCAAAAAAACCACCTTTTTGAGTATTCCTTTTATATCTGCCTTTGTGTGTGTTACTTTTTTTCAGGCAAATCGGAACTGCATTGCAATAGCATCGAGTCATGACATTCAAGAATTAGATGTTTCTGCGATTTTAGCTACACAAATCTATACCTGGGTTGATGATGATGTGGAAATAGAAAATAAAGGGTATACTTTCTGTGTTTCCAACATCACAGCTTGACTGTGTATAAATCAGTGTAATAAAGCATGGTATTTAATATTGTTGTTTGGAATCTAACTTTATAATGTTGTTTCATTTATAGGGCTGATGATTTCTTAGTTATACATGCTCGTGACGATCTGGTAAATGTTCAGGGAACCACTCCTTACACTCATAGTAATCCCGGCACACCTATCAATATGCCTTGGCTTGGTAGTACACAAACTGGCAGGGGTGCATCTGTGGTAAGTCACTTGTCAAATATTAGCCTTATATACCCTGTCTACTTCTCTGCTTTTGTCTGTTCAGTGTTGCTGGCTATATTTTACAATTAGCATATAAGCAAATGTAGTTTTTCTGTGTAATCAAGGCGTGCTGGAATTTTTTATAATTGTTTGATCAATAAGTTAAAATACTGCATGGAATTTAGCTACAACAACTAAGCAAGCAAAGTTTTTAGTCAAACCATATATACTTTCTATACTTAAGATACATTGTTTAAAATTAAAGAATCAGGGTTCAGGTAAGAGCTTGCAGCTTAAATTGTTCTTAATGACTTGAGGCCAAATGCTGTACCTAAAAAGTATATATTCAGGAGATTTCAGGATATAAATTCATAAAGATTGGGTAGAAATATTTGTATGAAATACCAAGGTAGCTTTTATTTTAAATATAATCTTAAGTTTCATTCTGACTTCCAGAGTATTCCAGTTTTTATTTAAAAGTAAATACCAGCTTTGCTCTAGCATGAAGTACCATTGTAGTGCACTGTATATTAATAATGAGCCTGTATTACAGAAAGGAAAGTGAATGAACTCCTAAAGCAGATTTCACTGGCAGGACAGAGGCTTCAAATGAAATAAATTAAACTCTGGAAAATGAGCAACTTAAACTTGGGAAAAATGGGGATTCATAAGAAAAATGAGGAAGGCAGTACTGCAGAAACATGAGCAACTGACTGTCATGCATAGTTTGAACTACATGTCACGCTGATGTATGATTGTTTATCTCCAAAGCTGCTGTCAGCTCTGTCTTTGAAGTGCGGCACAGTTTTGCCATAACTCTGCTTAGTAGCATTATTAAATGTCTCACTTCTGAAGACCATGTTTTAGAGGAGATAATCAGTTTCAGTGTTCGGCTTTTCTGAAAGACACTAGAGTGAGGGACACCCAGTAAAGTGTGACTGTGTCCACATGAGAAAATTGGTCCCTGTGATCATAGAGGTGATACCTGCACAAAGGTAGCTCTTACTTTTAGAAATAGATTCTGTGTCTGGATTGAAGCTTGGCCCTGAGCAAGGAGATTTTAGCTCAGATTTAATTCAGATCAAATGATAATTCTGGTCTGGCCATTGACATACTTACCTTAGTTCCTGTGCAGCATAGATGCTCTCTAATAATGCAGATCTGTTGATTAGTTATCTGGGAGATGCTTATTTGGACCCACTTAAATGGAATGAAATGGTCATACAGGACATCCATATCTCTCATCCTATCTGCATGTAGATGTGGAGTTTTCCTGGATAACTTAATGCATTAAGTCTTGTGACTTGGCTGCACTTTGTGGTATTTAACAGCTCAGAGCAAGTCCATAAGTGGTGCCAGAATGAAAGACCCATACATTAATTTATATTGTAGTTGATCTTTAAAAATATTTTATGATTAGGAGGAGTAAATAAGGAATAAGCATTATAAGAACGATAATGTTATCCACACGTGGAAGTAGGTATTCTGCCAGTGCCTACACCTCTCCCTTCTATTTAGAAACCGCTGATCCTATTTGCCAGTTTTGCAGCTTTGGTATCATGATCAGGTCTCTTTTGCCAGTATTCTTTGAATGACTTTGCCACTTTCTCCTCTCACTTCCATTTATATAGATATACACATATATGTACAATTTGTGTGTGTTTGTGTATTTCTCAACAAAGTAATTACATAATCTATTAATGTAAACTATTCTTACATGACTTTCTATTTTATATGTAGTGAAACTTTCTTACGTAAAGATATATGGCTATGCTTGTGTTGAATGTGTTTGCTGTTAAACTTTGGACCTAAATTTTGTTTGGTGTAGTGTTTGACTGTGGCAGAGTAGAGTAGCAACAATGACACCTGCCTGCTAGGGAGGGGAAACAAAGGTACTGAATGAAGGACAAGGTAAATGAAGGAAGACAGGGATTCTTGGGAGGAAATAATGTTACTGTGGAAGGACCCAAATCTGGAAGAAAACCAGCTTCACCAAATCTTTCTGTTGCTGCTGTTTGTTACTTTGTTCCTTTGCATACTGCTTTTGATCCTTGTTCCTATCTTTGCTTTTCCGTAATTTGCAGCCTGTTTAGTAGATACAGCCCACTGTTCTTTACCGTTACTGGCTTTTCAGTCTTGTTGTCTTTGCTTCACTTCCATCAACAAGGGAAACTACTGGCCTTATGATACGCAGGCAGTTAACATTTTATTAGCTCTAAGGTTTTTTGTTACTACTCTTCACTGTTTCCTGTTATGCAGTTCGTACAAGGTAAGTAAGGAGGCTCACCACCAGATCCTTCAGTAGTGTGTTTACACAGTTCTTACAGGAGGTGTTTCTAAGAGAGAACTGAAGTGAATAGTACATACTGTCAGCTTTGAAACTCAGGTAATGTTCAGCAGCTTGTCTTCCAAACAAGTATGACTGACACCAATATTTACCAGTGTAATAACTTGTGGGTCAGATTTTAAGCTTTTTTATTCTTCAGTCTTACTGTACATTAGGCCCAAAGCACTCAACTCTCCAACAAAGCAGTGTTCTAGCCATCATCTGTTGTTAAGGAGAAACTAGCAGTATCAGATGTCAGTTACATTGGTAATGGAAGTATTTGCATTTGATAATGATACTTGGTTTCTAAATCAGAGACGCTGCACCAGAGATTTATGTTAGCAGTCTTTCAAAGGCACATTTTTGTAGGCATGCATTTTCCAAAGCATAATCCAGTAGGGGTCAGGAGATGATGATGCATGCTTATCTGTTGAATGAAGGAATATGATTTCCATTGACTTCTAGGTAAAAGATAGTAGCTGTAAAACTCAACACAGCCCTTCGTTTTGGTGAAGAAATAGAGTAAGCGTGAATAATTTTTCTTTCACACACACATAGAAACAAATTGTAAGTTTAGAGAGCAAAGTATTGTAATTATTTTCTGATTGGTATATGCACTAATGTTTGAAGAATATAATCCTCTGTTGTCTTGTCCTCTGTTGTCTTGTCCTAAATCTTATAATGTATATATTGTTTTATTCACCAATGTTTTACCAAACCATTGAGCTTTTTTCCTTGTCATTTAAAGTACTTACAGAAAAAAAAAAGGAAAATATGTATTTGAAAATCTTATTTTTGATCTTCAGGGAAGTGTTTTGAAATAAATTTGAGTAACCAGGAGGGATAAGTCTTTCTCTTCAACAAATAATAAAGCTTTAAGAATTGAAAGATCTAAATCTGCTTCCAAAATGGAAGCAAAAGGATTGCAATTACTCCACTAATCCAAACCCCAGGAAACTTTAGCAAGAAAATAATTTATTTCCCTTCCAAGTGTTTTCGCCCTTTTTGTTTGCAAACTGAAAATTTGGAGAACATTGCTTTTCAACTCTTTGGATCATATTTAGTAATATGAAGCAAGTAAAAATTTGCAATTCATGTTTTTCCAGTTGACACCTGGTATGATTGGGGGCCAGGGGACAATAGCATACTTAAAATACTTGATTCGCCATGTACTGTTTCAGTGACAAAGCAGTGCAAAATACTGTATAAAACTATAGCAGTTGATAAGTCACGGTTGGACTCAATGATCTTAAAGGTCTTTTCCAACCTAAATGATTCTATGAAAGTAGTTCAGTGCCAGCTTGGTACTGATGCATAGCGAGTGGCAAGCTGCTGTGTTGAAAGTGAGTGTTCTGGCAACAAACTTGTGTTACCGTTTAAAGTTAACACCTGGCACAAATACAAACTTATGCCCTCTTCTCTCTCAAATATTTAGGCAAATAAAACATGCATGAGCAAACTCAATCCAAAAATTTTTTGAGGAAGGGCAGTCCTCAGAGTACCCAGATGCTTTTGATGAGAACTAATCAGAAATAACAGAATGAAAACTTAAGTTTGTACATTAATAGAAAAAAAAAAAAGGAAGACATATGCAAGGAAAATACAGATGCATTTCCCTGATGAAAAAATCCCTACCGTTTCTGTCCAGTTGTGGTATTGTGGGTTGGACTTCTGATTCAATTAGATGGGATTTTTATCTTAATTGTCCAATGTCTCCAGTCCTCTTTATAGATTGAACTCTTCCCAGTTAGAAATTAATCAACTAAGGAAAACAGTATTCTTGGTAATGTACCTTGCTCAAAGCAAAGTTTGGAATTTAGGGACAAAAAGTGCTGCTGAAAATCCATTGGATGTGTATTTGCAAAATTACAAATGCTTTTGAAGAATTTTTTATTTACCAGTTGCTAAGTGTATTGCTTATTCTGGATGGCCACAAATAAGCACTTTTCAATCAATGACAATAAATTAACTAGACTTGAAAATAAATATATTCCTTCCTTTTTTTTTACATCTGTTAAAGTTTGTTTACCTCTTTCTTTACATGCTTCTGCCTCTCTCTTGCTTATCTTACAATATTCAGGAATATTCCAATAAATTTAATGGAATCAGAAAGGAATTGGCAAGAAAAGAGGTAAGACTGCAGTCTAAGGAGTGTTTATATTTGGATCCATAAATCTCTGAAGCAAAAAGTTAATATTTACCTAGATGTATAAAGCTGCAAAAGTTATTAACATCTACACTAGTCTTGGAAGAAACTGACTTCTATCTGAATTTCTAAACCCCATACTTGCTTTCAGTAGGAATATTGATAGGAAACAACTCTCTGCGATCACTAAGTAAGTTTTTTGTTCAGTAGTATTGTTTAATTATTTTCTGTTACTTTTTATATTGAACAGATGCTCAAGAAGGCTATTAATAATGTCAGAAGAATGGCTTCCCATCCAACATTACCATATTGTAAGTTCAGTTTTGTTAAAAAAAGAAAAAAGTTATCTAAAGATTATATATTTACTTATTGGCCCTGTTTCTTAGTATGCTGCTATTTTGTACTAGCACAGCAATCTATTACATGTTTTAAAAGTTGCTTATAAGCCCTATTTTACTGAAACTATTTTTCATTTCCAAATAAAATAATACCGGGGGATACAGAATAGCCTTTAGAAACAGTGATACTTTTTATACCAAAAATTACTGTATTTCTGTTTTATTTGTGACTTGGATGAAAGATAGTAGGAAAAAGATACATTACTATCTCCAAGTAAATAGCTTCATATTTCAGTACTGTCTAAATACAGTTCTTAAATAATAAGTAAGTACAGTTCAATAAGGTTTCAATAGCACAGGTTTAAGTTTCAGTTATAACCACTATTCCTGCAGTATGCTAGGCACAATGGCTCATATTGTGGCACTAGTTATTTTGAGGACGTTGTGAGGTGGTGTGAGATCTCTTAAAACTTTGGAAGAAACCTTCCTGCTCAACTGCTACAACACCTGTGAAAAGTCATGTAAATATTTTCTGTTGCAGACCTGACAGGTGCTCAAGATGGTAGTGTAAGAATGTTTGAATGGGGTCATGCACAGCAAATCACATGTTTTAGATCTGGTGGCAACTCAAGGGTAACTCGAATGAGATTCAATTACCAAGGAAATAAGGTAACTGACAGAATGCTTCTGTATTTACCCTCTTCCCTCCCAACCCCCCCAATATATTTGTAAACTAGCAGAAACATCACATTCTTCAGATCTAAATTAGTTTCTTTGAATTGTGATAATTTCTCTGTAATGCTTACATATGTATTTACAATTAATATATCTTTTTTGCAGTTTGGAATTGTTGATGCTGATGGATATATAAGTTTATATCAAACAAATTGGAAATGTTGCCCGCTTACTGGAACTTCACCTAAACCGTATTTGGTAAGCTGAAAACTAAATTTGCTTCTATAAGCTTGGTGTTGTGCTCTCTTATTTCCTTCCCCCTTTAGAATAGTTGAGAGGGCAGGGATTGTGTTGATAACCAGTATTAATCAAGATTTAATAATATATTGTTGCCATCCTGTGATCCGTATGACAGACAAGTTCTTAAATCCTAATCATACTTACTAAGTTAGAGAGTAGCAAATGCAATATTAGATCTGAAATAACTTTAATGTTCTTTGAGACTTCTCAGTAATTGCCAATTGTTAATTAATTGTCAATAATGCAGGACTGGAGAATATATATACTTCCGTGAAAAATTAAGAGTATCAGAAGGCATACACATGTCTTTATATCCTGTGTTCTTTAAATTGTTTTTGAAACAGCTCACCTTCTTGAGGAAGCTTAATTATTTCATGCTTACACAAAATCCATTTCCTTTTAATTAATAATTTCTAAACTGCAATTTTTCAGACCTGGCAATGTCATAACAAAACAGCCAATGACTTTGTTTTCATCAGTTCATCATCTTTGATAGCCACAGCAGGATTGTCTTCTGATAACAGGTAAGAACTGCTGTGGTAATGCATAAAAATGAAGTGGTGCCATGTTTTCTCTCCTTCCCTCCTCCTTCCCACACTTTTTTGATGATACTCCTTAAGCACCTTAAGAGCAACATGCATACTTCTGCTCTCTTTCTTTGCGGAAGGGGGAGAGAAGCAATATTTGCAGCTAAATTCCATGTGCCTATTAAAGGAGGTTTCATACCTCACATACAAACAATCCTCTGTTTGTGTTCCATATGAGGAGGGGAAGTGGAGAGGGAGGTGCTGATTTCCTCTTCCTGGTATCCCTGGTAGCCAGTGACAGGACACGTGGGAATAGTTCGAAGAAGCACCCGGGGACATTCAGACTTGACTTTAAGAAGCATTTCTTTACCGAGAGGGTGGTCAAACACTGGAACAGGCTTCCTAGAGAGGTGGTCAATGCCCCGTGCCTGTCAGTGTTTAAGAGGCACTTGGACAATGCCCTTAATAACATGCTTTAACTTCTGGTAAGCCCTGAAGTGGTCAGGCAGTAGGACTAGATGATCGTTGTTGGTCCCTTCCAACTGAACTATTTTGTTCTGTTCATATTAACCTGTCTTAAATTATTTTTATAGACATAGGGAGTTGTGCATAGCTCTTCATTTCACACTTACTTTCTGTAATTAAGTTTTGATCAAGAAATAGCAAAACCTGCTAACATTCAGGTGAATTGAGCTACAAAAGATTGTAATCTCAGTGTGGATCCTTTATGAGAATAACGAGTCGTAGAATGATAGTGTAGAGGGCATGTTCTTGCAGTACCTGTATAACTAAGAAAGTAAGTTGGGGTCTGCTCAAAAGTAATCATTGAAAGCTTTCAAGTGTTTAAAATACTTTAGAATATTTCTTGCTGAATTGAATCATATTTTTCCTACAGAAATATTTGTCTTTGGGATACTTTGGTTTCACCTACAAATAGCTTGGTGCATGGTAAGTAAACTACAACCAGCAAAATATTTGATCACGGTAAAAAAAATATTTGTGTGTGTCTGTCTTAATAGAAATGTTATTGTGGGAAGTAATACTAGCGGTAAAACATCTTCACTGTCCTGTGTGAGTGCACCAGCTGGAATATAAAAACAGATTCTTGAGAAATGATTTAGTGCTATATAAAAATAATTGGTTTCATGGACATGAGCACCTTCCTTTGCACACCTTGTATCTTTGCACCTGCAACTCCTGACAGCCAGACATCTATAATTTCTGTTCCTTTTCAAAAGATTCCGAGCAACTCCTGCTTTTAGTGACTAGCATGTTGAGAAGACAATAGGTATAACACTGTCAAAACTACAGTTTTTAGCACAGTTATGAGATACGTATTTGCAGGATATGCATCCACACCTTTCAATTCAAGGTTCCTATGGCTGTGTCTGCACTCATAAATCAGGGAGGCCCCACTCAAAATTTATCAGTTAAGTGTTAGACCAAATACTGGTACTACAACAACAGCACTGGGCACTTGCAGATACATTATCTATTTGGACAATATGAGAGGACATGCTTTTTATGAACTGTTAAGTATTTCATTGCCTCTGTGAAAATCCTATCCTCAGAGAAGCCATGATTCTAAAATGGTTCTCTGAATAAACACGCCAAATTTTCTAGAAAATATTAGTTGAATTTTTATGAATGTATTGAACAAGCAGATGTACAAATAAGATCTCATATAGTAATTTTCAGAGTTGAATGAAAAGATGAACTTACGGCTATATTTGTAAAGTAGTGCATTTTTGCTTTTGAAGATGGTCCAGTTCTATGACACTTCTCTGTATTATGCCAAATACTGTGGAATGTTTTAAATGCTTTCTGTGAGTGTGCACATGTATAGATACCTACATACGGTACTACAAAAATGCTTTAGAAGAATTATTCCTATAAGTATGCTTTTTGAGATGTAGTAAATATTTAGCAGGGTTTCAGTAACTTTATTACTAATATTCTGTTGCAATGGAAAAGAAACACATTTCAATGTCTGAAATACAGAATTAGGCTCGGAGAGAGGACTTGTGAACTCCTTGTAATTGATATGTGGTGAATGCTTAAGTGTATGTGTGAGATGTGTGGAATTTCTCAACATAGATTTAGAGAACCCTTTGAACTACAAGTACAGTATACTACATGCCACATGTTAGGATTCATAGTGTCTAGTCTCAGACATACTGAGCTTTGTTCTGATAATTGTAATCTTCACTGACTTCCCCCACTCATTTGGGGGAGTAGACATACCCAAAAAAATGTGAGAAGCAGCAAATTAAAACAGCCAGTGGAAACTTACCAGATACTCGGGCAATTTAGGAGGACAATTCTTACAGGAAACATATGCCTTAAAATAACAAGCATTAGAGAGTTTGAAAATAATCTGTTTCTGGTCAGGGCTTAATAGTTTGTGGTTATACAGGGACAGAAAGAAGGATATGAAGTTTTTTTAATACAGATTGTAACTACTTAATTTGAGAATACTGCAACTTGAGGATGTCTGATGTGAACCTGCGCTTATGTATATATGGTACTGCAACAAATGGTTGTGGTCAGTTGGATGACAGCATCAAACTCACTGTTGCTACTGTCTTGAACCATTAGAGGCTGATGGAAGATTGAAGTTAGTACTGTGAAATTGAAGTTAGTACTGTGTGTTTATTTAAATTACTTTGCTTTGGCTTTCAGCTTTTATATGTCACGATAGCGGAGCAACTGTGCTGGCATATGCTCCAAAACATCAGCTGTTACTATCTGGAGGCAGAAAAGGCTTTACATGTATAATTGATCTTCGCCAAAAACAGCAGCAACAGTTACTCCAGAGTCATGATTCTCCAGTCAAAGCAATTGCTGTCGATCCTACAGAAGAGTATTTTGTCACAGGATCTGCTGAAGGCAACATAAAGGTATTGATGAGGGGGAGGGAGCAGAGAGATGAAGATGGTGATGATGTGTAAATTAAGAAAGAATCCTGCATAGGAGTGGAATAATCAGATATGTCATACGTTCTGCACTTGTTCTCAGCCCTGACTTTCACATCTACTAATTCAGTCATGAAATGTTAGTCTTACCTTGCAGTCCTCCTTTTAGTTCATCTTACCTTAGTCCCCATATATATTCCTTATTATAGAAAACAAGTATTAATATTCTATAGATGTGTCATTACAGATTGCTGCATTTCTTTTACAGTTAATGTCAGAAAAATGCATGCAAACTACAGTCCAATTTCTCCATGACTCATTACTGGTGAATTTTAAGATCGTGGCAATTATCCTTATAAGAGATTGATGTTTTGATGCTTTTTCAGGTATGGAGTCTATGTACGTTTAATCTTCTTCACACTTTCATCAATGAGCATTCTCGACAGTCTCTCTTCAGAAACATTGGGACAGGAGTCATGCAAATTGAGACAGGACCAGCAAATCACATATTCTCCTGTGGTGCTGATGGAACAGTAAAGATGAGAATCTTGCCTGATAGATTTAGCCCTTTAAATGATGTGTTAAAAAATGATGTGAAATTTATGATCTAATATTTTTCTCAGAACAGTGCATAACATTCCCCTTCTATCATCCCTGAAAATATTCTTCCTGGAACTAGCCAACAAAGCAGATACACAATGATAGCTTGTGCCACAAAGATGCTTTCTGCACCCCTCCCCCGTATTTATTACCTGGAGCTTTTAGTCCCTGATGCACTGATGCCTTAAAAATTAACAAGGTCCTTCAGATTTTGATTGTTGCCTGAAGTAAAAACTATACATGACTCCAAATTATATACTTATAATATTATTAAGATGTTGCTGAAGTGGTTTACTCTTCCTTTTGAGGTAGTTAACACTCCCACCTGGAGTGTACCATCTGGGCATGGCCTCTACTTATATTCAACACTTGGCCACCTTCTTAAAAGCAGGTTCTTTGACTAGATGGAAACCTTAGATAATTTTACTCTTTCACTGTGGCAACCATAACTGTCTCTCTTCTCAACTTTAGTCAGCCAACAATGAAAACTTATACCTATGTGTAGAAGAGAAACACAGCCTGTATAAGTAGATACTCCTGGCCATGCAAGCATTCATATAATGAGCCACTGTCTTGTCTCCATTCCTGGAATCCAGGCTGTTTACCTCTCTAACTTGCCTGATCTCCTTCCTCTAATCTAGGGTATAAGAAACTGAAGGATGTTCTGTAACTTGTCTTCTGTTCTATAGCTTGAATCACTGCCATCAGGATGGCAGTCTTACCTTTTAAAAAGAAATATATTTTTAACCCTGAACACTCCCTTTACAAAAATATGTAAATATTAATGGATATCTTCCTAGTAAAATAGTCAAGATTATGTGTGAAGCTTTAGTCTTGATCAAAAAGATACAGGAAGATACTGCTTTAGGATATGGCACTAGAATTTCTTCAAAGAATATTTATTTACATGTCTGTAGAGGAAAAAAACAACTAATTTATTTTTACATTTTTTCCAGTAAGACTTTTATTTAGCCCAAAGATACTCAGCTCATTCTTAGCACTTACATTCTTGTTTGTCTGCTTTTCCTAAGTACTTTAAAAAAGGAAAAAGGAAAAAAGTTCAACAGCAAAGTACTTTAATACTGTCAGTCTTTGTACTGTATGTTTACATCTGGTGTAAAATGAAAGAAAAAAGTTTTGAAAAGGATGGTTGGATTTTTTTTTGCCAAAATATTAAACTGCTTAACTTTAAATGTTTGACCAAACTATTAATGCACAAAGCCTTTACATTTTTTTAGTCAGCTAAAAAATGTTTCTGTAAGTATTTTGGTTTACTTTTCATGACTTGAGAGCTTGACAAAGGTTTAATTTGTAAATTAGATGTGAGGCTGGATTACTTGAATGCCAATGGTGTACTTTTTGCTAAAAGATATTTTGTGAAATATAGCACCAAGATATTAACTGTAAAATAAACTTGTCAAATTAGGAACTATGGGGATAAATACAGCATAGCAGAAATGAAGGGCTTTGTAACATTCTCAGGATGCTTTTATCTTAAGAATATAAAACTGTTTAAAAAGATTTTGTAAAATTAAGGTAATTTTAAATGTATGTTTCGCAAGTTGCAGTGCAAACACTATGAAGGTTTTTATGCACATAACCTGAATTTTCAAATTGTGCAATAAAAAGAATGTGAATATTTTGCCATGAAGAAACATGTGACAGCCTTTCAAACTGGTACAGCTGTTCAGTGATTCAATTGTAATTGTTCTTCCACAACACTTACAGATTGAAATCAAAATTGGTATCAAAACAGTTTAAGTACAGTGATGGACCAGAAAAGTGACTGACTAAAAGTGACACCACCTTACAAAATAGACTTGCCCAATGCATATGTCATATCTGCTCAGTGACTGAGTTTCTAATATTCCTTATTCTTATGAAAGAAGGAATACAGTGGAGTTAACAGTAGCACACTCCTTGAGAATCAACTGAAACCCTGACTTTATAGCTGCTTATATACATGCATTAGTTTTATGCACCCACTGACCTAATAAAGTTACATGTGCAAAAATCATGGCAACATTATATAATGACGTCCTTGATGTTTTGTCTTTAAATATTTATATCTTGTTAGCTTTAATATTTCAAGCTCAGTTTATTGTACTGGCAATCACAAAAAGCTGTCTTATCATCTGCGAACTGAGCAGATTTTATATGTAATTTGCCAAGACATACAATGTTGTCATTTTTCTGAGTAGAGCTGCACTATGAATAATCCTGGCAAATTTACGCTTATTCCAGAAAAGTACTGACTGTGAGCAGGTATTTTCAATAATGTTTATAGTTACCATAAGCTACTCTCAAAACTAAATTATGTAAAATCACAATGTATTTGCCACACCTTCATAATCTTTCCAATAAATCCTGCAGAAACTCAACCTTCTAGAATTCCATGTTGCTGCTACTTCATTTACAAATCATTTGTTTGCTTGTATAATGTTCATTGATGTTTAACAATTATTGTAAGTCAAATTATTGGTAGCTTTATTCTAATGATGGAATCAAAATGAGTTAACTTCTGTTGTATCCAAAACTTTTAAAGGGACACTCTCAACTTTAAGTCTTGTCATTAGGGAAAAACTGAACTCAAAACTCTTAACAGCTGTTGCCCTTAACAACTTCCACTGACTTTTGTTCTCCAGTGACTAATGCTTTCTCCCTGTAGCTATGCAAGTTACTCAAACAGAAGGGTAATAGTGGCTACCCAGGGTTCTGTGCTTGAAGTAGCCACGTGCAGAAATCGAACATAAAATTTGCATTTACTGACAGTGTTGTTTAATCAACAATAATTCCACATCCAGACAAAATTACTTAGCTTGTAGTTGATAATGTCCCTTTTAAATATCATAGACTAGCAGTTGTGACTTGTGTTTGTCTATGTAGTAATACATAATGCAATCAGAGTGTGTCATTCTTGTGTTGCTAATTGATTCACTTACCTCAAACAGATATATGATCCAAGTTCTTTACTGTTACTTCAGTAACTTGTGGGAGTTAAAACTCTGGCCATCTGGGTACTTAAACTGGCTTGCTGTGTGACTTCTAAGCAGAAAATTCTCAGCTGACAGCTGATGTTGCAGGATATTTATGGAGAAAGATGGAGAGTGGAACAGATGCAGATTTTGTACCACGCTGCTGTGGCACAAAGTGAGCTTATACATGTTCTGCTGCATTTTAGGAACCTCGCTACCAGCTACAGGAAATAAACTGTTGAGATATTGTACTTTAGGTACCACTCCCTTCCTCTTAAGAGCACCCAGCGTTAGATTAGTCGCAATAGGTATCAAAAAAGCAACAGTGATTAAAAGGAAGTGAGCTTGGAGACAACATGTTCTCCAAGGTGATTTTTTCAGATGTTTATTTTTACTAAAAATAGCAAAACCACCTCTAATGGCAGGTTCAGCACACTGGTCAAACTACTTTCTATAAAATAAAGAGATTGATTTACCAAGTTTCTTGGTGTTTCTTATTCCTCCCGATTTATAGCTCTAAAATCTACACGGTTTTGATCTTTCTTTGCTTTTTTTTTTTTTTTTTTTTTTTTTTTTTTTAATGCCTTAGCTTTTCATGGCTTAGCTTTCCTTCTGTTAGCTTTTTGATGTTTTGGGGATTTCTGTGCATGTGTGGGTTTTGGTTTGTTTTTAAATCCAGTGCGTAACTATCAGTGGTAATCAGTTCAAAGTAATTTCTCAGTGGAACGAGGCTGATGCGGTGGTGGTGCTTTCTGTCATCTTCTTCCACAACTAACTTTTTTAGCCCCTTGTCTGTTTCATTTAAACTTGAAAGCCCGTGAAGCTGTTGGGGAGCTGCATGTCTCCGATTTTCTCACCCCTAGAAGAGATAGAAAGATGAGTGCCCTGCTGTAGTTACTAGGCAGCAAGCTGCTGCCGAAGTTAAAAATACCTCAACATACAGCTCTGTAGAACTAAAGAACAATTTAGTTGGGGTTTGCCCTTGCAGTAATTGTAACTTCGGCAGCAAAGCAAGCCAAGAAAAGACGCACCCCAAACTCTGGCAGCGAGACTGTGATTGCCTCTGCGGGCGGGCTGAGCCCCCCGCCTTCTCCGGGCGCCGTTTTCCTCCCGGCCCGCCCGGGGGGAGGCACTGACGGAGCGGCCTCCCGCTCGGCCGGCCGCCGCGGCTCCCCGGCGCCGTGCGCGCCGCTCGCCCAGGTGAGGGCCGGCGGCGCAGGCTGCGCGGAGCCAAGGGCGGCGGGCCCGGCCTGCGGGACGCGGGGCCCGGCCTGCGGGACGCGCTGCCCGCCGCCGGCGCTGCCCGGCCTCTCCCCCCCGCCCCAGGGCGAGCGGCGGCGCCGGGCCGCGGAGAGCGGGGCCGCCCGTCGCCCGCCCGGGCCGCGCCCCGCCCCGCCCCGCGGCGCGGGGAGCCGGGGCTGCCTCCGCCTGCCCGCACCGCCTCGGCCGCGCCGCTCCCGCCGCTCCCGCCGCCAGCCCCGAGGAGGAGGCGCCGCCGCCCCCGCCCCGCGCCCACACAGTAAGTGCCGCCGCTCCCGCCGCGCCGGGCAGCCCCTTCCCCTGCGAGCCGGCGGGAGGGGGCGGGCGAGGGCAGCGGCCCCGGCCGCGGCGGGGCGGGCCTGCGCCCGGCGGCGCCTCAGCGGCGGGGCGGGCTGGGGCCGGGGCCGGGGCCTGGCGGCCCGGCGGTGCCCCGGCAGCCTCCCCGCCGAGGGGGCGGCCTTGGCTGCCCGGCGGCCGCAGGTGGCGGACCTGGCTGGGGAGCAGAGCTGGGCTGCCAGCGCCGCCCGGAGTTGGTCGGGTTTCAGCTTCGGGGGCCAAGTGCGGTGGCCGGGGCGGGACTCGGGAAGCCCCCGCGGGGCCGGGGCCGGGGCCGGGGCCGGGGCCGGGGCCGGGGCCGGGGCCGGGTCGCGTCGCTGCCGCCTCCTGCCCCGGCGGCTCTCGGCGCGGCGGAGCCCCGGCAGCGCCTCGGAGCGGCTCTCCAGGTGGGAGCTGCCCAGAAGCCCTGCGCTGAGAGTTTCGTCCCGCAAAAATGCATTTGGGTGAAAGCTGTACGTGGGTTTCTGTTCGGGGAAACCTGGCTGCCCGTCTTCCCTCGGTCGCTCTTGCCGGGCAGCGGGGCAGTTTTCTGCTTTTTTCAGAAATATTCCTGCTTTCGCCCGGGATCAGCCCCCCGCCTCGTCCGGGTGTGCTTGAGCACGCACAAAAGAGATCCGTAGTTCTTGAAGCAGAGGCAGCAACTGTGGTAACGCAGTTGAATTCTGCATGGTGCTGGTAGAAAACAAACTTTTCTGAGATGCATGAATTTAGTTTTGAAATAAGGCTAGCAAAGATTCTTCCAGTAAAATTAGTTTGCACCTTGTTTACATACTGCTAATTAAATAAGAGAGATCACCGTTCAGTGTGGGCTTTTCCCTTTTAGAAGTGTGGATGGTCAGACTTTCCATGCTGGAGGTTTGCATGTCTCCAGAGGTGCGTGTTCACAATCTTACTTGACCACATATACGCAATGGTAAAGCAAAATGCAGTCCAAACGATGTTTTGCTCTGCACGTGTCTTGTTTCAGTTATGTTCCTTTGCAAATTATTTCTTGTAACCAACTAGTGAAGCTACTCACATTACAAACTACCTGGTCAAAACTCCTAGCAGTCAGACACAACGAAGAGGAGTTGTTGGTTGCACTCACTGGCTGAGTTGACTGCTGCCACATCTGCTTATCTCTTGTCACCTCTAAATAGGAAATTTGCTTTGAAAGGTGCTGATAGCAGAGCTGAGCTCTTGCAGCCCTTGCAACAGCAGACTAGCCTTTCGGTTGCCACAGACCGCAGGTTGGGTCTGAAAAGCATTACTGGTCTGAACCTAATCGCTTGTGGGCATCGCTGTGAGATCCAGTTACTGTTCTTTATTGGCAGACCCAAAGTGTCTACTGCAGGGGCAGCACAGCTCAGGCTGTGCTGTGTCTGTGAAGGCACCGCACCTAGATGGAGTCCTGATCCTGGACACTCCTCCTGTTCCCATGGTGGGAAGCACGTTAGATTAGATGGATGTTGTTTAAAAACATAGGAAAAGCCATTGGCATTGTGCATTGCTTATAACTCTGCCATTTAATGGCTTTTGGTGGCAATCTCTGTTTCACTGTGCTGGAAGGTTCTGATTATTATTTCTCCCCTGCAGTGATTAGTGAGCATTTTAGTAAACTTTGGAGGCAGTGCAAGTCTGAGCTCTTATAACTTGAAATTAGGCTGAATGCGTTCCCTTCCTCATCATGCAAATTATATTGTTGCCATGTATTAATATTGCAAAAATGTAACATCATGTGCTTGCAGACCTCATTTTTAACTTAAATAAACAAGCACATGATGCATGTACTGCATCTTACATGAACAGGGTACATTTTTACCTTTGCCTCATTTAAAAAATGATAATGAGGGGGATGAGAAGACATCCTCAAGGGAATGACCTACTCAAGTATTAGGAGAAGGTGTTTGGATGTTCCTTACTGCTTCATCCCGGAAGTCTATTTTCTAAGAGGTGGGAATAGCATCATAGAATGCTTTGGGTTGGAAGGGACCTTTAGAAATCATGTAGCCCAACCCCCCTGCAGTGAGCAGGGACAGCTTTAACCAGATCAGGTTGCTCAGAGCCCCGTCCAACCTGACCTGGAATGTTGCCAGGGATGGGGCCTCCACTGCCTCTCTGGGCAACCTGTTCCACTGCTTCACCACCCTCATTGTAAAAAATTGCTTCCTTATATCCAGTCTGAGTCTGTCCTCCTTTAGTTTAAAACCATTATCCCTTGTCCTGTCACAACAGGCCTTGCTGAAAAGATTGTCCCCATCCTTCCTGTAGGCCCTCTTTAAGTACAGAAAGGCCACAATAAGGTCTCCCCCACAGCCTTCTCTTCTCCAGGCTGAACAACCCCAACTCCCTCAGCCTGTCCTCATAGGAGAGGTGCTCCAGCCCTCGGATCATTTTTTTGGTCCTCTTCTGGACCCGCTCCAACAGGTCCATGTCCTTCTTGTGCTGAGGGCCCCAGAGCTGGACGCAGTGCTCCAGGTGAGGTCTCACCAGAGCAGAGTAGAGGGGCAGAATCACCTCCCTTGACCTGCTGGCCACGCTTCTTTGGATGCAGCCCAGGATACGGTTGGCTTTCTGGGCTGCAAGCGCACATTGTTGGCTCATGTCCAGCTTTTCATCCACCAGTACCCCCAAGTCCTTCTCCGCAGGGCTGCTCTCAATCCCTTCATCCCCCAGCCTGTACTGATACTGGGGGTTGCTGCATCCCAGGTGCAGGACCTTGCACTTGGCCTTGTTGAACCTCATGAGGTTCACAGAGGCCCACCTCTCCAGCTTGTCCAGGTCCCTCTGGATGACATCTCATCCTTCTGGTGTGTCAGCCACACCACTCAGCTTGGTGTCGTCTGCAAACTTGCTGAGGGTGCACTCGATCCCACTGTCTATGTCATTGATGAAGATATTCAACAGCACTGGTCCCAGTACTTACCCCTGAGGGACAGACACCACTTGTCACCGGTCAACCCATGCCTCCATAATAATAATATAATATTATTAATAATAATAGAATATTATAAAAAAGAATAATCTGTTGTCTGTGCAATAAGCCACATACAAGTTTCCTGAGGCTCTAAACAGGAATTGGTAAGGAAAAAAAAAAAATGGGAAGAGTTTTGCAGTGGAAGGAGGTCCAAGACCTTTATTTGGAAGACAAAATTTGGTGAACCTGGAACATGCTTAGAAGCAGGAAGAAGGAACTAAAATGTTCTGGTACATTTACATACTTATTTTATTTAACCTGGAAGCAGATTTCACATGGAATATTATCAAAAGTTATGACACAGATCTTTGCAGGAGCACAAAACGCTGAGGCTTGAAATGGAAGTCGCTCGCTGTTTGCCTTGACAACAGGAAGCTGCTCATTTCCGTTAAATAGTAACTAGCCTAATCTGACTAAACCTAGATTTCAGTGTACTTTGTGGCTTAATTTGCCTATTTTGCATTTTCTTTAAATACGTGCTGCTAGGTAAAGAATAATAGTTGCTCTTCAAATGGCTGAGGAAATAATCATATGGTTGAGAAATTTCAACCTTGGTCAGCTGCTTATTTCAGTATGTCAAGACAAGTCTTCCAAATGATGGACAGTCAAATGCCTGATAATCTTTAAATCAGATAATGTGTCCCTACAGGTTATTGTTATACAAATAACAAAAGTACTGAATAACAAAGTATGGTATGTAAACAGTAGCTGGTTTGAGAGAAGTTACATCTTTATGATGAATTTTTTCCCAGGGTGCAGATGTTCACTCTTGAGTTTACCTCTTAATAGAGGTTTTGGCCTAGAATTTCCCTTTAATTTTTTTATTAATTCTTATACATGAACAGTAAAAAGATAAAAAGGAAGAAAAGTTACCAAGTGATATTTGGCATGATCTTAACATTGGATATATACACTTAAATTACCTGCTTAATCTAAATGGTTGGTAGTATGTCTTCCGTAGTTTTTACTGTATTGATTAGCTTCTCACAGCTTTGACTACTGTCTGGGTAAATTTGGTTTATAGCTTCTTACATCACTGAGATATAATACAAGGCATTTGGACTGTACTTTGTGGCTTCTCTTTTTTTTTTTTTTTCTCCTTCATCCTTTGTAGGTACGTTGTACAGTTTTTGTATTTTCCTTTAGGTAGATCATTCAAGCTACTTTCATCTTCCACCACTGACAAACTTCTTATGCTCTGTTTAAGTTAGGTTTTGTGGATCAGGTTGATCTGAGGAATAAAACAAAATTTAACTGAAAATTAAGTATATAGGAAGAATTTTTTTACAGGGAAAGTATACCTTGTATACAATATATCTTGAACAAGTGTCAAGACATATTCCAGTCATATGCGTCTCAACTGAACAAATTCTAGTACCCTTGTCTCTTCTTTGGAGTATCGATACACAGATGTGTGGTGCTCCAGGAGCTCATGATGTAATTGCAAAGTAACTTAGGGACTTTTTATGGTTGGTTTGGGTTTTTTTTGTGTCTATACGCTCACAGCCATGAGCAACCATGTTGTCTATTAGATCTGTAATAGAAATGTTTGCAGTATTCTTCAACTGTGATGCAGTGGAAAATCTACTCCTCTCTATTTGAGACTGGCTTCACAATCAAAGAAAGTGAGTATGGCTTGAAATTAGTTACGGCTTTTTTTTCCCCTTATGCCTCCGGCATCTTCAGATCATAAGACCCAGAATAAATGTTTTGTGTGGTCAAGTAGAAGTTAAAATGGCATTTTGTCAGTTAAGTGAGCAAGAAGTTTCACTCAGCATTTTTACACTCTCTTTCTCGAGTAATTCTCAAACCAGAATTTCCTTTTTTAACTTGAAGACAAACTGACCTTACCCATACTGAGAAGTATGAACCCTGTGCCCTGAGAGTGAGGTATGTAATTTGCAGAGCACTAGCACGTGCCTGTTTCATTACCATCTCTAACCAGTCTCAGAGAAGGGAAGGAGTACAGAAGATACGATTAAACTAGAATTAAACTAATTAGAATTAGATTAAATTAGAAGCTGATAATCATGTGCTTCAGGTGCTGTTTTCTGAACTGATCATTGACACTGCCTCTTGGAGCCAAAATATCACTTCTTTCTTCTTCTTTATTTCACGGTGGTAGTTCCTGGGATCTCTGCAGCAGTGCTGAATTTAGTAAGGCAGGTGTGTGAGATGGAGTATCAAACAAAATACATACCCTTTAAATGATGCAAGTTAAAGCTATTCCTTAATTTCAATTCTGTTTCTGTTTGGAAACCCAGATGCTGAGAAGTGTCTCAGCTCTTGATCAAACCTTACAGGCACTTCAGGGGTGTCAACATGCCTTTTAGATGATAAAACTATTAGTTGGCATTGGTAAATTAATAAGATGGATGTTGAGGATTAAGTCCAGAAGGTATCCGTACAAAAATCTGCATTTCTTTCAACGCTTTCTCATTAACTAGAAGCATATCTCCTAATAGGTGAATTTTAGTATTGAATATGCCTAGCTTAATCCAAGATCCCATTTTTCTTCCAGAAATAGGGCTGGGTATTTTTAAATACCTAGTTTTGAAGGTCAGTTTCTGTTATAGGATCAACAAAACCAGACACGTTAAACCCCAGGTTTTTCTTCTAATTTATGGAACAATGCAGTGAAGAATACCATAGTGTTATCCTACGGAAATCAGGCTGGGTGCAGTCATTGCTAATGGTAGTTACTTGGATACATGTCTGACCATGAGTGTTGTTAAATCATCTGGAGTTGTTAAATCATCTGGAGGAGGTGCGTGAGAGCGATGGGCTGGGCTCTCTACATTTGCAGCAGTGTATCTGACCTGTTGCGTGTCCCTGTCTGGAGGTCCCAGAATTCAGAATGAACTGTTGGGAATGATGTTTGGCATATGAATTTGGTATTTATTACCTGGATCCGCAGCAAAATTTTTATTGTGTGGTGTGATTAAGCCTTCCTCAGTGAATGGCTTAATTTTTGCTTTTGTGTCTCAGCTTTATGGGCACATGTCTGAATGCTGTGCCCTTGCAAAGAACCTAGAGCAATTCAGGAAATGGGAGAGCAAAGCAAACTTTTAAACAAAAGTGGCTGGTGTTCAATAATTGAAGATTTTACGTGCTTACTTTCTTTTAGTGTCTTCATCTGATATTTATAATCTAACTTTCTGCTAATCAAACTTTTTTATAGAAACAGTATGGTTTTTCTTGTTTGGTGTTTTGTCTGCAAAAGTTGCTGGGGCTCAAATATATTCAGGATTGGCTGTCCTAAATAGCTGAACTGAAGAAAAACCCGTAACTATAATCCATGTTATTCCTCTGTGTAGCAAATAAGTAAAAGAATAGAATATATTAAACTGTAAGGTACTGAGAAGTGGGAAAATAAGCTCTAAACTGAGAAAGTATACCTGCACATAGTTAACTTCAAACGTGTTTGTCTCTTGAGCTTTGAAGTTGAATACCTAATTTATGAAGGAAATAAAAAACATCTAGTTACCAGTAACCAATTTTCAAGCCCTTTATTCTCTCCAGCATACGTATGACACACAGATAACATCATAAAATTGGCTGTCTTGAAAGGCATTTTAAGTAATAAAGTAATAAGTGATCCAGGAATGCTAAGAAAATCTTTCATCTGTTAGGGAAAAAATGTTTAAGAAGGAGATAATAATTTTCTTCAAAGACATGCTAAAATGGAGTTTATTAAACAAATTGCTACCATATTTCAATGACTGATTGGGAATTACAATGACTGTAACCACTGTGATTCTCCATGAAGACTAATTTCCCTTTAATTTCTAGCTGAAGTAAGTTGTTGTGGACTGAATTCCCATATAGCAGTGTCAGCCATTTCCAATTTGATGGGTACTACTGAGCTGTCAAAAGTATGTTGGTATTACTGCAGAGTATTATACTTGCCTGAAGAACTTCTCTTACCTACAAGTGCAGCTGAAGTTCTGGAAGTTAATCTGGAAATCCCGGAAAAAAGATATTAAAAGTAAGTTTCAGGTGATGAGGAGTGTTGTCTGTCAGCAGTCTGTTGGGTGGGTGTGCTAGCTAGCACTCCAGGCATAAATATATCACTGCTGTCACTCAGCCCTAAAAGAAACAGAACCTTAACTTCCTGCTTTTGACGGTTCTGCAGAAACCTAAGACATAACCAAGTCACTGGGGTCACTGGACATAAACAGCAAAATGCTCCTAAAATATGATTCAACTTTTTTGTTACAATGTCTGAAGTAAGTAACTCCCTCTTGATTACTAAAGCATTCTAGTGTTATTTTTATACAACTAGTTATGAAGGGGTTTTTGGTGCTGCTTTGCTTTGAAGAACAAAGAGGAAGTTGCTGCTATGTTAATTACTATTAATAAAGCATCACAGTTTTGTATGAAGCAGTCAGTTTTTAGAGCTCTCTCTCTGGTACATTGTGGTTAACTAAATATGAAACATAGCTAAAACATACCTCCATCTTTCCCAAAACATTTTGTAGATTTTTGGATTGTTTAGGTAGTGTGGTGTCAGAATGTTGTAGAGAAATACTAGTTGGTACTGGAAGGTACCTGTGACTTTCTGATTCATCTGCTGCAGAAGGTACCCTCCAAGTAGTGACTACGCGCAGGCATAAAAAACGTAGATAAGGTAAGTCTAGTTAAATAGCCTGTAAATAAGCACTAATTGTTGAGCCAATTTAGACCAAAATATTCATAATTAGATATGTGTTTATTTATGATATCCTTCAATTTTTTGGTAGAAGACTATCTGTTTTGTATGTTTGCTTAGCCTATTTTCTTTAGTGTATTCAAGTAATTTTCAAGTCCTGTGGAGGAACCTCTGTCCACCTGCAGCTCACCCCACATCGCTCCTTCTCAGTTGAGAACATAAACTCTGCATTTTGTCAGCTGCGCTTCAGCTGAATTTTGTATTTCATCCTTCCTTACAAGGTGAAACAAAAATCAACAAAAATAGGTCAGCAGACATTTTTTAAAAGTTCCAGCTCATCTTCACGTTTCATAGTAAATAAATGTTGAGATTAAGATTTTATCTAATCTCGCTGTGTATAGTACTGTCTTTATGACTAACTGCAGAACTGTTTTATATTTTTTAAAAAAAATTCCCCTTCTGAGGATACCTTGCCAACCTACTTAGACCTTTATGTCCTTGATATATTTTAATTGTTGAGTTTATATTAAGGAAAATAATTTGCTACTGTTGGACCTCCAACTTGTGGTGTTTGGGATTCCAGACATAAAACCTGTCTCTCAAGTAGTCTAGACCTGGTCTTATTTATGGTATTGCTAGCACTTTCAGCTGTGTTATCTTTTTGGCATGATTGGAATGATTTTGTAAACAGCTTGGGGGGTTACTGGCATCAGGAACTTAATTATGCTTTTTTGAGATTAAAAAGTAGAAGCCTTTTGCATAAGATACAGGGAAGAAAAGAATGTAAATAAAGGGTAGAGCAAGAGAGACAAAGCTGAGCTTATTTTAGGAGCCTCGACATTTGCTTAGCTGTCCAAACCTTTGCAAGTCAAGTTAGGAGAAAGCAGTTGATAACCTTTATCTTTAGCTGTTTAGTTATGGCTGTTATTACAGTGAAATATGCAATAATACAGTTCAAGGACTTTTTGTATCTGTGCTGTTCTTGAAACTTTTATGTAACAAAAATCATCACTGCATTGTTATGTAACAACATTGAGAAGCTGTGTTGTTTTATTTTAATGTTAACCTTGTGGTGCAAACTGTCTTGCAGAGAGCTCAGGGACGGATCTGCATTGGTGGGATAACAGGTTTAATATTTCATATTTTCCCTTTCATAACTCCTTAAAAGTTAATAAAAGCAATTAAGTAAAATACATGAGGTTCGTTTGTAAGGTTATCTCCTGCTGAAGTCTCAAGTGGATTCAGGATGAGTGTAGCAGAGTTTTTCTGAACATCTTCCTGTGGTTTCCAGCAGTTTCAGAATAATTTAAGCACACTCAGGGGAAGCTGTTGGTTTTTCTCTGTTTTCTTGTATCACTGAGTAGTATTTAATGTTAAGAATAATATGGGTAAATGACAGAATGCTTTAGCCTCCCATCTGATGAAATCGTGAAATAAGATAATACAGATCTGTTACTATAAACAGTGTAATGGGAATCTTGATACATTTTTTTAGCTGCCAGCCTTTTTTTTCCCCCAGTAGTTGACAACATGTTGGTAAGTGGAATGGTTTCTCATTTGAAGATGTCATTGTAGAAATGGTTTATATATAGATATTTCTGTATTTCCATGAATTTCATATCAAGGTCTTAGCTGCTACTTTATGTGAATTTAATTGATTATTTCCAGGCACATTCACTTAATTTGTTATCCATTAAAATGCATAGTTTGTTGTAGTACTTCAGTCTGTTAGATTAGCCTCATGTTAAAGAAAAAGGAATCTGCAAATCCATTTCTGCTTGGAGCTTTTGAAAACTTACTAAAAGTTACACGTAGCATTGAATAATAATGGAAATGTGATTAACCTTTGAATTGTAGAGAAATCCAATGAATTTGTGTTGTACCGGTCTGCAAAACACTACACTGGTCAGTGATGCAGAAAGTATGCTGATTGCAACTGAACGGTTTTGTGCAGATTTGCTAGCAGTGTTTGCTGTACAAGCGGTTTTGAATATGCAGGTGGATAGTTTAAAGTCACTTAAAATGTGAACTTCATTGTTAATACCAGGAGAATAACTGGGCGATAGATGAGGAGTACTGAATGTGAAAGTCAGTGATAGGTAATAAGATACTGTGTGCATTTTTATTTATTCCTGTAAGGTGTTCATATGTAATCTCAGATGATTGGCAGTTTATACATTTCTTCTGCTTCAGATATTAGGCTGGACAGGAGAGAGTACTGGAAGTCTGGATTACTACAAAAAGATCCATCTGTTGAAAGCATGTTCTAGGTAACGTCAGAAGATGAAGAGCACAGGACATGGCCCTTACTATTAACTGCAGTTTGTACAGTGCTGTCCATCTCATCTGGCATCCCTAAATACTGGCTGTTTGTGTGTTTTCCAATAAGCTTTGTGTAAGTTGTTTTTTGTTACCTGTAGTTTTTTAGAAAGTCCTCAGTATTTCAGCATACTCATTTTCTAATCACTTGCTTTAAAATTTTAGACCTTTAAAAAAATAAACCCCATATTTCTGTAAAGATCCTGCTTTACAAAAAGTACCCAGTTCTATGTATCAAGCCACGTATTTAGTTTCCATGATCATAGAACATGGTATATTGAAAACAAGACTGAAAATAAAAATTTTATGTATAAGGGTTTTTTTTTTTTCCTTAATATAAAGATCTGGATAACAGCATAATAAAGTAACCTAAAGCTAATCAAAAACATTTGACAACAGTGCCAGACAGAAGAGAGGTCTTTTTCAAGGCCTCTTCATGCTACAGAAGGAGTGGGTTGGATACCTAATGTGACAGTCTGAAACTATCTGACAGTGCAGGTTTTTTCTGTGCTCAGCGAACTAAGCGCTTGCTATAAGAAAGTAGTAAAATCAGTGAACTAAAGCTTTTCTAGATACTATTCTTGGTTTGGGTGGATATGAGCTGAAAACACCATGGTAAACACGTTTTGGAAGGCTTGTTGGCTGTAGAGCACACACTTCCATCAAGAAGAGCTGGCAGACCGTGTCTGTACCATTAATCGAAGCTCACAACTGGGGCACGGCTCTTTGTGAGGGTCGATACCCGGTGTGGCGCCTTGGACCACGGGGACGCATGGAGCAGAAGCACCCAATGTGCCGCAACTGTTGTGGGCAGCCCACGTTTTCTGGGGGTGGCCTGCAGGGGGGCAGGCGCATCACATACAGTGCCTTGCAAAGCTCTCACGTGTGTCACGAGGTTGTGGTTACCTACCCGGAGTAACCATCTGCTTTCAGTAACGCTCTGATATTGGACAGGGGTATCTGTGTCTTCTGTATTCAGGCAGGTGGCCAAGTGCATATCTTCTGAGGTTATGCTGCACGATTGAGGGAAATAAACATTTTGTCAATTGATGCTACACAGATGGCGTGAAAGCAGTGACCACTGCTTAATTTCCCCTGCTCGGGTAAACTCAACTGAAGTTCCCTCAAGGGCAACACTACTGTGCCTGACTAATTTGGAGGCAATTTGCTCAGGTGCTTAGTATTGCTGCAGCATAACCCTGAAAATAACATGCCTTAAGCTTGTTTATACCTTAAACAAGACCGTATTGTAATTATGATTTTCAAGCTATGGAGCAAGTGTTGCTTGCTGAAAGCTATGTGTCCTACTAGCAGAAGCCCTTCATAGTCAGAGCTGGGGAAATCCTGTACTCTGGACAACCCTGTCCCACTCTCAGCCCCTCTTACTGAAAGAAAGTACTAGGAAAACAGTAACTTGCTCCAAAATTAAACATACAAAGACCTGTTAGACCATGATAGAATTTTCAGTTAAAAAGCACATTGTGACATCCTCTCTATTCTCCATGTGTGGCCACAGAGTATCTTCGACCACTTGTTCAAGGCACCAGTGTTGGTCACCTTAGTTTGGCACCACAGTCCTTTACGAGCAGCTGAAGACCAGATCACCTAAATGGTCTGCCTGAGGAACAAATAACAATTGTTGCAAACAGCAATTTGATGGTATTTCCCTTGTTGGTGCATCCATTGCTATGTCTGCCCAAACAGTATGGTGGTAGATTAACTAGCTCTCAGAACTTGCCATATAAAACTTCCATCTACGTAGAGTTGATTTGAGAGCTGGAGCATCCATTTTGTCTGATGACAGTTTTAGGAGATGTGTTGCTGCATGTACCCACGTGGAAGATGATGTAGACTTATGGTGGGTGATGAGAGAGGAGGATGGGGTGTGTCTGAGCATGACGGGCTCCCACAACTCCTGTTACTTCCGACTTCTGGGACTCTCGGCGTGCGCTGAGCCTGCAGAAGACCACAGCACCAGGTGATCTTGTCCCGAAAGTTATGCTTCTGTATCTGAAAACTGTGGCTGAGTACAGTAAGCATTGAAATATGAAATAGCTGTCTGTACGAACATGATTACTGTGCTGCAGTTATTCTGTAAGACTTAATGTGTGGCAGCTTAGAGCAAAAGTGATGCCTATTTTGGATCGGAATCTTGAAATGAAACTTTAAATGCAAGATTCTTTTGAGGGAATAGAAGTCAGTCCAGTGCTTCAAAACCAACTTTTTTTTTCCTTTAAAATTATTTCAAGGTGTGGTGTTTATGCATAATTTAATTTTAGCTATAAACACGCATTGACAGAGTAGTTCTGATATTTAAAATGGGAATCCTGAGGTTGTTCACAAATCTGTGTAGTTTAGAAAAAAAGTTAAGAGCAATGATATGTTGGTAGCCCAGCTTAACAACTGAGAGAAAATGGGAAGATAAACTGGTGAAGTTATTCTAACATAAGCTAGTGAAATAAGAAGATGAAATTCAGAAACTCTGGAAAGGCTTGAGGCAGTAACTTGCCTGCTCCCTTAGTACCCTCTGTTTTTTCAGTGCTCTAAAGGAAGTGAACTAATTAATTTTACACCCGTCTATTCTTGTAGTACTTCTGGCACTATACATGTAGATATACACATCTAAATGTTTACTCTGACTAGCAAGTTTTGCAGTCCCTCTTGTTTGTGTGATCCTTCCATACAGGACTTGTACTGAATTCTTCTTTCCCATTCTGCTCTTCGCCAGAAAAGCCCCAGAGGTATTTGAGTAGTGTAAGCTGAAAGCAGCCTGAGATGACCCAGTAAGAAATAATCGTCACAAAAGGAAAATGGGTTCCTCTTTGAGTACACAAAATATTTTATCCACAGTAGAGGTGTGTAAGTGAATTATTGCTGGTGGCTGTAGAGCTGAGTGTGTGATCTAGGGTACATATGTTTACGGATGTTGAAGTGTTGTCTGTTTTGAACAAATCTAAACCAAACTGAAAAGAATCTGGTGGAGGAAAGCATTCTCTGTGAAATTTTAAGCTCCTTTTGCTCAACGTGAGTGGAAGAGTTCAGACTTTTCTATTTGGATAAAACTTCCACATTGCCAAACAGAAGTACTTTATTTCTATTGCATTTTGCAATCATTTAGCTGAGGAGTTTTCAGTAACTGGTAATATTTGATCACAAGTATAATACGAGATAGTTTTCTTACATAACACACATCCATTTTTGTACACGGTTTAAGAGGTGATTCATACAAAGCTAAACCTTGTTATACACAGGAATGTTTCTCAGACGCCTGGTTTTAATGCTTGTTTATTGAATTGATTCATTAAATGCAAGGTGCTTTAAGAGTTGTCTTTCTCCCTACGATTCAAACCTCTTCTGTTGATTTTTTTGTAGAGTGCCATATCCAGACAGGTTTCTCTGTATTTCTCTGTAACAGCTGCATGTAGCTACACGTACATCAAGTAAGTGTAATATGTCTGAACAGTGTTCTCCTCTGCATTAATAACATACAGGAATTACTATGATTAAAGCTTTTTCAGTGCTTGGGACCACAGGTTAAATTGCTTCTCAAAACCTAAATTTTTTTCCCTTGTTCTTTCAGTGTATCATTATAGGACTGAAGAAGGTGGCTCAAGATACTCAGACCTGCATTTTCATTAGTAATTCTTTAAATATTTTTTAGCAAAACTTTAACCCTGAATTTTCTTGGAAAACTATGCTTTTCAGAGGAACTGGTTTTTAAATTTAAATTCAGAAAATGTATTTTTGGATCGGTTCTGTGTATTTGTATAAGTATTACTTATTTTCGTGGGTTTTTTCCTATGATTCCTGTTCATATGTAAAGCACAGCTTGACTGCAGAAACACAGGCAGTGACTGCTGAAGTATGACGTTCACAGATTCCCCTGTATAGTCTTGACAGGAAGGTGCTGCTTCAGGGAAATGCCTCTCCTGTCTTGCAAGAACACCTTTTTTGTTTGTCAGCCATGGGAAGCGAGCACTTTCAGCCCTTTCATGCTTGCTTGGGTAGCATATGTGGATTGGGAACCTGTTTTTCAGCGGTAAAATTAAGGAGATTTGTAACGCTGTTGACAAGTTATTTGCATAGCCTGGAATGAAATTCTAACAGTAACTCAGAATAGTAATTAAAGCACCTCCTCTGTTAACTACAACATCGGGCACAAGATAGCTGCAAGGAAGCATACTCTGTCAATGGCCATATAATAAGGAAATTTTAGAGAGTCTCCTTTGGATAACGTCATTTTTTGTTTCAAATGCATTGAGCTTTGCTAAAGTTACCTGGCGGTAAAGATGACTAGTTACAGCACATTCCAGGAAGTGCAGCTGTTTGCCCTCTTGCAAAATAACGAATATATTTGTGCAAGAGACTGTGCAAGGAGACGAATCCCCTGGTGACTGGTACTGCTTCCCTTACTGGAGAGTTTGAAGTCAGGAATCTGAACTGTTAAGAAACTGCTTCAGCCAATGCGTGTTAAAACCAGCATAAGCTTTTCCAGCCGTAGACTGAAACCAACTCTCATGCTGCAGTCATCTGCCACTTTCACTCAGATTCTCCTTTTCCATTGTTTTTCAAATAGGAACTGTAAAAAAATGTCACTTCTCAAGCTTCTTTCCTGAAAGAAGAAACTAAATTTTTAATATTTGAAGCATGTTAAAATGATTTTTGATGTGGCAGAAGTAGAAAAGTATTTGTGACTTTACTCAATGTTGATTTTTTTTTTTTGTGAGAAGATAAATTTAAAGAAATTTAACTTAAAAATTACATTCATAATATCAAGTTAACCAGAATCAAACTGGTGATGGGTAATTTTGGTAGTTCCGCCAGCTGTGCATTTTTTAAAAATAATATTATGTCTCTGAACATAAATTTCACTGCTGTTCTTCAAATAATATCGAATACTATCCACTTTGATTCATAGAAAATCTTTTCTAGCATTTTATCGCTAATCACCTTGGGATGCATGCTAAATATTTTTTGGTGATGTTTATGCTGTTAGCTTGAAATCAGGTGACACTTGCCAGAATTTTTGCCTTCAATAATTAAGACATCCCCTAATTATTTTTGATAAGATAAGGTTTATAAGAAAGAGGGTTTTTTGCTTCTGTCCTGGTCCTATATACACTCATACCAATTTCATTAGGCTGGTGGCGGCTGTGTTTTAGGAAGAGGTAACTGGAAGAAGCGTTCCTTCTGAATCACAGGCTCCGTGTCCCCCTGTAGCGAGCAACTCATGTCATGGTCAAACCTCATTTTAATTCTGCGCCAGTGCTTGTACCCTCTACAGAGGTAGGTGAAGGATTGCTCTGTACTGGAGGCTTCTGATGTTTAAAGTTTTGTTTTTTTGTGGCTGGTCTGTTCTCACTTGTTTTCATACCAGCCTGTGAGCTGAAATAATTCTTCCATTACCTGCTGTTCAGCCCCTGGAAGTTTTTATAGACTGAGGTCTTCTGTAATGAGTTTGCTTGTTGGAAGAGTAAATATGCCAAAATCTTCTGCCTGCTGCTGCAGGATGGGCACTCCCTCCACTCGACTGCTACGCTCTTCCTTTGCATTTCCTCTGGTTTTAACTCTGCTCTCCTGAACGGTGTAGGTACATACAGACCTTTGTTTACATACACACATACATGTCTATCATAAATAGCATCTCTAGACAGAGTTCTGTCTGTGCTGGAATTACTTCTCATGATTTTTTTCTTTTCTCCTCTTGATGGAGAGTTTTGTGGGCTCCTCTGCTAAGGGTTTCATGGTGCCACAGGCATAGATACACCTTGGCATTAACTGTCGTCATACTGTTGCAGCATTTCTGGTACAGCTTGGAAGACTAAGGATCAACATGCAGGCTTATCCGGCTGTGTTACCATCGGAATGTTATGCATATTATTAGCAAACATATGGCAAGACGTTGTTTTTTCATGCTTAGCTGTGAAAGCTGCTCAGAGCAGTGTGTGTGATGGTGTAGCAGATGCTTTTGGAGCTCAAGGGTGTATGGGGCTATGAGGTCCTGGGTGGATGCAGCCCTAGCGCGTGCTGAAGGCTGTGAAGCCTTGACTGAAGCAAAAAGAGATGCGGCACGTTTGGCTCCTTCACTTTCTGCGTGTGAGAAGCAGTACAGACTGCTTCATTAGCAAACATTGGCAGTATTCACCCGTTTGAGCTAATTGCAAGAACTGTGGAAAATCTGTGGGCAGGTGAAGTTACCTTTGTTTCAAGCGAAAAAGGTTAAACCGTGTTTGTTCTAAGCCCGCGCTGCCGAGGTGGCTGCTTATCTGGGGTTGGCTTGAGGGTGAAGAAGGCCCTGTGTAATAAGATCAATACCCAGTCAGCAGGAGAGAAGTTCAGTGATGTTTGTTTATATTGGAAAATACCACATTTCAAGCATCGGTAGGTGTCAGGATTGTGGGTCTGTGAGCCTCAGAGGAAGCCTGTGGGGTGAGCATTGTGCTGGCGCAATCCAGGCTGTTGTGGGGAGTAGTTCTGGTGTCGTCTTCTTGCCCACCTCCACCAGGAGAACTGGGTGCTGTGCAATGAAAGAGGTGGTTGCTGAAACGAACAGGATCAGTCACCAGTGCTGACAAGGCAGGTATGATGCAATGACAGCCAAGCTAGGGACGTTGTTGTGGCAGGCCTGAATTTGGGTCCTGAGACAGTCAAAATGCTGGCAGGTTGGGTGCAGGATGAGCAGATAGAAACAAACGCAGTGCACCTAGGAAAAGTTGTTGAGGGCTGGTAATGTCCCTTACTTACCAAGCATGCTTAATGCTTGAGTGAAAGTAAAGAAAATTTGGGCTGAGAACGAGGCTATCCAAGAGTAGTATTTTTGGAAAAGTGTGGTGTGTGAGTGTTACTTCAAATGCAGGAGTCCCGGTGTAATCAAGCAGTGAAGGATTAGGCATAGCACAGTCCAGTGCTAGAGCACTGGACTGGTAGCTGTGGTCAAATGCTGACTAACTGAAGGAAATACTGTAATGTGAGCTAATAAATTTTCAACCTCAGAAAAGAAAAGAGGTGCCCGGAACTATTTTTTGACCTATGTGGTCTCTAATTGGTTAAAGGGATTACGATATTTGCTTACCATTGAGTACAGGATAAGAAACAGGGCATTCTTAAGCCCACACAGTTCATGCCTTTTGTGAGTTTCTGTAGAAGAGCTGAAGCTGTGGTTTATTGTTTAATTGCATAGCAAGTGTCTGTGTCATTCTCTATATGCAGATAAGAGTCTGTGCATCCCACCATTGTTGTCTTATCTTTTTTTGAGCAGTAACAGATCGGTTGATTTGTCATGATCTTGTGGCACAGGGCCTTTTCCTTTTGTTTCCGGTTGATGATATCCTCTCTTTGCTGAAGGATTCAAGCAAGTAAGCACTAATTTCACACACATCTTTGGCTGCCAAAAATACCATTCAGTCCTGCTCCCATGTTCATATTATTTCCTTCCTTGTGTCTGCAGAAGCATTCATGGTCATCAGGTTGAGGAACTTGATCACAAGATCGGTTAGCCTTTCCTGCCCCACCCCCCCCACCCCCCCGGCAATTTTTTTCGGTGCATCAGTTCTGCAATCCGGTGTGCCATACAGCTAAACAGATGCTTATGCTACCACAGAGAGCTCTCAGGCTGGGGTGGGATGAGAAGACAGATTTGGTGTAACACGTATGAGGGTTTGGAATTGTGCAACCACTTCATTTGGAGGCAATGCTTAAAAGTTTGTATTCGTCAAAGTCTCTTAGTCTTAGCACTTAGAAATACTGGTCTGTATCCCATTTCACTGAAACTAGCCCTGCTCAGACTTGTTCACTTTTTCCTGTGTGTTTTGTCTTCCTGTGTTAAGGATGCCTCTCAGCTTTGTGGGAGGCATCGCACAAACTCTCACATTGTTTAGAGCCAAGTTTTATTACTGAAGTTTTGGTTAAATACATTGTCAGGTTTAGCCTTACCTGAACTGTAGAAGAAACCTTTTAGCCTGATATCTGCCCTTCCAGAACTCCCTGTTACCATTTTTCCTTTAGCAGGTCCACTATCCAACTACGCAATAATAGTCATCTGTCGTTCACTAGTAGCTTTCCATATAATTAGTCTAGATTGGGAAAGATAGTAATTTTCACATGACCTACTTTTGAGATAACCGTTTCTGAATTATGTTTCAGTTTCATTAATCTCTCTTTCTTTAAAAAGCTTTCCATAACCTGGACTGCTGCTGTAAGCTAACAGGCTTGTAGTAGAGTGTTTGGATTCTGAAATATTTTTAGGAAAGGTGTCTGATTCTCTTTAAGCCAGTTTTTAAAGTATATGTTTTGTTGGATCATTGAGTATTTCAACACAGCTTGGCTTTGTTTCTCAAACGTAAACTTGCATGCCAGAAGAAGCTGCCTTTGAGAAACGCTTATGATCCATAACATGTATGTTGTGCCACTGTAGTGTTTGGCATTTATTAGTGCAACTTGCCGCAGTAAACCAAGAGACTCACCTTGGAATGCAGGGAAATTTGATCCAGGAATGTCTTAAGTACAATAGATGTATGAAAGCAAAAGATGCCAGACAGTGAGATTTTTTCATTAATGTTTGCCTTTCTTTAGCTATGTCCAGTGACTTAATTTTGCAGTTAGCTCTTATGAATGTCTGTCTTGTCAGTGTCAGGAGTGGCTGCATTCCAAGATGTATCTGAGAAGGGCTGATGTAGCATCTGCAATCCACATGTGTGTGTATTGTGTTTTAGATAAACCCTTTGCTGTATAAACATCTCAGTAAATAAATGTGTAGCTGACATACATATGCATGTCAAAATATTGTTATGTTTATGCTAGTAACCATGAAGAGTTTAAAAATACACTTCTTTAGCAGTCTGTTTAATTGTATAGCTTTTCAATACAAATGACAAGTCAGTGTATGTGAAGGAAGCACTGGGTTTTTAAAAAATATTTTAAATATTTAACTAAGGGATGAAAACTGGTAGTATTTAATCTTGATCTGCAGTCTCTTTTTCAAAATATATGAGAAAATTAAAATGATATTATTTCTTCAACTAGTTAGACTGAATCCTGAGTTATTACTGCAGTTCTTCTCTGCTTCTCTAAAATCCATAATACAGAAGATCACTTAAAATAGCATTAGTTGTGACAGAGATACTTGAACAAATCAGGACAATACACAGAAGCCAAGATGCTGTGACTTGTTTCCCTATTACAGTTGTATTTTATTATCTGCAGAACCAGAGTGGTGAAGGTTTGGTAGACCTAAGTGTCTGATTTTACTGTTTAGGATTTTTTCCAACTTCTTCAAGAGACAGCTAAAGAGTACATTGTTTAGGGCTTTGTAACATGTCTTTATTGAGCAGGCTAAGGTATTTACTGGTGATAGTTAAAAAAAAAAGAAGGGGTTACACACACAGCTGTAGCTAGCAGTGAATATCTAGATCACATAATCTGTAAACAAAATCAAAAATTGTTTTCTGACCTGAAATCCTTGGGTAGAAAAGAAAGTACAAGGTATCTAATGTAGTTGGTGGGATACAGAACAAGAAGTGGGATTAACATACATGCTTTTTTCATGCTGCTGCATAGACTTACACTGCTAGTTTCCTCATCTGTCACCACTCAGGTAATATCAAAAAATGAATGCCATCACAGGAATTATTTTGGGTGATTAAAACAGTCTGGGGTTTTGAGGTCTTTTCCTGTGGATTTTTTTTTCCTAATTCTTAAGAGCAATTATCTGGTAGTACACAATATTGTGCTGAAGAATTTCTTCCTTTTTAACGTAAACTTAATTTGTCTTAACAATCTTGATCTGCCCTGCCCCAAACTTTCTTGTCAAAAATATTAAGAAGGACAAATGCCCTAAAAAGAGAGCAGGTGCTGGAAAACAGTGGAGTCCTCCATTGGATGGTTTTTTGCTTAGAAAGTAGAGCCTTGCAGAGCTGATCTGTAGCAGCTGAAGTGGATGGAGGTAGTAGTAATAAAATGAGTTCCTACTAATGGAGCTTTTCAGGCTTTTCTTCTTGGGGTGGGGTGACCGTGGCCAGCAGGTAAGTCACCACCTAGTCATTTGCCCACTTCTCCCAGTGGTATTGGAGAGGATCAGAAGGACAAAAGTGTGGAAAAAAAAATGATGGGTGAAGATAGAAACAGTTTAGTAGGTGAAGGGTGGGGATGGGGGAGAAAACAAGTAATGCAAAAGCATTTACCACCAGCAGACCAATGCTGAGCCAGTCCCAGAACAGTGGCTACTTTGGAAAAAACTCCCCCCCCCCCCCTGGTTTTAATGCTGATCACTGTGTTACATGGTATGGAAGATACCTTTGATCAGCTGGGGTCAGCTGTCTTGGCTGTGTCACCTCCTGACTCCTGCCCACTCCCAACCTACACATGGGGAGGAGGCAGGCAGAGTGAGAGACACAGAAGGTCTTGATGCTGCTCAGCAATAGCCAAAACATTGGTGTTACCAACACTGTTTTGGTCACCATAAGGGCTGCTGTGAAGAAAGCTTAACTCCATCCCAGCCAGACCCAGTACACTTCTATTGACTCACCTGTAAGGTAGCAAATACAGTAAATCTTAATAGATTTACTAGCTTTGCTCTGAAAATCCAAATATTCAAAAATTCATGGTCAAGGCAGCACTCTGTCTTTCTATGACAAACATTTTAATTTTACTTTCCAAATTAAGGATTAAATTCTAATGCCCAAAACAGACTTCTTTGGAGCTTACTGTCAATTATCAGTTAATTCTCCATAAGCCTCCCATCTGAAGCCTCATGAAATTAAAACAATGAGAACTGCTATGAATTAAGTATCTGAATCCTCTTTCTAACAATGAGACTTTCCTTTTCTTGCTCATTAGTTCATGGGTTTTGAGAATGGGTTTTGGAAATGTAAATCCAAGTTAGCTACTTTTTTTAATTAAGAAGCTTAACCTTTTTCTCTGATTAAAATTCTTCTTTAAAATGATCAGTACATTCCGTATCTCTAAATTTACTCATGTTTTTATGAGTAAATAACTCATGACTTTCCAACATAGCTTCTGCTGAGGGCTTGAACTGCTTACCTTCCATTATATACCACACTGTACTGTTCTGTAAACCGCAGCAACTGAAATTTGTTAAAACCATAAAAAAAAGGAAAAATAATTTTGAGTGTGTGGAACTCTAAATCTTCTTCTAGACTACAAAAACTTTCATTTAGAGTGTCTCTAATTCAAAGAAAATGCAGAAATGAAAGTGAAACATTTAACAGCTTTGTTAATTGCATCCGAAATCTAGTTGTATCTTCAGAAACTCGTATCCGACTGACAATATAAAAGCTCCAGAAAATAGGCTTTAGCGCTGTCCATTGCTGTGAAGGATTTCCATAGATAGATTCAGTTGTAAGCAAACAAGCATGTGCCATCCTCCAAACTGACAGGATGTGAGTTTGACTCAAAAGTCTTCTCATAGAAGCCACCCCTGTAGCCGCCCTGCTACCAAAACCTTGCCATGCAAACCCAGTACAGCCCTATGAGATATGTCATCCAACTACAGGCAGATTGTTTCACCAGGCGGTTGTCAGATTTTTGTGATTAGCAGTTGCTCGTTATGAAGAGGCTGTATAAACCAGCACAACTTGGTCTATGGGGACATGTTTTGGAGTCCTCAGTCCCAGAACTAGCTGAAACACCAAGTCAGTTTCACAAGAAACCTGATGGTTTACGTGCTGTCCACCAAAACACCTAGAAACTCATGGGAAGCAGAAGCTTCCAGTTATTCAATGAAAATGTTTTGCTTCTCATTTTTAGCAACTAAAGATGTAGTTGGAGTGTCCATGGTGTTTCTTCACTGCACTTGTAGGGTAGGGTGGTTGGGCATCTACGTATCTGTTCCAGGTGTTCTGAAAGCCCTTTGGAGATCCCAGGAGATTTGTCAGTGAATTACCCCAAAGCCCTTGGGACCTGGTATTATTTTGCCATGCTGTTTCTAAAAAGTAGATCCAAGCAGAATAGGTTCAGGTTTGTTTGTTACCTGTCAAGAGAGGTTGTTGGAGCCTTTCAGAAGCATTTGCAAGATAAATGCCGTGAGGCTGTGGAAGTCTACAGTACTGAATCAGCAGTTGGGAAAGACAGGTAGATACAACAATCACAGCACAGTCCACCAACAAACTGAGTTAATATATAACATCATGATGGTGTCTGGACCAGTTTTCTTTTTAAAGCAAAAAACCAGACAAGACCGCAGTAGTTTTGGTAGCTTCTTTTTTTTTGGCTGACATAAATGAACAGAACTAGATCTTTTGAATGCTTTACAAATTAATGTAACTTTTGTTCTAATTTCAGGTCTACTTTTACAATGTAAATAGATAACTCCTGTTTTTTTAGGACCCTTAATTACTGTAAATTAGAACAAATTATTAAGTGCTAGTCCTTTAAGAATAAATTTGGTCTAGTACTCTAATAGGTAGTTCTGCTTAATTCCACAGAGGAGTAATATTTAAGAAATGTAGATAGGTTGATACTGGAGTGGATCCAGCAAATAATAAGTAAGCATTTATAATTTTAAAACATGAAAAAGTTGCACAGATGTTTGAGTATATGACTAGTTCCCATGCAAAACCTTTAAGTAAATATTGTCATAATTCTTAGTGATTGATATGATGTACTCCTCTGTTATTTACACAGTAGTTATACAAGCTAAAAGCTTTACATAATGAGTTACGAAGTATATTTCCCAAATTACAGATTTATGAACTCTTAAATGTGTTCCTGATCCTTCCTGTTTATATTTTTCTCCATTTTTATATAATAATTCCAATGCTTTCTCAAATTCTTTTGTGTTGTACATGATTATCTACAAGCCGTCTCTGCCTCTGATGTATCCTGAGCTGCAGATGGTCAGGAGGGTGGGTGGTAAGCAGTACTGCTGTACATGTCTTGTGCTCCTCCTGCTTTTGGGCAGTGTTGAAGGTAGGGTTCTGGGAGAAACAGACCTTTGGTCTGGTCTCGTGCAGCTGCTCTTTACATTCTCAAGTGATTACTTAAAGCAAGGAAAACTTGTAGCTGCATTTTAAAAAAAGCGTAAGTTCACAGTGGCAAAAGCTACTAATGCATATGCTTTACTGATAGCCTTAAACTTTTCAATCACCCAGCCAGGCCTTCAAGTTCGACACAGTGCATGAACTGGGAGGTTTCTAGTGCTGTAAGCAATGTGTGTTTTTCCTAATGAAGAGCCTAATGTGTTCTGAGGTTTAAAGGTAGGATAAGGAAACAGTGCAAAGGAAGGCCTGCCTCCTGGCAGGTTTTTTCTCCAGTGTCTGACAGATGCTGACTGACACATACGACTGGATCTTTTACTATCATGGGTGGGGAAATTGTGCCTTGTGAGAAGATTCCCCAGCTCCTTCAAGGGCAGGTAAGATTAACTCAGACAGCGAGTACCCTGACTTGTCCCGTCTCACAGACTGTATTATATAGTACCTCCTTACAAACCCTGGCAGTCCAGTGGGATGCTGGTGGTAGAAAAGAACAACCTGAGAAATTGAAAAGTGTGTGCAGCCAAAGGTCCTGGAGATCCTGACTAACCTCTTCACAGTCAGGGGCAGCTTTGGCTGCAGTGACCATAAGATGGTGGAGTTCAGGATCCTGAGAAGAGAGAGCAGAGCAAAAAGTAGGACCATTGCCCTGTATTTCTGGAAAGCAGACTTCAACCTCTTCAAGGATCTGCTTGGATGAATCCTATGGGATGTGGCCTTGGTGAGAAGAAGGCTCCAGGAGAGCTGGCTGATATTCAAAGGTCACCTCCTCCAAACTCAGGAAACATCCATCCCAGCAAGCAGGAAACCAGCAGAGTCAGCAGGAGGCCTGCATGGATGAGCCAGGAGCTCATGACTAATCTCAGACATGAAAAAGAAATGTACAAGAGATGGAAGCAGGGACAGGTAACCCAGGAGGAATACAGAGCTGCTGTCTGAGCATGCAGGGCTAGCATTAGGAAAGCCAAGGTTGACCTGAAGTTGAATCTGAAGTTGAAGTCAAGGGATGGGAAAGGCAACAAGGGCCTCTACAAGTACATAAACAGCAAAAGGAAGGCTAGGGAAAATGTGAGCCTGCTGCTGGATGGAGCAGGGGAACCGATGGCAAAGAAAAAAACTGAGGTACTCTACCCTTGCTCCAGACTTAGGGTTAGGGAGCACTTAAACAAACTGGATGTGCAAAAGTCCATGAGGCCTGGCAAGTTGCGCACGTGTGCTGAGGGAGCTGGCTGATGCCATTGTGGGTCCAATCTCAACTGATTTCTTTCAAGGCAACTGAAAGAGGTTCCTGAAGGCTGGAAGAAGCAATTGTCACTGCTGTCTGCAAGAAGGAAGATCTGGGGAAATAGAGGCAGGCCAGTATCACTTCAGTTCCTAGGAAGCTGATGGAGAAAATCCTCCTGGAAAACATTTCCAAACATATGAAGGACCAGAAGGGAATTGGGAGCAGTCAACATGGATTTACAGAGGGGCAATCATGCTTGCCCACCCTGATGGCCTTCTACAGTGAGGTGGCTTGGTAGATGAGGGGAGAGCAGTGGATGTTGCTTGCCTGAACTTTGGTGAGGCTTTTGACACTGTCTCAGTTTCCCACAACATCCTCCTAAACAAACTGGCAAAGTACTGCTTAGATGAGTGCATAGTGAGGAGGTTTGAAAACAGGCTGAACAGCCAGGCCCAGAGGGTTGTGATCAGTAGGACAAAGTCCAGTTGGAGGCAGGTCACTAGTGGTGTACCATAGGGATTGATACCAGGGCCAATACTGTTTAAGCTCTTCATTAATGACCTGGATGCTGGGACAGAGTGCACCATCAGCAAGTTCACAGGTGATACAAAATTGGAAGGAGTGGTGGGTACACCAGTTGGTTGTGCTGCCAGTCACAGGGAGTTGGACAGGCTGGAGAATTAGGCTGACAGAAATCTCATAAAGTTCAGCATGGAGAAATGCCAACTCCTGTATCTGGGAAGAAATAATCATATACACAAGTACACACTGATGCCTGATGGACTGGAAAGCAGCTCTGTAGAGAAGGACCCTGTGGGTACTGGTGGACACCAAGCTGACCATGAGCCAGCAATGTGCCCTTGTGGCTAAGGCTAGCAGCCTTTTCGGCTACATTAGGAAGAGACTTACTAGGAGATCAAGGGAGGTAATAATTTTTCTCTTCTTAGCACTGGAGAGGCCACATCTAGAGTGTTGTGTCCACTTCTGGGCTCCCCAGTACAAGAAAAATAATGGAACAAGTCCCAGCAAAGAACCACAAAAGTGATTACGGGACTCCTCATGTGAGGAGAAGCAGGGCGAGCTGTTAAGCTTGAAGAGAAGCCTTAAGGTAATCTTATAAATGAAGAAGATGGACACAGATTCTTCTCAGTAGTGCCAGTGACAGGACAATAGGTCCTGGGCACAAACTGAAATGTATGAGATACCATCTTAACACAGGAACACACTTTTTTACTGTGAGGTGGTCAAACAGTGGAATGGATTGCCCAGACAGGTTGCAGAGATACTCAAAACCCAACACGATGCGGTCCTGGACAACCTGCTTTAGCAGTGGGGTTGGACTAGGTGATCTCAGCAGATCCCTTCCAGCCTTAACAAATCTGTGATTCTGTGATTTTGGTGACTACTGCAATAACAGTGGAACCAACCCGATACAGTATTTTACTGCAACTCATCTTAGAATTTCATCAGACCTTTATCTTTCTCCTCCTCCATCAAAGAGGATTGTTTTCCTAAGTGGAGACTTTAGCCATTTGAGCATCTGCACAAAAAACCTGTGATCTCAGGAACTCAGATCTCCCCGGTGACATTTTCAGCCAGTGAACATGGCATTCAGAGTCATCATTTCTGGGTGATCCTTATTGACGTGTGTCAGCCTCACTCTGTTTCAAAATAGTTTAAAAAATAAATTATTTTTTAGTTTATTTGTACTCATACAGCCTCAAGATGCTTCCTCTTATACAGGGACAAGAAAGGATGTAACCATGCTTTGTTCTCCACCTGCTGCAGTACAGTGATGTCTCAAATAGTGTCCTCCCTACTGCCTCAGTCAAGGGTGGCATACTCTCCAGCATCTGCTGCTACCATGAAAGATCTTACAGCCTTTCCCAAAGTTGTTGAAATGTATGGTGACAAGTCTGAGGAATATGACAAAGGCTCTGAGGTTTTCTCCTGATATCTGATTGCTGCAAAGATTGAGGTAGACTGCTGCCAGATGTCAGAAGCCATGAATTTCAATCACCATGTTCTACCTATACGAAATGCTTGGAAAATGCAAGTTTCACATGATTTTGCTGCTTAACTCGGTGGTTTCTTCCTTATCCATCTTGAACTGATTTCCCTCATTGCTGTTGACTATGAAAAATAACTGACAGCTTTATTCTGCTTTTTTTGGCAAAAATCTGTATATGTCCTGGTGCTTGTGATCAAACTTGTTATTTCCAAACTACTCTACAGATTAGCACAGTAAATTGAAATTGTTTCTGTCAGCATTAACAGTGTGCATTCACTAGACATAAATAATTTTCTTCAAACAATTTGCTTTTCTCAAAGAAGTAAGCTGACTGCATTACTCCTCCAGAAGATCATCTTGCTTTGTATTTTCCCTGCCAAGAGGTGCTGGAGTCACAACAGCAAGGACTTGGAGCTCTGCCATTGAGGAGTTCCTCTTCATTTTCTGCACTGTCTCTGAAAGATGCTAACACAGAATTTAACCTTCTTTAGAACCACAAACTCTGCCCCTGTTATTTAACATTATGACCACTTGCACCCATCAGCATATTCAGAAAAGGAAGCAGTGCTGTTGCTGATAGAGACCATCTTCCCATCTTTGCCTCCAACTGTATCTCACTACCACATCTTTGAACATCTGCCAGAAGTGGTGTGTTTTTCTTCTTCCTCTCTTCTGCATTTAGACACAGACTGTATATTTCCCACTTTATTTGCAGTGGTATCATCATGAACATCAATTCTTATGTTTATGACATTCTGCCTAACTGTAGTGGAGTGTGTGATGTCATCAACTGACATAGTATCGCATGCCATATTCACATAAATTGACACAAGGCATCAACAATCCCTGAAGATAGCTGTGATTGCAGTCCTTCTGAGAATTTTAAGTTCTTTCTGAATGATGCAAGGCTAGACAAGGTTTTGGGGGAGCTGGGAATTGCCCATCCAGACTACAGTGATACAGAAGTCGTTGTCCTCACCATGGTAGCACACTTGGATGGTTAAGGCACAGTATTTCTGTATAACTCTGCACAGCAGCTCCATGCAGTACAGAGGGATGTCTAGCATCTTCCCACTGAATCAACAGCTGTCATGCGTTAATGTTGACAGTTAACAACCATAATGTATCACATAAACAGAAGTATGAGATCTTTCTCCTGTGTAAGGAAGTCATTGACTTTTGGGAGGTTATCTTACAAGGTAACTCAGATTGGTTAAACATCTGGGCTGCTAGCGAGAGGCCCAGGACAAAGGTTCAAAATAACACATTTTGAATTAAAAATTCTTAAGGGTAACCTTTCTTTTTGCTTTAAGAAGCGATGGCTTTTCTGTTTCTGAGCCTATTGATTCCCAGTATTGCAACTGGATGCCTTACTCCCCTCTCAGTCTGAGGTACACGTTTCTACTAAGCATTTCTGCCTCTTCTTCAGAAAAGTTCAGGAATCCCTGGAGTGCTGGGACAGCTTCCCTTCCCAAATCCTTCCCCTTTTGTCACCTGGACTGTTTCAGTTACATAAATGTATGGGTTTCTCAGCCCCATGAGGTGCACTTGTCAATTTTAAACACGGTGTTAGGCTATGCAAATCCTGTGCCTTCCTGTCAGGGCTCAGTTGGGTTTCTTAGTATTTTCCTTTGATCAGGGATAGTGTTTCACAGGGCATCTTAATCAGGCATTGATGTCATTTGCAAAGGAGCCTTTCAAGGCTGCAACCATGAGTGGTCTGTTGTTTCTTCTGGAGGAACAGGAGGGTGAACGTGAGTGAGCACTCATGTGAAGGAGACGTGAAGGCTGTTTGTTAATCACTAGAGGTTATTCCAGATACGTTCCATATTCACATTCATAGTCCTGTGTTTTTCTGCGTCAAGTGCTGTCAACTGATTTTGAGATTCAAAGATTGCAAAGGAACTGAGAATGCAGCAGCATATTCCAGCTATCTGTGTCCTCCTGGAGGGAGGAGAAGTCAGCACATCTCCTGTCCCAGCTGCTCCAGTCATGCTTAGTTGTCATGTGAGTGGACATTATCTCTCAAAGGTGTTGGTTACTGATAACATACACTTTTAGGAATATAGCAGAGTTGGATTTGGAAAGCAGTATGGTTTGTGGATGAAGTGTGCATGTCTTAGCAATATTTCTGAACTATATACCAGGTAGGCAGTTGTTTAATATTGCTGTCTCATTTTATAATAAATCAAGTTTTATACAGACCAGAACAATAGCACAGGCGTGGGGTAGGATGCTGAATATATTCATTGAGTGTTAACATTCAAAACAAGCATTTGGCCTAAAAATAAATTCCTTTTTGTAATGAAACTCATCCCAAAACTTTGTAATCACTAAAATGCATGTAAAAGTAGAAATACATATTTCATTTTGAGGGAGTATCAGGCATCACAAATACAGTTAAACAAGAGCCTTGCAAGTGCCTTCACAGATGCTAAATGTTGATGGTTTTTGTCACTACCTGGACTTTATCTTTTATAATGTTGCTAGCCTTGTTTTTGACGGAGGTGTGTCAGACTCTTTGATCAATAGCTAGTCTCCGGTTCAGTGCAGAAACACATACTATTTATTTGTTGGGGGTTGGCAGTTCTGCTCAGATACAGAAGATAGAGTTTCATTTGTCTTATTTAGTCAAAATAACATTTATGTCTAGATTGAGTTTTCATATAAAACATCTGTGAATAATTAACTTCCCTGTACAGCCAATTTTAGAGTACATATTTGTACTTACAGTGGTTTTACCCTGTGAAACCAGTACTATGTGAAATCAGAAATCTGTTGCTTTATACTTGAGGGTTTTGCCGTAAGAGATTTGGGGAGGAAACAGCTGCTGTCTTATTCACTGAGGGATTTCAGCACACAGACTGGGTTGGACATCAGGACCCCTGAAGAGAGCTGGCCAGTTTATGTGGGATTCATAACCAGCAGTAGGTTAGGTAAGGGCTTGCCTGAGCATCAGTAGAAGTTGACATGCATGAGGTTCTAGTTCCTCTCTGGAGAGAGACACCCTACTTCAAATGGAAAGGCAATGCCTGTTTCACCCCAAAACTCATGTCCTGGAGTTTTCACCTCTGAAACAAGGCCTTTCGATGCATGGAGGTTGCCAATACATGAATTCAGATTAAATATCAGTTGTGAGGTTTGGGGTTTTTTTTATATACTGAGGTTAGGAACAGCTTCAAGATGATAAGAAATTCTTATTCCAAGTCTCAGTCAAGGTTGAACATCTCAAACCCAGTTCAGTTCTGATTTCATTTAGAAACCATTTGGTGAAGAGCCATAAATAGCTCTGAGTTGGAGGTCAGATAAGATGAGCATAAATCTCTGTGGTCATCAAATACATTACTTTCTTTCAGATCTTTGTTGCACAAACATTATTAACTATGAGTGGTTTCTGGGTTTTGTTGTGTGCATTGGCCTGCATACATCTATAGTTCTGGAAAGAATTTTTAAGCTGTATTTAAAGGAAGTAGGTGGCATCAATGTGTAACACTTTTTGAAAGGTAAATAGTCATAGATACCATATTTCAAAGGATCTGGAAAAATAGACTATAGGTACCCACAGGTGCTCTATGTGTGCATACATGTATGCATCATCAATGAAGGTTCCACAGAAACCTGCGTTTCCCAGAGTCATACAGGTGACACTGGCATTTGCTATACTTTATCAGTTAAAAATGCAGTTATTTCATGCTGAGTGTACTTGCATACGTTTAAAAACTACAGAAATAAGAGAATGTATCCAGTTCACAACTCTAAGCCAAAGCAGCAGTGTTGGTCAGCAATCAGTCATGACAAAATACCAGTTTTGTTTAGCAGCTTTTTAAAAAACTTTTTGACAATGTCTTTCTCCAGTTTTTCTGGCAATGTTTTTCTCACCAATGATTTCTTTATTGGTGTTAGATACTTTCATATTTTACTGCAGTAGGTTCTTTTTTCTTTTCATTATTTCCCTGTTAATTCACTCTTGTGTTTGTATTTCATCTATTTCTGTTTAGTATTGGAATAAATGCCAGAAACCCACTGTGACAAATAGGCATTTCTGTTTCTTCCTTGCAGTCAGTAGGATCAAAACCTTGTAACTGCTGATGAGATGGCTATCCTTGTGGTTTTTGTCATGCCTGTGATTTTTGCAGTGAACTTTTCTCTTCTTTACACCCTGATTCACTTTGTTTGATAAACTGATATACTTACATCTAGATTTCCAGCTGTCTACATGTGGAGATGCTGTGTTTAAATTCCATAGGAATTTTGAAAAGAAATTAGATTATTTGTGCAGCAACTGTTGAAGAGCTATCTTGAATTGGTCACAAGTTTGAAGGTCAATCTGTATTTACAGTGTAAACTGTGGAGTAAAAACCACAGAGGATTGTGAAACCAAACTCTCAGGAAATGGAGACACATGATGGCTTTAGTATTATGTTGCCCAAACACATTCACTGTTTACTGTCAGGTAAGCTTCTGCTGGCTTTTTCCTGATGTTAAAAATAAGTTGTGTTACATAGGTTGGAATGATTTGTTTTGGGAAGGCATTGCATTAGCTTTGAGTCAAATATATTTGTAGCCTGGCCTCATAATGCTACATTTCACCTCTGCTTTTCTGTTCATTGACTAGACTTGCTGCTGTTTTCTACCCGCAGTCAACTGCACTGAGATCAAGTAAGCCTGTTTGGATATAAAAATCCAATTTGAATGAACAGTTGTATAGCCAAGTAAACATACGAGCTTCCTGCTGAATAGATGATGTTTTACTGCTTTCAGTTAACGTGTTCTTTAGTACCATTCTTTTAGTTTCACAGTTAAGACAAGCATGTCATATCTGGTATTTGATGTCATATCTGGTATTTGATAAAGAATGGAGATTTATTTTTTCAATTTCACTTACAGAGATGAAAAACTTGGTAACTCTATATTGGCTTAAAATATGGATCAAGATGTTGGGGAAAATCTTACCTGCTTAGGTAGCATTGTTTAGAGTAATGGGGACATTTTAAGTGGTGGCAATTCCTTCTTCATCTTTTTTCATGGGGAATGTGAATTCATTTGTACATACATTTAGGACAAAATGCATTAAGGCAACCAGGAAGTAGAACACATAGATTTAGTATTTGTTTTATTTTCTTAGACTTCTGAAAACATGATAGGCAGGTGTTTCTACCCAACACTGATTAAACTAGAATATCCTAATTTGTCTTGTTGCATCTCTGTTACTGTAAATCAAGTGCATTTTTAAAAAATGTCTGCTAAGGTTTTAATTAACATGCAGAAAAAATAAGTGACTAATGCTTGGGGAAAAAAGATTGGGGGGGGTGGTCCCCAGATAATTGCAGTTTTACAGTGTACACAGAAATGACTACCATTATCTAATTTTAGGTAAACCATCCTTTCTCTGCTATTTGAGTTCCTCTTAATTTTCAAAAGAAACAATTCTTTTGAATTTTTGAATTCTCACAGAATTACTGAGACTTTGTCTTTTCCTGGAAGTGGCACAAAGAAAAACGTAACACTTGGGGATGTTTTGCAGGCTTAGTGAAGGTTGTGTGTGCAATCTTTGTCCATGGCATTCCGTTGTTATGATGGGCATTTTAATTCTGCATAGTAGTGGTATTTGTGACTTCTTGGCATCAGACCTCGTATCACGGCTACACATCAGGCGAGAGGATATCAGGATTCCCGATGATTAGATGGGGGCAGGGGCTCATCTCTCCCTTCCCACACCAACCTCCCCATGGCTCTTTCGCCCTGTCTGTACCTTGCTGGTTGTACCTTGCTACCTGTTTCAGCATGAAGAGTCCCTCTTCTCCTATTTGAATTCCTCAAATAGGGGAGATCTACTCCAGTCCAGACCTGTGTTTCATCCACTATCCCCCTGAATTATCCACTATCCCGCTGATTTATCCACTGTCTCTGCATGCAAAACAATCCTGCATGTCTGGTGAGAGGAGAGGCTGCCACTGACTTTGGAGTTGGGAAGGTGAGTTATAGGTATCTCAAAACCTCCCCTCTGGGGGCAAGGCAGGGGAAGGTGCATTATCCCATTCCTGGGAAGGCAGTGCCAGGATCAGGAAGGGAAAAACATACAGGCAGAGCAGGGCTGAGCCAAGTCGTTACAGGTGGAAATTGGGGTCAAGGGATGAGCATCATGAGTAGCACAGTTGTATCCATATCTTGAAGTGATACTTGAAATTTTAGTATTGTTTTAAATTAATGGAGCCAAGTTGTTAATGACTATACAATCCATTATATTTCTGTCTTAATATAAGCGTCCTCTAGATAAGTTTAAGTCTTTTTTCAAACATACTGGGATTTGGGTTGGAAGAAATGATAGACATTTTCTGCTGCCGCCTGGTGTGTTGACAACTGATTTCAGGCGACGGCCACTGCGTCAGAAGTGTTTAGTTCTCTAGGTTTTCCATTCCAGCACGTACAGACAAAACACAATTTCAATCTTTTTGTGTGAGTTGCAATATGAAATGTTAATGCGGGGCTGTACGTGAAGCCGCTTGACTTTTTTACCTGCCCTTTGCTGCTGGTGCTGCTATGTTCCCTAGACTGGAGAAAAACACAATCCTGAAGACCTGCTTTTTTTTCCTCAGGGCGCTGTTGCCACCTCGTGGCATTGGCCAAAACCAGCAACAAATGCTCCGTGCCCGACATCGGTCACTGATGGATGTCACGAGTGAGATGATGTGGGATGAGCGGGGGTGGGGTGGGGTGGGGTAGATGTGGATGTGTGGGGATCCGTTTTAAGGCTTTACCTCTGTGCCACACTCAGAAGTTTGTTATGTGGGATTTCTGATAAAAGTGCCCCACCCCTTGTGCGACAACAGTGGCAGAGTCCATGGTAGTCTTTATTCTTTTTCTTGCTCCATTTATTTTCTAAAGGGGACAAAGATACTAACTGTTGTCCATACTGAGCCTCAGATTTTGGAAACACGCTGTAAAGTCCTCAGCCTTTAGGAAGAATTGCAGTAGCACAGCCCTGCAGCCGCTATTAAGTATGTGCCGTAAGTCAGCTTTCAGCAAATGAAATGTTGAGCAAAAAGACTAGGAAGTCGTGTTCAGATCTTGTTATGCACATCTCTTTTTTTGAAACTGAATACTTGAAATACTTCATGAAAGTCTTGCAATAACCCTGTGAATTGGTATTCAGTTTGGCTTAGCCCTCAAGTGCAAACTCTGTTATTATTGTTGCTAAAGCATTCTAGGAGCTGAAGTATGAATTTCCTGTAAAGTAGATAAAATACTTGAAAGGCTAGACATGTTTCTACTAAACAAACTCATTTGGGCTCCAGCAAAAATTCCTGAGCTGTATTTTTTTTAAGTGGAACTCACAGCAATCAATAAAAATCCAACATCGAGTTTTTAATGTAATGCTAAAATGCTAAATAGAGTTTACACCTGGAATCCGCCTACGTTGCTCACTAGTGTAAGCCTGCTTAATATAGGGAAAAATGAGCAACGTATGGATTTTCAGTTGTCATAACTAGATTAGAAATAATCCAAGCCCTTCTTTTATGAGATAAATACTTACTTTTAGCTGCAATTCATTTATTATATATTTATTTTAAAAAAAAATTGTAGAGCTATTTTAAGTTAAAATTCTCCTAGCCAAAAAATAAATACTAAAGGTTAGCTATAACTGGTATCTTCCCTATGTGGACACCACATGCCTATGCTGGCATGGTAGGTGGAAAAGAAGATGAAGATGCTGCTGCTGTGTTAGACAGTCACTCTCATTTGGACAAGCTTGAAGTGCTGATCTCCCACGTGTGCTTTAGTTAGGAAAATGTCACCATAGGCCAAAGGAAGCAAGTGCTGAAAATCTCCCCTCTAAGGCTGCCATAAATTAGGAGTTCTTAAATTTGTTTGGGTATTGGGAACTGACTTTTCAGCACTTGTTCAACATAGTCTTCGTTAATATTTTCCCAAAAGAAATCCAGTTCTTGGAAGTGCTTTTCCAGATTCTTAATGTGGCTTCATTCTAAGCTTTAGGCAAATAACAAACTGATTTAAAACCTATTTGGAACATGCAGGAATCAATATGGTTCTCTGAATGAACACCACATAATTAGGTACATCTGACTGTCACCACAAACTGTGAATGTAAACGATAGCTAAACTGAATTTTTAAAGAGCAAACTCTGCTTAGGTTTAATATCCATTTAAATCCCTCTTTTAATCTTTTTTAATTAAATTTGAAATAAAAGGAGATTATTCTCATAGCATGGTATTTTTTGGTTTTGTTTGATTTGAAATTTTATCTAGATAAGATTGCATTTGATATGCAAGTGGTGTTTTGACTGTGTGCATGATTAATAGCTTTGGCGTCTAAAAAAAAGGGCATAGTTTGATTGTTACGTATTAGCAAAACACTTGGATCGTTCGCTTGGGACTGGAACGCAGCCCTCACAAAGCGAAACACGTGTTTTCCCATATGTATGCTGCTTTTGTATGAACAAAAACCTTCCTTTTTTAAGGTAATACTGAATTTTCTGTTCTGTTAGCATCACTGCCGCACCTTTTAAAAAAAAGAAAAACGTACCTTATTAGCCGTACACTCCATTAGCACTGTTTAAAACATACTGTATTTAACACTAGTTCAAGAACTTTGTTTTCAAGCTCTTTTTGACTTTTGGCTATGTGATATTAGATTTTGTGTTTTTAATTAAAATACCCTTTCTCAATTGTAATTGTTCCAGCACTCTGTTTTGATGCATAAGTATCTGGTAATACCTCTTTTCTTACGTCTTGCTGAGAGTGGATCTGGTGTAAATATCTCTTCTCGGGGCCTGTGGTGATGCTGTCAGTCCCTGTGTAGCACACTGACTCCCCACTCATCTGTGGAATCTGTGATGCTTTTGTGTGATTTCTGTTTCTGATGCAGGGTTTTTTCATGTTTATGTTTTTGGCATTCTACCCCTCAGATTTCTTCTTAGACCTTTCTTTCGTTTTTGCAAAGGCTGCAATGTCATATAATAACACAAGCATTTCGTAAGAATTTTATCACAAACTACCACTGGGAAGCTTATTTTTCTGTGTGACAAAAGTAGTTCAGGTCTGTTGTACTGTTTACCATACTGAAGGGTTGCACCTTTCTACCTCTGTTCATGCAGGTCTCTTCATCACTGTCTCATTCTCTTCAATGCTGCCTTTTGCTTGGCATAGTTGTGTTGGCAGTATCAACCTGTGTGTGCTCCTTTTAAAGGAAAAATTAAAATCATGAGTGAAGTTTTTGGTATCTGGAGAAACAGTGCTATAAGCCTGTATCAGTACGTGTTGTAGTCCTTGGTGTAAGGCCTTCAAAAGACAGCTAACCTTGACTATCTGTCTTTAAATTCTGTCATGTCCTCTATGAACTCCTGAACATCAGCAACCATCACTGATTATCACCTATTTGTGGATAGCAACCACATCATTGAATGTTATTTGGCATGTTTGCCCCTGACAAATTGTTTTATACTTGCTCCTGCACTGAAACCTTGTCTTCAGTGACTGCTAACTGCTGGATAAATAAGCGCCTCTCAGTGCATGGTATCTACATGGCTACTATAAAATTGTTATTATTAGTCGTTTTGTACAACATGAAACCTATGGTCAAGGCAACAGAATTACATCAGAGCTCACATCTCAGAAGTCATGGCATTGCTCTGTGTATGAATTTGCAGAGTTGTTTTGACAGAGAGACGGTAAGCCATTCTGAGCTGAGAGCAGTCTCCTACGCCGGCAGTGTGCTGTTCTGTGACAAATGATGCTCATCTTGAGGCCGAAAGGTGGGGATCAGTCTAAGGCAGTGTCCCAGTCCTGTACTGAGGCTGTGCTGTGGCTGTGTGACAATTAGTGGCAGATGCAGATAAAGTTCATGAAGAAGGCTGCGTTCCGAGGCTAAGTGAAGGTGTTTCCTCACCTCTTAACCGCAGAGCTTTTGAGTAGAGGCAATGGCAGTGTAAAAACAACTGTTGTCACTATCTGGAAACCAAAAATCTCAGCATGTTTGCAACAGGGGCATGGAAGATGCACACTGCACAGTAGTCTTGACAGTTTGCAAGGTTATCTTCTCAGGCTGTCAGCGCTGAAAATAAATAGACGTGACTGTGGGTATCGCAGAGATGGACATTGTAAACTATACAAACGAGACTAATGGGACTTTCAAATTTCATATCAAAGTTGTGTTCAATATTAAGCAGGTTCAACTTTATGAAGCCTTCTGTGTGTGTATCTTCCCACCCTCTGTCTGTTTCTGTCCGGGGGAGAAGAGTTGAGGTGAGGAGCCTCTGTAAGGCAAGTTTTACTGCATCCATATGGAAACCAGGATCTGTCCCCTGCGTGCTGCTTCTTCCTATCCCTAACTTGGTGGGCTCATTGTGAATCCATTTGTCACCACATACTGCTGCTTATTCTGCCAGTTCGTTATCAGAAAGGAGGTCTTTAGACATACTTTTGTACAGCTCACTCTGTGGTAAAGCCCGAGGTTTTGCTTACTTGGACTGAAGGTCACACCACCAGTGTGGTGTGGGTTTGTACGACACTAGATTTGCCATATATTGCTCTTGCCATTTGGAAATGAAAGAATGGACAGGCCTTAATAAACCACTAGCAGGGTGGAGAATGGATGCTGAAGAGGACGGTATAGAAATAGGTGAGGAGGACAGTGCAGGGGAGGGGAGGGGAATAGGATGAAGTGCGGGATGCCGGGCATGGAGCAGAAGCTGTTGAGGGATTGCCTGATCCCTTGGGGCTAGGCTTTTTATAATTTGTTAACCACATGGTAGAAACGTACAGCAGAGTATCATTCGTGGGTCTGCCCAATAGGTGGAAGTATTGTGAGTGCTTCAACAAGTGCCACAAGCATTATCATCTGAATTGGTCTGAAGTCTGTTGTGCAAACAGGAAAAAAAACAAGTTAATGATAAGGAATAGCAAGCAGTGACGATCAGGCCAAGACCAGAAGCACTCATATTTTTCAGATCTGGGTTATAGATCAGCCTGCTAATGTTTTGGTTTATTTTGTTTCTCCTTTCAGTGGACTGAATTTTCCTATGCTGAAAACAATACCTGGTATGTGCTTTATGCATGTGAAGACAAATTGCTTAAAAATTCTGCACCATGGACAACTGAGTTAGAGTTGTGCTGTTCTATGAAAACAGTATTTCTGACATCAATCAAAAGCTAAGCACTGTCTAGATTATGTTGATACGTGTTTTATAGTAGAACAAAATAACACAAATAGAAATCCGGAGTAAAGTCTGGCTACAGCAACAACAGATGGGCTATTGTACCGAACCCTGTTAGTTACAGAACTGTATAAACAGTGCTATTAAAAGCACACAGCTAATCGAAAGTCCTCTTTTTACTATAAAATAATATTAAACTCCAAATTAGCAAAATTGCGTAAGAGTTGGAATTTGGTTTTGCTGCGCTTACACTACACAGACAGTGCATATTGCACTCTCTTTTGCAATAATAGAAGTAACACAACGACAGATGGTGTTGCTCTACCTCTGGGTTAGGAAATAACTTTAAAATAGCTTCTTGGTTTGCTAATTTGAATGTCTGTGTGTAACTGTTTAAGTGCAGAACTGAAAGCAGAACAACTTAGATACAATGCAAGAAAACTGAAATTTTACTGTTTTCTGTGACTCTGTGCCCCTTCCCCCACACCCTTTCTCTCTGCGTGCACCTTCATGCGTGTGTGATGTCTGTGTGTGGCAGCAGCAGAAGGCCCAGACAGCAGGTCAGGGCTGCACTGTTTGGCACCTGGGAGGATGCCTGGCAGGTGGATTTCTGAATTCCAAGAGATGGGCAGTGCTGGAGGAGGCAGCAGCTCCTTACTTCGTGCTGCAAGATCTTAGTGCTCTGTAGGGATGCCAAAGAGCTCATCCACCAGTCTAAACTAATTGGGAAGGGCTAGAAAACAAAAATGGCTCCTGTTTTATAAACGTGCATCTTGAAACTCAATGCAGTTATTATCTGTCTGCCTGAAAAAGATGTTGTAGTGGTACTGGAAGAAATGCAGAAGAGGACCAATGGAGCAAGTCGAGGGCACACTTCTATGTTTTCTTTGACAGCTGACTCAATCAGTAACTTCTATAAAAAGATCTTTCTGGTAAAACCTACAAGTTAACAAAGCACCACTTGCAGAAGAGGTAGCTACAATTAATTTCTTAATGATATCTCAGTGTGGCTTCCAGGCTTTTGAATTTAACTATTTGTCCTCTTTTTTCCATGAACTATTATCTTGCACCTTTTTTCTAAGATACTGTATAAATGTATTGTTGCCGTTCCGAAAGGGCAGCATGTTTGGAGATTCCATAAATGTGTGCAGACCAGACCTGCTGCACTTACTTCTGCTTGGGAGATCTTGGATTGAAATATAACAATCTTTCATCTTGTTCCTTTTCAGAATATTAGTTTGAGAAAACCTAAAATATTTGAGAATTGGTGAAATGGATTTACAGTGACAGGTGTATCACATTGTTTCGCATTACATTTTGCAAATGATAACATATGAAGGAATAATACATGTGAGTGTTTCAGGACAGTATCCAATGATCTCCTTGTCCTGTGTGAAAACTTGCATTATGTGCCTGTAATCCACACCCATTGAAGAGTGTCAGAATTTGAAAATCTTTCAACCCAAACCGCTCATATCAGAAATAGGTATAACTTTTGGGGGCTACAAGAGAGAGGTGGCGTAAGCTTTGCTTGTATTACTGCATGATTGCTAAATGGAGAAGTTTACATAATCCCTAGGTTATACATTTAAGTATGGTATCTTTGAGTTAAAACAGCTGGTTGGAAAGCTTGCTTTGTAGTGGTACTGTGAAAGCCAGTACTTTGTTTACAAACTAATACAGTCTCACATGGGACAGTATAGTGCAACACTGTTACTTTCTCAACATTGATCCACACAACATTGTCCATCCTTGCTAATTCATGGGAAAGAAAATCTTCACGGCATGGCTATTGGCGTAGCATAAGGAAACTGTACTTGCAGTTATGTGTATTACAATCTTTCAAGGTACTTGTACACCTCTTTCTTTTGTCTCACAGTTGGGAGGAGGGTTGGAAACCCAGATTTCCTCAGCCACCATCAGTTTTGTCATGTGACTTCAAATAACTCCGTGCAGTTACAGCTGACAAAAGACACGCAGTTGGCTTAGAAAGAGAAAATGATTGGTGGATATTGTCTGTAGCAAGGAGTTGAAGGTGGGCATGGACCTTATTTTTATTGTTTAAAGGTTTGCAATCCATTGAATGTGACATTCTGGAAGAGCAGAAGTTATCACCAGACAACTTCATGTTAACCAAACATGGGGAGATTTTTTTTTTTTTTAAACGCTGTAAATATGTAATGTCTGAAGTGTTACATTACTACTTCCTTCTCTAGAACTGTTCTAGGGCTGTGCAGGGGTTTTTTTGCAGTAGGAGATTTATTTGTGCTTCTATGGCAGCTGCCTCCTCTTGAAAGCTTCTTCCTGATACTTTTCATGTAGTAGTGCTGCTTCCTCTTTTCTGTGAACCAAAACATCACAGTCTTTTCTGACATTTCAGCATTGAGCTTCAGAATCTTCTTGGCAGTAATTTTAGCACCATTTTTTGGCTACTATGATTTTTATTACTTATTTAAAATATTTATAAAAGATGTAATAGGATTTGCCACCTGTCTCTAATAGGAAAATGCTTCTGTAATCAGAGCTGTCTCAGCGTGCATTGAGACAAAAAGATGAGCAAGGTTTTGAGCTGGGCTGGGGATGTGCTGGCACAGCTACCAGTCCTTTCACAATGTCCTGCATGTTGCTGTAGTAAGCCAAGGCCTGGCTACAGCCTGTTCTTTCTGTGGCAACCCTGCTTTAGTGTGAGCAGAAATGAGGACAGCTTACAAATGATGAGCTAAAAACCAAACCAAAACCAACTAAGTTTTTTGTAAAGTAAAACCAGAAAGTTTTTGTTTCAGCAGAGAAGGGTGTAAAGGACCATCCTTCACTGCACCCCCTTGTCTTACTCAGCTTTGTGGCTTCTAGACTTCTAGCTACTGAAACTTGGTACACAAATCCATTTTACTCTGTGTGCCACATAAAAGATTTAATTTCCCTCTGGGAATTCTGGCCTTCCGTCCGAGACAGCGTCTGTCCAAATGTGTGGTGGGTTTTAAGCCCTTCATTTTAGGAAGTTACTTCTCTTTTCCCTAAGAGAATCTGCCCTATGAAATTTAGCTGTATCTACTGATTATATTTTTAGAGTTTTTGTCATTCTTTTGTCCTTCCTACTCTGTAGCACATGCACAGTTTACAATTAAAGAGGGTTTTTTTTTAAAACTTCCAGGCTGTTTACTCATATGGTATCCAAAAATCAGTCTGGATGCTTTGATAACTGGCTCTTCCCTGCAGGTGAGGTAATGTCATCCCTTACCTGGGCTCCGGTGTCGTCCACGGACTCTGTTTAATTTTTACCCACCTTATTCTGTTGCTTTTACTGGCCTTCTAAGTAAAATTATCGGAGTTCAGTGGGTACAGACTCTGAAGAAGGTGATGTCCTCATGATCAAATGCCATTACAAGTTGCTGCTTAACCTAAGAAAATTACCTACCTAAACACTCTGTGGTCTGGTTGGGGTCTTTTCAGCCAATACATGTGTTTTTAAAAAGCATAACAACCAAAATGAAATATAAAAAAACATTTCTGCAGTCTGAATTGAGACCCTGTATGCAGGAGGAACAGGGCTGAGTGAGGAGATGTGATCTTGTCACATCACACAGCAAAGAAACAAAACAAAATCATTGGGTTTTTGTTAACCATCCAGAGAGGTCTGAAGCTTCTGAGAGATTTGAGAATTCCTAATTTGCAGAACTTGCTGACGTTTAACCACAAGGCTCATTATCTCTCCGTGTCTGTCTGTCATCTAAAATAACAAAAGGCATCCATCTATTGTGTAAATCTGTTCACACAGGGCTCTTGATACTGGATTATATTCTGGCTATTTTATCTCTCTACCAATGCTCCCTTTGATTAAAGGACCCCAAAGACTATTGCAGTTCATCTTGACTAACACTGTTTCTTCCTGTTCCTTGTCTATTCTGTGTGGGGTTTTTTGAGTGGTTTCAATCTACTAAACAGTAATTAGCCCAAACCAATAATTTTTTAAAATTTTTAAAACTTTTTTTTTAACTTGAAACTGTGGCTTCTTTAGCTAGTCCAGTGTTGTAATTACTTTTTCTTCTGTGATACTGCTTAGGGTAATACTCACTTTCAGTGTGTTTTGAAGGATGCAGCTGCTGTGCTTTGCGACACCACAGAAGAGGATGAGGTCTGTAGAAGTGTTGTGGTCTAACCTGGCAGGCAGCTAAACACCATACAGCTGTTCACTCACTGACCCTGCTCCCCAGTGGGATGGGGGAGAGAATCAGAAGAAAAAAAGAAGTAAAATTCATGGGTTGAGATAAAGATAGTTTAATAGGACAGAAAAGGAAGGGAAAAAAAAAATACTAATACACAAAATCAGTGATGCACAGTGTAATTGCTCACCACTCACTGACCCATGCCCAGACAGTTCCCGAGCAGCAATCGCTGCCCCCCAGCCAACTCCCCCCAGTTTATATACTGAGCATGACATCATATGGTATGGAATAGCTCTTCGGCCAGTTTGGATCAACTATTCTGGCTGTGCCCCCTCCCAGTTTCTTGTGCACCTGGCAGAGCATGGGAAGCTGAAAAGTCCTTGACTAGCATAAGCAGTACTGAGCAACAACTAAACCATCAGTGTGTTATCAGCATTCTTCTCATACCAAATCCAAAACACAGCACTATGTCTGCTACCAGGAAGAAAATTTATCCCAGCTGAAACCAGGACAGTACCCACCCCTTATTCTATACCTTCTATGTCATGCCCTGGTTCTACCCTTTTTACAATACATTCCAGTTAATCACCAACACTTTTCCTGTCTTTTGATGTATACACACAGATACCATTCCCTTAGTCTATGGGCCATCCCTCTAAAATGTCCATTGAGTTTATTCAGTCCATGACTTTGGGCTCCATCTGTCGTAACAGTCTTTCAGGGCAGAAGAGATGGTGTGCAGTGTTGGATTGTTGCATGCTGAAGCCAGTTCTGGTTCCATCACCACTGTACTTTGCTCGGTGTCATCAAAGTTCATTCTTCTTTAACGTGGGTGATTCTTACTGTAATACCTTTGATATGGCACACAGCAACCATAGTAGTGATGACATACAGTATTATATAGCAGTTAACATCATACAGTTTGGTTCATTGGCTATTTTCACCCAAAAACAAATTCCCTTGAGGTACTCATTGGACTTCCCCATCCTTCCATATCACCCACCAAGTGCACCCAGGTCCTTGAGCAAAAGCAATCACACGGATGGGTTTGCCTTTGCCCAAAGCAGGAATAACCCAGACTGTCTTCCCCAGCATGTTTTTCATGTGCATTACAGGGACTTTATCCCCTTCTACAGTATGTAAAAATGTTGATTGGGCAGGGCCAGCTCTATTGGCAGATCCCCTGGTGTTCACTAACGAGGTGGCTTTTGCTAAATGCATATCCCAATGTTTGAATGTCCCACCACCCATTGCTCTCAGGATAGTCTTTAACAGTCCATTGTATCGTTCGATTTTCCTGGTGGCTAGTGCATGATAGGGGATCTGATATACCCACTCAATGCCAAGCTCTCTGGCCTAGGTGTCTATGAGGTTGTTTCGGAAATGAGTCCTGTTGTCTGACTTTATTCTTTCTGGGGTGCCATGTCGCCGCAGGACTTGCTTTTCAAGGCCCAGGATGGTGTTCCAAGCAGAGGCATGGATCATGGGATATGTTTGCAGCCATGTGGTGGTTGCTTCCATCATTGTAAGAACATGGCGCTTGCCTTGGCAGGTTTGTGAGAGTGTGATAAAATCAATCTGCCAGGCCTCCCCATATTTATATTTCAGCCATCACCCTCCATACCAGAGAGGCTTTAACCGCTTGGTTTGCTTGATCAAGGTGCATGTTTCACCTTCATGGGTAACTTGTGCAATAGTGTCTCTGGTCAAGTCCACCCCTCGATCACAAGCCCATCTATATGTTGCATCTCTTCCTTGATGGCCTGAGGCATCATGGGCCCACTGAGCTGTAAATAATTCACCCTTATCTTGCCAGTCCAGATCCACCTGAGCCACTTCAATCTTAGTGGCCTGATCCACCTGCTGGTTGTTTTGATGTTCTTCAGTGGCCCGACTCTTGGGTACATGAGCATCTACATGACGTACTTTTACAACCAGGTTCTCTGCCCGGGCAGCAATATCTTGCCACAGTGGGGCAGCCCAGATGGCACAGGGCACTTGACACCATCCATGAGTCAGTATAGAGATAAAGGACTGGCCACTTTTCTCATTCAGCAATATCTAAAGCCAGCTGGATGGCTTTCACCTCTGCAAACTGACTTGATTCCCCTTCTCCTTCAGCAGTTTCTGTGACTTGTCGTATAGGACTCCATACAGCAGCTTTCCACCTCTGGTGCTTTCCCACAAGGCGACAGGACCCATCAGTGAACAGGGCATATTGCTTTTCATTTTCTGGCAATTTATTATACAGTGGGGCCTCCTCAGCACATGTCACCTCCTCCTCTGGTGATATTCCAAAATTTTTGCCTTCTGGCCAGTCCATGATCACTTCCAAGATTCCTGGGCGACTGGGGTTTCTTACTCAAGCCCGTTGTGTGATCAGTGCAACCCACTTACTCCACGAAGCATAAGTTGCATGAAGAACTGGATCTCCTCTGCAGGTCCCTTGACCTTGCTTTGTTTTATGCCAACACGAGCCTTCAGAAGGATTTGGACTATTTTCCTCCCTTTCTCAAAAACCTCTTCTGCTGTATTGCCCCACACAATGATGTCATCAATATACTGCAGATATTCTGGACCTTCTGTTCCAGTGCCATCTGAATCAGTCCATGGCAAATGGTGGGGCTGTGCTTCCACCCCTGGGTGTTGCAAATATGATTTTTTACACAGCTTTGGTTAGCAATTTAAGATTTATTAATATTTTTGAGATAGATAACAGTATTAGGTTGTATAATTCTTAACAATGCACATGCACACACTGAGGTTAACCTGTGATCAGAATTTCCCTTTTTGTGAGTTTCATGAATTACTCACTTTTATGTGCTGGCATTCATCAACAGACAGTCAGTGAACCTCACAAAGTCAGCTTTTTGAGTCCTCAGGAAATCAGTGCACAATCCTCATGAAATCTACAGCCAATCCTTTAATCCTCGTGAATTCTATGGACAATCCTTCAATCCTCAAGAAATCTGCCCTGAGAGGCGTCCCAGCTCAGGGGGAGATACTGGGTCACACAGCCACTGCAGTCCCAGAGCGCTCTAAGAGGTTTCCCTCTATTTATAGGATCTCGAGATGATTGGCTTTGGTCAGTAATTTACATTCTGGCCGCAATTTGTGCTGAGTGGTTCTGATGTACCATTCAGGCAGCAGATAGCCCAGGTGTGGACAGAGATTGCATGACACCCAAGTCATTATGACCAAGATAACAACACAATAAGGCTTTTCCTGGGATCTCAGAATGGCCGGGGCGGGGGGAGGGGGGGGGGGGGGGGAGGCTGTACCACCACACCGGGGCAGTTGGTTCCAGGTGTTCTGAACACCCCTCCAAGTGAAAGCAAACTGGGGCCTGCACTCTGCTGCCAAAGGGATTGAGAAAAATGCATGTGATGTCAATTGTGGCATACCACTTGGCTGCCTTTGCTCCAGTTCACACTGAAGTTCTAGCATGTCTGGCACGGCAGCACTCAGTGGCAGTGTAACTTCATTGAGGCCACGGTAGTCCACTGTTAGTCTCCACTCCCCATCAGACTTTCGCACTGGCCATATGGGACTGTTAAAGGGTGAGCGAGTCTTGCTGATCACTCCTTGGTCTCCAGTTGATGAATCAGGTTATGGATGGGAAGCAGGGAGTCTCGGTTGATGCAATATTGCCGCTGATGCACTGTTGTGGTGGCGACTGGCACCTGTTGTTCTTTGACCTTCAGCAACCCCACAATCGAAGGGTCCTCTGAGAGACCAGGCAAGGTGGACAGCTGTTTAATTTCCTCTGTCTCCAAGGCAGCTATACCAAAAGTCCACTGGTACCCTTTTGGGTCCTTGAAATACCCTCTCCTGCAGTAATCTATGCCAAGAATGCATGGAGCATCTGGGCCAGTCACAATGGGGTGCTTCTGCCACTCATTCCCAGTTAGGCTCACCTCAGCCTCCAACACAGTTAGCTGTTGGGATCCCCCTGTCACTCCAGAAATACAAATGGGTTCTGCCCCTCTATAACTTGATGGCATTAGCGTGCACTGTGCACCGGTGTCCACTAGAGCCTTATACTCCTGTGGGTCTGATGTGCCAGGCCATCGAATCCACACAGTCCAGTAAACCCGGTTGTCCCTTTCCTCCACCTGGCTGGAGGCAGGGCCCCTCTAACACTGGTCACAGTATTTGTTACACCTTGTACATATGAGTCAGGAGTCCCTTCATTGAGATCAGAAGTCCTTCTGCTCTGTCTGGGGAACTGCCCAGTGGAAACTGGACCGGTAATTTTCCTTGAAGAACCCCCCTGTGTGATTGTTTTACCTTGCAATTCATGTACCCATGCCCCTAGGATTGAAGTAGGTTTTCTATCCCACTTACTCATGTCCTCTCCGTGGTCACACAGGTAAAAGCACAGGGTGCCCTGTGGTGTGTACCCTCTATATCCTCTTTCTTGAGCAAAAGAACGCTAACTTTTAATAGCTGAGATATTAGTCTGTATAGGTGGAGAGTAGGACCTATTCTCTTTGAGTTGCTGGACCTCCTGGGACAGTTTCTCTACAGCTGAGACAAGGGAGGAAGAGATACTTTCTTCATATTCCCAGAGTTAGCTAGCCACTTCATCCACCTTTGGTGCTTCTTCATCTACCTTTGGTGTCTCTTCATCTTTCCAGGCCAGTATTGCCAACGAGTTGGCATACAATGCTGGTGCTCTCCATACCAACTTCCACCACATGGGTCATGTGCACCTGACTTCATCTGGATCTTTGGGTAACTGCTTATTGTTCAGGTCACTATAAATCACCTTCAGCACGGCTAATTCCCTCAGGTACTGGATACCTCTATGGTGGTCCATTTGCCTGGGTGATATATAACATCTTCCCTGAAGGGATACCTTTCCTTCATGCCTGACAGTAGTCATCTCCAGAGGCTAAGGACTTGTGCTTTGTCAATGCCCCCTTTCCTAGAAAGGGATTTGAGTTGCTTGGCTTTCCTACCCTCTAATTCCAGGCTACTGGCCCCGTTATCCCAGCATTGGAGCAGCCAGGTGACAACATGCTCACCTGGATGACGGCTGAAATCTTTTCACATATCTCGCAGCTCACTCAAAGATAAGGATCGGGTGGTTTCCGTGTCATTTACGAGTTCTTCCTCTTCCTCCTCTTATCCTTGTGTTGGCCCTGTTTTTTCGTCATCCCTTTCTAAATGAGCTGACTTTTGCTTCCAGCGTTTCTTCTTGCGTATGGGGGCGACTGATACCAACACAGGTTGGTTCTCTGGTTTAGCTGCAGTGCCTTTCACCGGGGTTTGAGTAGCCACAGTGCCTGTTGTGGGGGTTGGAGTAACCGCAATGCCTGTCGCCGCGGTTGGAGTGGCTGCAGTGCCTGTTGTGGGGGTTGATCTCTGGATGATATTCTTAAATAGTTCTTTGACCCTAAGCAAGATCTGAACTGCATTCAGGAGACATAGCAGTAGGGGGATGCTGGTTTGAATATCCCAAGGATATTCAAAATTCTCAAAAGCTGTTGCAACTACCCTGGAAGAGAAAGGGATGGTGAAGGAGCAGGAGGAAGTGTCCCACTCTGTCTCGCCAATAGATCATTTCTCTGATGAGAAGACGTAAAAAGTGTAATTATTAATAATTTCTGAGAAATAGCTCCCAAAGTATGGGAATGATGGCAGTGCTGAGTACAATCTCATGACCAATAATTTTATCATACCATAAACCAGTGTTACACAGTACAGCAAAGCGGTAACTTCAATCCATCTCCCAGAGGTGATAAACAGCACCACAGGGAGTGCATATGGCAAGTAAGGTGTTAAATAGCACAACTCTTGAGAACAGGCACAGCAGCTCTGAAAGCAAATAAATCAACATTGCGACCAGTAACTATTAAACTAATATAATGAATGCTTACCACAAATTTGTTTTAACACACTCTGGTCAGATCTGTCATTATCTTGAACCCTCCATGCCCCACGTTGGGTGGCAAAAGGACTGTTGTGGTTTAACCTGGCAGGCAGCAAAACACCACAGAGTCGTTCACTCACTGTCCCCTTCCCCAGCGCGACAGGGGAGAGAATCAGAAGGAAAAAAAAAGTAAAATTCATGGGTTGAGATAAAGACAGTTTAATAGGACAGAAAAGGAAGGGAAAATAATAATAAATAAATAATAATAATAATATACAAAACAAGCCCTGCACAATGCAATTGCTTACCAGCCACTGACCGATGCCCAGCGATTGCTGCTCCCCAGCCAACCCCCCCCCAGTTTATATACTGAGCATGACATCATATGGTATGGAATAGCCCTTTGGTCACTTTGGATCAACTATTCTGGCTGTGCCCCCTCCCAGTTTCTTGTGCACCTGGCAGAGCATGGGAAGCTGAACAGTCCTTGACTAGCATAAGCAGTACTTAGCAACAACTAAACCATCAGTGTGTTATCAGCATTCTTCTCATCCTAAATCCAAAACACAGCACTATGGCAGCTACTAGGAAGAAAATTAACTCTATCCCAGCCGAAACCAGAACAAGAAGACAGGTAGGTTCTCAAGGAGTGTCCTTATGGGACCCGTGGAGTTGTGCGTATTGCAAAGTAAAAAATTGCCAGTGTCACCAAGAGCCTTTAACTAAAATGAGATCTGTCTGTCTTAGGAATGGGAGAAGTACCTGGCAAAGGACAACCCTTATCATGAATAAAATCACTCAAAACAGGACAAAAGCTGCTCACATGCTGAAGTATTATTTACCCCAGTCCCCAAAGCAACTTTGCCATGGCTGAAGAATTCATACCACCCTTCTTTGACTCTCTACCTTTTACTTATAAGACCATCCTACCTACTTAGAGTCTTCCCATAAATTTCAGTGAATATAGCTGAATGTTACAATCTGAAATGCTTATTTTTTTTCTTTTTGCCTGTGTGCCCAAATTTTGTGCAGCTGACAGCTTTGGTGCTTTCTGACTTCATCTTGAAATACACTTATTTTTACTTGACTCCAGTAACACAGTCACTAACTGTTAATAGTGTTACTTCCATGAAGACCCTGACAACCCTTCAGGCATGCGCAATTAACCCTGTGAGGGGGAGGTAGGTAGGAATTTGGTTGCATGTCAGAGCTGGCAGCTCCATCAGGAGTTCTCCTGAGAGATCACGCCTTTCCTTTTGTCTGAGCAGTCACGCTTCCACTGAGTTTTTGTCCTGTTCGCTGTGCTAAAAATACATTAAATGAGTAAGTAGGAAAAGACAGTTCCTTTTGACGGTGATTTTACTGGAGGCTGTGCCAATTGGAAAAATAGGCTTCCAAGTAATTTCCCCTGATTTTGCTCTGAAGGCGTGTATGATGCATTGCAAGTTGGGGGGTGGCTGCAAAAGACCCCTGTTCTCTTGCTGTGCTGTAGAACAATGTTATGTAATAGTTAAAAATAATGATCTTTTCTAGGATGCAGAGGGTCTGTAGCACAAAGAAATCAGATAGTTTTTTCCAAGAAGGAGAGGTGAATTGTTCTTTTCAGGGTAGATGGCACCACGCACTGAGCGTGAGTGAAAGAATAAGTAATTAGTCTAAACTACCTGAAAGAAAAGTGCTGTTTCTCATCCTTTAAGCATGTATTTAGTCATCCTGTATTAGTCAGTGTAATTGCAGAGGCTACAGAACTAATTCCAGATAGTAACCAGTGTTGAAACATACAATTTAGGCTTAAAAAATAATGATTTAAATTAGATTTTCCTGCAAGTTAAGAGAGCCCCAATCTGATTGTCAGTTACCGCAATCAGACACTGCTCCGTGCTCAGGGCTTTTTTGGCCTCCCATGCTTGCTTTCTCATACCACGTTGGCAAGCTGCAACAAGTGAAACTCCACCCTTCCTACAGAGTGGGAGAATAAAATGCATAAACGGCGACTGCTGGTGAGTAAAATGAGGGTTTCTGTGAAGGTGCTGCTTTTCCAGACAGTCGCTGGTGTGCAGCTGAGAAAGGGGCGGGATCCTTTTCAAGTAGCTTAGTTGTGATTTGCTGAATTCGTAGACTTTTCCCCTTAAAATCCCAACCCTCTGTCTCTCCCCTCCACCCCCCACCTTTTTTTTTTTTTCTTTTTTTTTTTTTTTTTTGAGAAGTTGACTTGCGGCTGCTTCTCAGTGCGCACGTCAGCTGTAATCTGGTCCCCGGTGCCTTGTGCTGACACCATGAGTTCGGAGGCTGATGAACCCAAGGAAGGTACGGTTTTTTAACTCTTTTCAGAGGAGAGGAAACGTGCATGCTCGCGTTGCCAGCGTCGCTTTTGTGAGTGAGGAGGAGAGTTCCTGTGCGCTTTAGCTTTCGGGTATTCAAAGGGGAGGGGAAAATGCCTTGGCAAAATCATCCGAAGTTCTGCCGATTTCTCTGGATATGAAATGACCAAAATGTGGCACCCAGGGATATTTATCTGTCTCGGCACTGGTAATTTACTTGCATGTGAAATACTGGTAAGTGGAAGAAACGGTATTTCAAAACACTGGTAGCAGAATATTGAAAGAGGAAGGTTTTTTTAATTTGGAAGCACTGTATTTTTCAGCAGAAGAGGAAGTTGCATGTGGGAGAAGTGAAAGGCCATTATTTTGGGAATAAGCTTGATGCCGCTTACTTCCCTGTCCGAGTCAGTGTGCATGCACGCGTGTGCATGTGTTAAAGCTCAGAGGAGTGTGCCAAAGCTACAGGGTTTCATTTACTGCTTCTAGAGTGGGAGGTGTGGAGGAGCTGGAAGTGCTCCAACAAAAATACAGTTATTCACTAGTGTTGATTGGGAGGGGGTGCGAGCTAGAGTAGGACAGTAGGGAGCAAGTGGGGGAGGAGGAGGGCAATTTCCTGAAAGTGCCTATATACAAAAGAGCATTTATACAGAAGAGGGAACAGGGCAGTAGTGGGGTTATACACTGGATTTCTTAGAACAGAATCGATGTCTCATGGTTACAAATAGTCCTTAGGGAGATTCAAACTTACAGAGATCCAGTATGGCTCAGAAAAATAACTAAAAAAACACAACAGATAGGCAAGCAGTAGAGCAACCTAAGCATTTTGTATTTAGTGAAACCAAGAAATTTTCAGAATATTTCGGATGGTTTTCCCCTCACACTCTACAACTTCCCCCACTTCAAGAATAACATTACTAGGGACCTCTGTCTGCTTAGTTGGTAAAACAGTTTTGTTCATTTGCAGAAGAGTCAGCTTGGACTGAATAAAACTTAATGCTAATAATGCTGATAGAACCTGGTTAGTAATGAAGCATGATAGCCTGTGTTTTGATAAAGAATTACAACAATGCTCTCTGCTTTCTTTTTCTTCTTTCCTCTCATCAAATGAACAGAGGAACTAAAAGACAGCTTTTTTTTTTTTTTTCCAAAGACGATTCTGTAGGACAGATTTATTGAAAAGCAGAACTGAAACAAAATATTTCTCTATAGAAACTGTTTGAAAAAGAGAATATGTGAATTAAGAATGTGAGCATTCTCCCTCAGTTTTACAGCAGGAGAGATCAGCTTCCATGACATAGCATGAAAGATCCTCTAGGTTACATACAGGAAGCTCCAGACAATTTTACCAAGTTGGCTATATTTGAAATGTAAATTTTCTTGTTTAAAGAAACCTCTTACTTTCTTAGATGACTCAGATGCTTAAAGTCCTCTGAAAATACTTCCGCCTTTCTGTGCATTTCTTTTGAAACAATTTGTGATGCCAGGATTTTCATGCTGAAAAAAGCATTTGGAGCAGGTGGCTGAGACAGGAAAGAAAAGGTAGCTTTTTGGTTAGTTATTTTTAGCTGGGAAATTATTTGGGTTTTGCTGTCCTGTGATTTTAGTAGGTTAGAATGGAAAATAAAAACAATAGCCATTGTAGGAAGATGAGGTACAGATATCACTAAGAAGGTTTTTCAGTTGGTCTGTAAATGTATTCCTGGTAATATACTCCCATCTGTAAAGGAATAATTTAGAAGATGCATGAGAAAAGGGGTTTAGTGTGTATGTGACTAAAAACTGGGATTAACAGGTGAATATGTAGAACTACCACTTTCACACTGCTTTGCCTAGTCTGATTGAACATGACATGAAAGATCACTGAGCAAAATACTGAAAAATAATAGTGAAATACCTGTGGATTTGTAGTGGTCCAGTGTATGTGGCATGAAACAGGCATTTAGAGTCTTTCAACTAACGAGCTTTGTTTCATCAAGAAACTGTGCTTTTTGCGTAAAGAAAATCTATACTTCACAAACTCAAATTTAATTTGGGGCTCACACTTTTGACACTGAGGATATATAATCTTTTAAGTGGTTTACCAAAGTGGGGATGGTTGATTTTTCCTTTAGGTGCAAGACTGAATGTCACTCTCTGACTTGCCCAAAAATTACAAGGCCCAGACAGGGAATTAGTAGGTAAAGGTCTGTGACAGATTATGGAAGGGGTAGAGGGTACATTTGGACAATTATGAAGTAGTTATTTTCAGAAATTCTGTACGTTTCAAGGCCAAAGCTAGTGATGAAAGCATAGTGGTTAATCTGCTACATACTAAAAAGTAAAAGGAGGAGAAAACTACAGGAAAAATGTTATTTTAAGGTTGTTTATAAGCAAAGGCGGAACTTTTCTGGTTTTCTTAAAGCAGAGATGCTCAGGTGGCCAGGGAAGCATCACTGGCCAGGAGCGAGTGAAGGGATACACAAGGAGCCCTGAAATACAGTTGCAGCTTTCAGGCGTGACTCTCAGACCACGTGTTGGAAGGTCAGCCTGAATGGAAAGGATAATCGCATCGAACATTGTGTATGTTCTGACAGTGATCTGATGCTGAAGTGAGCAATACTTCACTTCCAGCTACTTTATACAAGTGAATCGCAGTATTTGGGAAACACTGGGATGTCTGTAAAAGTGAATTTAATTGGTTAATATGGATTATTTTTTAAAATCTGCATAACAGGATCATAGGTTTTACTACTGTAAAAATTAACTATACCCAGTGTTACAGTGAAACCCAAAGTCCAGGTAAATTTTGAATTACTATCTCCTGAAGCTTTTCTTTTTTATAATTAATTCAGTAAAGGTAGAGTCTTTGACCTCAAGTCAAATCTTAAGTTTTTAGCAGGAACTGGAACTAAAAAGACATTACTAGAAGACAATAATTACTTCACTGTATTTTGTACTAATTGCTGGATATGGGGTATATAGCAGTGTTTCTGGGCTTTTCAGCTTCTGCCTTTGATCTCTGCATGGTCCATATTAGAATGGTAACACAAACCAGTTTTTTTTTTTCTCCTGTCATACTGCTTAGTAACATTAGAACAATCTTTGTATTCATCTGTATACCACAATGCTGTGGTAAATACGTGTGTTTGTTGGTGTGTGTATCAATCTGTATTGCATTTATAGATTCCAACAACTGTGATGATATAAATCACCCTGGCACATTTTCTTGTAGTTACTTTTGTCCTAGATGAAACAAAGAGCATGGTAAAGTCAAGAAAAAGATTATAGCATTTAACTGCATGGCATAATTTCAATCTGGTGTTGCATGGTGGCATGTCATGTACCAAGGAAGGTAACATATGTTTTCAGGCTGTTACTTGACTTAACTCCTTTCTGCAATCTGAAGAAAATGTTCTTAATGCTGTCATATTAAAAATAGGCCTCATGAATACACCTTCTTAAATACATGCCAGTACTGGTTAAAATTATTGTGGTGTTAATGGATTCCTTGCATAGTATTTCTTCAATAGAATGAAATAGAAATTTATGTAAAGCTTCAGAAAACTTCAGCTTCATTCTACAGGTTTTATGTTGTATATTTAGAAAACAGGAGATAAATCTAATGTCTCAAAGGAAGAGTAAAATAATAACAGATATCAGAGTGAATGTAATTGGTAGCCTATGAAATGATGGATGCTGTGCTACAAACTCAGAAGCAGTGAGAGAGTGCATTGCACCTTTATCATAACTTAGTTTTAAGTACCACGTGTCATGGGAGAGAGATTTCTCTACATTCCTACAAGTGCTCAGAGCTTTTTTAGACACAGTTAGCATTTTTTAATCCAAATGAGATTACTGAGGAACGAGCTCACCTGTTTTGTTCCTTTTAGAGCTCAGAACAGAGACATAGGAGTTATAAAATCACAGAGCACTCACTGTTTTGAGACGTCAGTACTCCCTCCTGTAAGTAGTCATGGATTTGCTTTGACATTGTACAGTTACCTCTCATTTATGTGAAAGTTTTCCAGGGTAGAATCATGCTCATTTAGGTAACAAATTGTCTGTTCTTGTGTTCCTGCAGGCCACTTATTCCATCCAAAACATCGATGGGAGTCTGTAATGTATGCCACTGTCTCTAAACCCAGCATTTGTTAGAACATTTTATGCTTTTATGACAGCAGATGGGGACATCTGTGCAAGTACAATGTTATCCATACATAAATGCAACATGTACCCAGCTGTACATGTTGGACTATACAACAGTCCCATTTCATGTTAACTTTTGAAGTTGCAGACTGAGGTGGGTGTCGGTCTCTTTTCCTAAGTAGCCAGTAATAGGGCGAGAGGGAACAGCTTCAGGTTGTGCCAGGGGAGGTTTAGATTGTGTATTAGGAAAAATTTCTTCACTGAAAGGGTTATCAAGCACTGGAACAGGCTGCCCAGTGAAGTGGTTGAGTCACCATCCCTGGAGGTATTTAAAAGATGTGTAGACGTGGCATGTAGGGACAAGGTTTAGTGGGACTTGGCAGTGTTAGGTTTACGGTTGGACTTGATATGATCTTAAAGGTCTTTTCCAACATAAATGATTCTATGATTCTGTAATTAGAATAAACTGCTTGAAAACCATGAGATTAAACAGAAATGCAATGTCTCTTGTCTACTTTTGGACCCAAATCTGAATGGTTTTGTGTGAATTGTGGTAACTTTGACAGCTGCCAAAGTTAGAGATCATCCCCTTCTCTTTTGTGGAGCTCATTTTTCCATATGAAGCCACAGGGAAGCAGCACAGACAATTAGTACTTACCCCCACATATTAGACCCACCTTCTGCTCTCACCCCAAAGACTACAAAGCATGGGCTTCCTTTGTTTCACCTGCTCTTCGCCTACGCTCCCTTGTCAAAACAACAATATCCATAAAACATTAAGGCCAGTGAAACAGGCTTTTTGTTGAGAGTAGTCTGAAAACTTCAGTTCAGGAGCAGGAAGAATCATCTGGCCCTGATGGATGTGTCAGAGGTCTAGATTAGTCAGTTTGAGTATTTTTTTTATTCTGCAGATAACTTGCCTACTGCTGATGAAGAGAATTAAAAGATTGCTGGGGTCATACATATCATGTACGCAGCTCTATAAATCAGAGCAATGCTTAACAATTTGGCATTTTCATGTAATCCCTGCTGCAGACTGTTAGAATTCAAGATTAATAGGACAAGCTAGAGGCAAAATACGTAATTTTAGTACAGGAAAGAATGAAAAAAGGAAATAAGCTTATGAAAAATCAGAAAGCAAGGATTATTACTAATCGGACACTGTAATATTGTATCGCATATACTAGGGAAAGCATTGCCAGAGGCGCAAATAGCGGGGGTGGGAGGAAAAGCAAGAATCTAACACCTAATGAAGAAGGAGCAATGGAAAACTTGGAGGATATAAGACCGCAGTACACAGGCAAGTCAGAACTACTAGATTTTTTTAATGTAGTTTGGAGGATTGTACATTTAATGAAGCAAGATACAGGAAACAAATAAAGGGCTTTGAGGACAGGAATACAACTGCTGTGGTTTGTAGTACAGCTGCTGCAGCTCCATCTAGATGTGGGCATTTGAATCTTTCAGTAAGAGCACTGACTTAAGGCTGTTAAACCATAATCCTCTGGAAGTAGCTCTGCATCTCTGCCCTCAAAAATTGAAAGAATGATTCATTTTATTCCCCTGGCCAAATCAGGGTAACCTTTAAGATAACCTATCTGTGAATGGATTAGGTGGTGACTCTCGTTGGTTCTTCTGCAGGCTCAGAATTGAATGGTTTGAGCTGGTGTTTTTTATTATATACCACGTTTGGAAGCACATATGGAGTAGTTGTCTTCTGCAGAACACTTCATACCCCATGTATTTAGCAATCTCTCCTTTGTGCAGTTGGAGCAGATGAGGAAGGTAGGTAGTAATTTGATCAGAGGCCATGGGATAAGCACTAGCCATAGCTGGTAGGTTACTTCAGAGAATCACTGAAACTCTTAATGTGTTAATCATTTAGCTGTGATTGTTGGGTTGAATACTAGATTGCTTTGAGAAAATTCCATTAATATAATTATGCAATCAAATCTTTTCAATCATAGAATGCTTTGGGTTGGAAGGGACCTTTAGAGGTCATCTAGCCCAATGCCCCTGCAATGAGCAGGGACAGCTTTAACCCCATCAGGTTGCTCAGAGCCCCGTCCAACCTGACCTTGAATGTGTCTAGGGATGGGGCCTCCACTACCTCTCTGGGCAACGCATTCCAGTGCTTCACCACCCTCATTGTAAAAAATGTCTTCCTTATATCCAGTCTAAATCTATTCTTCTTTAGTTTAAATCCATTATTCCTTGTCTTGTCACAACAGGCATTGCTAAAAAGATTCTCCCCATCCTTCCTATAGGCCCCCTTTAAGTACTGAAAGGCCACAACAAGGTCTCCCCACAGCCTTCTCTTCTCCAGGCTGAACAACCCCAACTCCCTCAGCCTGTCCACGTAGGAGAGGTGCTCCAGCCCTCGGATCATTTTTGTGTCCCTCTTCTGGACCCGCTCCAGCAGGTCCGTGTCCTTCTTGTGCTAAGGGCTCCAGAGCTGGACGCAGTGCTCCAGGTGAGGTCTCACCAGAGCAGAGTAGAGGGGCAGAATCACCTCCCTCGACCTGCTGGCCACGCTTCTTTGGATGCAGCCCAGGACACGGTTGGCTTTCTGGGCTGCAAGCACACATTGCCGGCTCATGTCCAGCTTTTCATCTACCAGTACCCCCAAGTCCTTCTCCGCAGGGCTGCTCTCAATCCCTTCATACCCCAGCCTGTATTGATATTGGGGGTTGCACTTGGCCTTGTTGAATCTCATGAGGTTTGCACAGGCCCACCTCTCCAGCTCTCCATCCATCCATTTGGATGACATCTGTAATCCACAGTGAACTGCAAGACCCGCATGTTTAATTTCAAATAAGATACAGTCCTTTGAGCTATCTGGTTGATAGAGAGAAGCATAGATTAACTGAGGCTGCAGGGAACTTCTGGAGGTCATTGGGCACAACCTTCGCCTCCAGGCAGAGCCAGCTTTGAAGTTGGATCCGAATTCAAAGTTAGATGAGGTTGCTTACGCTTTTTCCAGTCAAGTTGATAGTGTCTTCAAGAGTGGTGGTCCCACAACTTCTCTGTCAGCATACTCCAATATTTCACCACCCTTGCTATGAAGGTGGTCATTCCTAATGAGAATTGCCCTTGCTGCTCTTGTGTCTGTTGCCCCTTGCTCTTTTGCTGTGTATCCTCAAAAAGAGCCAGTCTCTGTCTTCTCTATATTCAGTAACGTTAGATGTATTGCTTAGTTCCACTATTAGTCTTCAATGTGAACAAACCTAGCGCTCTCATCCTGTCCTCTGTATCATGCGCTCCAGCTCCCTAACCATCTTGGTGGCTATCTGCTGGACTTGCTTCAGTTTGTCAGCAACTTCTTTGGAGAGAGATTGAGGAGCCCAAAACTGGACACAGTACTCCACATATGGGAAGATAGTACTTTGTTTTCAAATTCTACCAGTCTTTTCCATCTTAGAGAATTGATTGTTGTACCAAAGACTTAGTTTCCCCTTCTTCCTTCCATTTATCTGTTGATGATAGCATTTGCTATATTATAGTACTTCTTAGACCCTCGGGTTATATTCTTTGAGGAATTTGCGAACTATGCACTGTCATAAATGAGCCAGAGGTTAGAGATCAGGGAGCAAAAGTCAGTGAATCTCTGGAGAATCAAAAGAAGTATCTGCGTAAGGGAAGGGCCTTGCACCTACATTTGGAAAGGTTGTATTCTTTATCAGTATATTTCCAGGTGTAGCAACAGGCTAAATGAACGTTTTCTAAGAATAATAATGAGTGTTTTGTAATACATGTGCCAGGGATAACATAAGGAAAATGCAAGACTGAAATACTAATTGTAAGTTGTAACTTTTATTCAAAAGCACACATCGTTCCTTTCATCAGTAACGATTTATCATTTGGTCAAATCTTCTGTTAACGGTTTTTAAATACTGCTTTTTGAGAAGCACGTTACTTCCCCTCCCCCCTCTCTCCTCAGATGTTTAGAGTGTCTAAAAACACATTTGGGTAATAAATAAAGCAAATGAAAACTAAATTTCGGGTGTTATTTCAACTTTCTGGACTGATTTTTTGTTGCAATTTGATTACACAATGTGGTAAGAGGAGAGCATTTTATCAAGAGGTGTGGAAGAGCCACTGATTTTTATGCTACTTTATGAAACAACTTCTGTTTTTCTTTTTCCGTACATCACACTCAATAGAAGAAGTAGTAGGCTAAAAATAGTTTCATCTATTTCATAATGGCTTTAAAGCCAAAATGACTCTTTTTTCATGTTTAAGGATTAATTTTTCAAGTTTGCTTATTGGGTAGATGCTTAATAGATCCAGCAGTATCCAGTAGTAGTACTGTTAATAGTCACAGTTGTTGTATATAACTTTGTAAGAAATTTGAGTACTTAAACTGACTGTTTCTGCAATAATAAATAGCACCAATCTGAATGTTAGTCTTATACGTATTATTAACTTTTTTTTGTGTGTACTGCGGGAAATCTGGAAGTTACATATTTTCATGTTTTCTCTGTCTGCATCAGTAGATTTGCCAAGGTACTTTTGTTTTTTAATGGTAGGTGTACACTTTTTCTTTTGTGGACACATGTCCATCATAGAATCGTTTAGGTTGGAAAAGACCTTTAAGATCATCCAGTCCAACCATTAAATCATTAAATTGTGACTATTGAACAGGGTACATAGTGGGATTAGCAACGCAGACGCAACTGCTAGCAGCTTGGTTCCTTTAACCATAATGTCAGCAAAAGCACAAGCCTTAAATCTGCTGTCAGCTGGGCACAGCCTTGTTTTGAGTGAGGAGGAGAGAACCTGGAAACCTGTCCTTTGAGAGTTTGATTCTACATTCATCCTTCTGGGATGTTTTCCCATGAGTTTTGGGTTTTTTCACAAGAATCCCTGCCTGGGTTGGGGTGTGGCTTGGTTCAGTTTCTGCAGTCGATTCCCTGTCACAGTTCTGTTTTGCGGTTCATTTCTGGTTTTTGATTGGCTAGCAATAAGAAGTGGAGAGCCTGCACTGCTGCATGGCATGGTGGATTCAGTCTGGGGAACTTGGGATCTAAAATCTTCACCACAGATCTGTTTCAGCAGAAGCAATGCAGAGGATTGAATACACACTGTATAAACTAATTTCTTTTTCCCTGCCTTTTGCTGAAGTCAGTATCAATATTTGTAACTATACAGATTAGTAATGAAAGATCAAAGAGTCTGTTTTGCATAGTAATAGGGGAAACCTACATTTCAGTTTGATATACAGTATACAAATGTTGGGGTGTCTGCTGGCAGTTTACAGTAATGAGAATAAATTGTAGTAAAGCGGGAGTTAGCATTTCATTTATTTGAGAGCATTTATCCTTGAAAGTTTGTGATTTGAAATCCAGGGACATATTCTGAGATGTATTTTACGTATTTATGAAGGTAAGTACTTGCAGGTTTCTCTAAGGCATTGGTAGCTCACCTGATTTTAGTGGATCTCTAAGAATGTGATACCCTCAAGCCTTGATCTCAAAATGTTTACGTTTCATTTTATACAGGAATTAATAAAGCACTGAATCAGTGCGTGCACAGACAAGCTTCCACTTAATTAACTTCATCGAGGTGTGTAGGAAACTTTGACTTTGAAAAATGCAGAAATTCCATTGCTTATAAACTTAAAGTTTTCATGAGATCTGTTTTTTGAAATCTGATTTTTGAAATATTCACACTGGTGAATATGTCAGCTATTGATTCCAAGGGCTCTTTCTGCCTACTTGCAAAAGAGAAAATGAATTAAAGTTTCTGTTCATTTAAAGATATTTTTATTAAAAATATTCACTGAGAAATAGTGACTTAGACTTTACTTCAGAAACTAACAAAGAACTTGAAACAATGAATCATGAATTTGAGCAGCTGTGAACAGAAATAGTAGATACTTCAGGAAGGGGTAAGAATATAGCTTAGCTCTGGTGTCTGCATCTGTGCTAAGATGTCTTCACCAAGCTCACAGCCTTGTCCTCCATGCTGGAGATGACAGATTTAGGAATCTGTGATGCAAGACCCACTGTCCTGGATGTATGTTTAAACTAACGTTCTTTGAACATACGGTTGGTATTATAATCAACTGAAAGAGAGGTAAATTACAGTGGATTTAGATGTTGAGCAGTTTGTTGTGGCTTGTTAGGTAATGCCGTGCAGTATGGGAGGAGAGGGTCGCAGCATCACGGTGAGGTGAAGAGAAACTGTTGACATTTTTATTTCAGTGCAAAAATGTAATCGAACTAATTTGAAATCTAGATTGCTGGTGTTTATTTTCACCACTTGAGGCCTTTCCTTCTCCAGGTTCAAATTTGCAGTCCCTCCTTCTTTTTGGGTAATAATCCTGAAAATCTCAACCTACAATAACCTTTCCTGGTGGATATCTCTTCATAGGTGATCAGTGCTGTTCATTGCCTACTTAAAAATAACATTTGATGCCAGTGCAAAGTAACAGCTGTAAAAAACAGTGCACTCAGCCTCCTACGCCTTGCCCTGAGGAGTGAACTACAAGATAGATGCAGGTTTTACAGAATCACAGAACAGTTGAGGCTGAAAGGGATCTCTGGAGACTGTCTAGTTTTAGTCAGTAAATATATTTGCAACATTTAAAAATAGATAGGATCGCTAGTGCTTTGCTAGGTATCAAAGTTTGGTACCCAAATAATACTGCTTCCTGACATAAAAGAAAATGACAGTGTCACACACATGATGTTTAGCCAGAAGATTTAATTTTGCAGAAGGAACAACTTGCTAACAGTATTATAAAGACCTGATTTTTCTCTTATGCTTTATATTCTACTAGGATTTAATGACATTAAAGAAAGCAAAACCAAACTCTTAAGATGTGTGGGGAGGTGGACCTGTGTTTTGACAGTCAGTTTATGCTTGAGAGTTTAGGTGCTGTTAAGGCAAATATCTCAAAGGTCGTTTTATTTTTTTCCAGTAAGTGTTAATGTATAACACTCTTGTGTTATGTATACTTTGTGTACTTTTTGAGCTGTTTTGAGCATTGGTTTTGAATTGGAGATGCCAGGAATAAAGCAAACCAAGTGGAAACAAACAGGAGTCAAAGCAAAGCCTCCAAAAGACAGACTGTGCATTTGGGTCATGGGGAGCCTGTTCTGAACTGACTGCAAGGGAGTAACGGAATGAAGGAGATAAAATACTCTCAACCATTGATTTCATGGCTGGAAGTTTGGATGACAGTCCTGGTAGTTGTAGTATGTATATATGTATAGAGGGAACAGGCTGTAGCTACTAAGTATTGGGAGAAAAAATTAAAACTGAGGGGTTGGTTTATTTTGCTCCTTGTGGAAGAGGAAAGTAAGGGAATGCCATTGCATGTTAGCGGTGGCAATGGAAAAGACCTCTATGGCCACCAAGTGTAGTCCTCCATAATCACAGATACCATGAATGATTGGTGCAAAAGAGTAGACAAAGCATATATTCTATGTACAGCCATGCATTTAATGACAGAAAACTTATCCTTCGTGTATAAAACAGGAAGACAGGAAGTGAAAAATTAAAAACTGCAAAAGAGGTGAAGGGTGTCGCTAGTATCCCTGGCCTAACAAACAGCCAGTATTTGATAAGGAAAATTCTTAGATGGCATATTTCCTTGTGTTCTATAATCTGCATTTCAACGTTGATATTGAAAAAAGGATATACTAACTAGACACCTGAGAAGTGAGTGCCTTGGGAATCACTACTGGGCTTTTTTCTGTATCTGGCCTGTAGCTGTGGCAATCCTCAGTGCCTCACAAGTTTCTTTAGAAAGGGAAAGACAGAGATCAGATTATGTGTGTGTGTGTGTGTGAGGCAGGTGTCACTTAGTTTCTCAAGGCAACCAGTGGAAGATAGAAGAGTAATATATATAAACAAAGTGCAAGCTAGCAATCCAGCCTTCTCAACGTTACACTGAAAGAGAGATATTCAGAGACTCCTGTCCTGTCTGCAAGAAACAGACAGGGTGGCGTATGGATTGACATTGAGAAGAACAGAGAACCAGAACCAGAAATACAAGAAAAACATTATTAACTACTTTCAAAGCTATTGTAAGATCACTCACAAACCTTTCTGTCATTGGAACTCTCTGAAGCCTCTGTTGCGGCTTTCTTTATATGGTATTCGAAATATATGTCCTTTTGCATTTTGACAGCCACGTTGCTACCTTGTCCTTGTAATTGAGTTCCCTGTCCCTCTCATGCCAGATTGCCATCTTGTCTCGACCTTCCAGTTTATTGTATTTTTGCCACGTGTTTCTTAAACTTCCTCTTAACTTCCCTGCCTGCCCCCATGTCAAATTTAGGTCTCTCCAATGCATTCAAAGCTTCCCAGGGCTGCTGGTCTCTCTTTTCCTTCTGCATTCAAGCCAGAAGCTCTTCTGTTATACTCTAGGTCTATGCCTACAGCTAAGTTTTTTTTCTGAGAAGACATTCCTTTTGCCAGGAGGGTTGTAAGAGCAATTAGATACCTCTTTTGAAACTTCAACTTTTGGTAAAACATCCAACTGTAATGGCCAGATTATTTTATCGGAAGTGCCACTTGGGTTAGGGAGCTTGGCATTGCTGCCTTGCTGCAGTTTGGTACATGTTTCTAAGGCTGGACAAGAAAATACAGTATCTGCGTTGCATTTGCTTGATCAGAAGGAATGACCTAAGATACACTTTATTTCCTACTAAAAGATTTGCACAGCATTACTGGTGAGTGTGCATGGACACCTGGTAGATACAGAGGAACTTGATGTAGCCCTGAAATGGCCAACAGCTGAAATATACAGGCTGCATGTTTAATACCACAGCACCTGTTGTTACATTCCAGCAAGGATAACAAATGGTGGAAAAGGAGTGAAATACCAAATTAAGTTCATGACCCTCCTCTGTCACTGTCATTTTCTCTGTTTAATATCCAACATATTTTAAAATATGCTTGTCCAAGAGTAGTCATCAGAACTTAATCTGATTTATTTTTTTCTTATTAAAGCTGCACTGTTAATTAAACTACATGCAGAGGCTCTAGGAGAAAGGGCTTTTAAGAAGGCTTTTTAAATTTATAAATCAGCTACAGTATATGTATCACGTGATGCACAGGGTGGCTGTGGGAAGCACAGGCATGTAGAACCAGAATAACTTGTTGGCACAGATTGCTCTCATGGGGCTGCAAAACTCTGCACATACATTCTTGTTGGAAATAGCATCTTTCCTTGCCACACTACCCAGCCTTAACCTCCAGCTACTTTTTTTGGCAATTCTTCTCACCTCTTGATCAAAAGAGTATTTTGTTTTCTGTTTTTTCATGGTTTGTTTTTTGTTTTGCAGCTAGAAAGTGGGTCATCTTTTGCTGTTGGTCAAATTTGGGGCATTTAATATACTAAGGCTAGAATTAAATAGCAAAATCAGGAAGCATATAATAGTATCATATGCATTTTGCCCAACCTATTGACAGTGACTTCTTCAGCACTTCATTGAGTCAAAAAAAGGTGTTCCCAATGGTGTTTGCTAGCTTTTCCTTTATCTTTCCCATGTTCCTGCTGCTGAATGCTTACTTTCAGTATGAGTATGCAGATTAGACATGCTGTATATTTCAAAAAAAAGCTTGATTAGCTAGATTTTTTTCCAAAATTGCTTGATTAACTGTTGCTTCAGAGTGACTTGCAGCCTCAGAGCTGACTTCCAAATCCAGTTAGCCTGCTCATGCAATATTTGCCACGCATTAGGCTTGGCTTCAGATTGGGTATTTTTTCTTTTGAAGGTTTTCCAGTGTGAATGTTAAAATTAGTACACACTGCTTGACTAACTAACATTCTCATAGTATGCTCAGTTGGTAAAGATTATGGTGAGTGAGAATTTAGTAGAATTTACTGTACCTATTAAGAGAACTGTAGGAAAAGGTTACTTACCTTTATGAACGAATGCTTTGTATGCATTGAAAATTTTCGTTTAAACTGTTTTCTAGTTAAAATTCATCTTCATATATAAATCTCCCTTTTTAAAAACAAGGTGCCAAATAAAATATTTGCTCTTCAAATAAGGACCTTGTGTACCTGAATGAAAAAAGTAGAGATGTATGTGGAAGAAATAAGTACTGTATAGGACCCTTGTTTTTTGGGTGGTTGGGGTTTTTTTTTTTTTTTTTTTTCCTCCTTCTGCACTTAGCCGTTTGCCCTCTGGGTTTTCCACTGCCTGATGGTGCTTGCCCAAGCTATCTGCTCTGTTGCAGTCCTTTGCTCAATGAACTTTGTGGCTGCCCTGGTCTCTCCTCATCCCTGCCATCAGCCAGCTTAGAAGTTGCAGTCCCAGTGTCTGAGGTTGAAGAGCGCAAGCTGTGAGAGCGCTGTCTGGTCTTGCACGTCTGGTACAGGCTTCAGTTTTCATTAGCCTTTGAAGAGCCAACAAGTGAACAAACTTTTGCGAATGCAGAGACCAGCCACTATGCTGAAGTGGCCATCTGGGGACTTCTGTATTTTTGGAATGATTTCTACATTGCAAGGATTTTATCTGTGCTTTTAAAAAGTTTAAATTTAACACACCTTTCACCCAGGGAACTTTGAAGCACTTAGATAAGAATCAAAACACTGACTGTTCTGTTTTTTTTAAAAAAAAAAACCCAACACCAAAAAATGTTCTTTGAAACCATGACTCACTCACTCAGATAGTTATTAAGAAGTTATAAATCATGGTGGCAGCTAGAAAAATCAGCTTACCGTATTCATATCTGAAGAATTCATAGTCTGTGTCCTACCACTCATTTTTTAATCTTATCATCACATAATAAGTACATTGTGAAAATTGTTACAGCCCTGGTAACATGTTTATGACTCTCTGCCTGCCTGTTCTGTACTTCAGGACTTGTTCGTTCACTGATGCTAGCTCTTGCAGTTTATCAGCATTGGAGCTTTACCTTACTGAAGTCATGTGTTTATACATGAAATCATATATTTATATGCCTCAGTGTATTTATTTTTTTAATGTTTCTGGCCTGTATCATTCCTTAAAACAAGTGTAGCCCTGTAAACACCCAGAAAGCAGAATGCACAAGAAAAAACTAAAAATTCAGTAATTTTTTTATCCCTTGATATCTAGGCAATCTCATGATTTTCAAGGTGCATGACTCATGGTCACATACACTTGGAGGGCGTCGTGCTGTCAATCCCACTTGATTTCAAGTTGCCTCCCTCCAGGGAAATGATGCTCTCTCAGTCTGGGAGTCTGACTGAACACACAATTCGTACAGCATGCACGGGCTTTTAGCTGTAGTACTCCCCTGCGGTCTGTAGAGAGGCAAACACACTCGTCCGCACAGGATGCCTGGCAGGAAATTGGTTGCCACATTTCTCAAAGCTGTGTGATACAGTCTTTTAAACGCTGCCTGAAGCGCTGAGTCGGTGCTGTCTCTTTCCTCCTAATCCCTTATAAGTGTTCTTTGTGCCTTGCCCAAAACCCTCTGTCATTTTTGGACCTTGCGCTCACCACATACTAGTGCAGTACATGGTATACCAATCACTAAAATGAAAACTGGGTCTCACACAGCAGTGGTGTTGTTAATGGCTTCACAGTCACATTTTCTCTTCCACTGGGACTATTGTATCAATGTACCGAATACATGCGCTAGAAATGCAACTCATGTCAGAAAGCTCAACTCTTGACTTGCCCATGGAATTTGATGTGGTTCACTGGAAGTTTTTACTGGATGCTTTTTTCCTGGTCCTTTATTACAACAAGCTCAGTGACTCAAGTATTCATTGTCAATGTACATAAGATTGAATACACTCAACTGCAAGTGATGTTGAATCTACCATTGACTGTTACCTTGTGGAAAAAACATTCTGTCTTGATTTAAGGCAGTGAAATCATCTGATTCAACTTTTTTTCCCCCCCCCCAAATACTTCTGTGTTTTAAGTTTAAACAGAGTTGAGAAATGGGGTATTTAGTAATAGGCGTTTGCCACAGTACGGAGGGAGGTGTACCAGCTTCCATGTCAGGGAAAAGTCAACATCGCAGCCAGAAGTAGTAGCCTTCTTGCACTTTTATACCAGTCTCCTGAGAGTTTATTAACCCACAATTCTAAATTTTCACTGAAAGCTTATACTTCCCCCACAGTTTTAAGGAAAACATGTGTAAGGTAAAATGCTACATGTCCAATATTTATGGACTTCAACACACAAAATGCTAATGTTAAACATACATACTGCTGGCTGCAAAAATTAAGAAGTTTCATAATTAATAAACTCCCAATTTTCACAGAAGGCAGTCTCTAGCAACGTCTTTGCTCCTCTAAATCATCAGCTTGATTTTGCAGATGTCCCCATTATCCCTAAGATCCTGTGAATTTCAAAGGAATGGAGGCAGGATTTCCTCTGAAAGCCTTTCCCCTTGGAGTGCTCTCCTCTGCAGAGGGATGGCTCTACTGAACATAATCATGTTTATTTGTATAGATTGTACAGAAAATGACATCCCATTGATTTCAAAGGGGTATTTTTCAATTAAACACTTTTAAAAAAAGTGAAGTGTAAAACTGCACAGGAAAGAAATAGGAGCTATAAAGAGCAGTCATGAGGAAAAACTATCTGAGATATGCTTAAAATTAGTGGGATTACCTGCTAAAATTCTGGGTCTACTGCAGACCACCAGAGAAATGGCACTATTTCAGTTTGAAGTGCAAGGATGGGACCTGTCAATACAATAGGTGTGATCTATACGTCCTGGCCAGCTACTGTAATCGCTCTTAAAAGGTGACTACAATACCTAAGAAAATGTGGCTGCTTTAAGTAGTACTCTAAATGTGGTTTTACAGGCTTATTTTTAGGTGCTTGCATCTGTAGTCGGGGGTTTGAAAGGGGATGCTCGGCTGTCCTCACGCTGGGAACGGGGGCTGGTGATGGGTGCAGCCGGCGGCCGCCCCTCACCAGCACCCTGTGAATCCAGCACCTCTGATACACGTGAGTATCTGCATTTGTAGATATCGGGTTAATGTTTTAACGTCTTCGCGACACTTCTTGACCCTGCCCTTCAGAGTCACAGGACCTTTCTTCTCCCTCCCTTTCTGCTAATTGTTCAGTTGCCAGTTAGCAGTAACGGCTATTGGTGTTGCACTGCTTCCTCAGCAGTGCAATTTCCTTTCAGCTCTCTTTTCACGGAAGTGAAACTACTGCGATGTATTTTTGCATTCTGAGGTGCTAAAGCAAAATGAAGCGCTGCAGGCAGGAGAGAAAGGTGGCCGAGAAGAGCTGCTGCTATGGTGAGGGGGGAAAACCCACGTTCAGTCTGTGATAGCTTCTGACAGCGTTTCAAAGCACATGGTAGTGTGCGCTGGATTTAGCGGAGTGAATAAGCCTCAGGCCAGGCTTCACCTCGGGCATTTTACCTCTTTTTCTGCTGTCAGCTTTAACAATTCCAGTTCCATTTGATCAACGAGTAAGTAATTTTACTGTTTTTTAAGGAAGTATGTATGTTCGGTCTGAAGGAGCTCCATGATCTTAGTGCTTAAACTCAGTTTTATTTAAGCAATTTACTGTGAAATACATTTTAGGTCTTTCTGCCATTGGTAATGAGGAAAAACTGATTAGAAAATACAAACAGTTTACAAGTTCCTTTTTGGATTGACTGAAATACTGAAGTATGAAATTTACGTATTTAGCAATTAAATTAGAACCCATGTAATAACACAGGGAAAATGAAGCTGGCTTCTGGTGTATTGCAAAGTACATAGAAAATAGGCCGTGCTGGGCAGTCCCAAAACTTGGACAGTTTTTAGAGAAATGCCTTCAAGAATTTAATACGTTTTGTGAGTGAGCAATTCCTGTTTTGTTTAGCAGTCGTAATTACACATCAAGCTCCACTTTGTCAAATGTTAAATTGCATAATGTAAGGAGGTTTTTTTGTTGAAAAACTGTAACATTTTTAGAAAACTGCCATATTTTCAGTTTCTTGAAATTGATACTTTGCAGGTTGTGATGTGTAAATTGTTAGAACCATACCGGAGTGTGTCACTTGCTGGAGGCAGGTTGTATGGATTTCTGTTCAGTTACAGCAGAGCATTCTGTGTGATATTGTTAGCATTTTATAAGAATACCTACAGCATCCTGGAAAAGAACATTTTAAAATACATATATATTGTATTGGGGGCGGGGTGTCTCTGCAAATTTATGGAATATATTTTGACACAGTGACTGCTATTAGTACAAACATCTATATATCTTTGTGGAGTGTCAGAAGACATCATGAGCAATTAGTAAATTGGAAGGCTTTAAGAAATAAAAGATACGAAAGAACCATTGATATTCCTGTTTTGGAAGAAAAAAGCTACCGTTCACCTGTAGATCTTTGTAAAGCATTGGCTGTTGAGTTCTAGTGTTTGACCACCCTTTGAAATACTTTGATTAGTTTTACTTGAGTAGTTGCAGTTGCATTTTTATATTTAAAAACACAAAATGTGAATCAAATATTTTCAGTTCAGATTGACTGCTTAGCATCTTTAACGTCTTCCTGTATCTTTGTGGTTGGGAAATGTGTTTGTCTTGTGATCTTGAGTGCTTTGCCCAAGATAGTTAACAGTGGGTTCTTCAGTTTTTGAGTGTCCTCATGTAGTAAAGATCTTAAAAAAGATGCACTCAAACATTTCATACTTCAAAACAAAATACAGGCATGCACTGAATGTCTTAAGAAACAAACTTGCTCAAAAGTTTCCGAGATGACAAAAAAGGAGCTTGTGACTAAGTTTCTCAAAAGTACTGTTGAAGAAAAAGCCACAGATTTGTGTCTCACATGTCCTGAAGGACAAGCTCTTTCTATTTTTTGGAACCTCAGAGGCACCCTGCATCTGAACACACACAGCTGCCCAACTACAAACATGTAAGAGGAAGCCTTTTCCAAATTCAGGGACTTACGGTTTGGCATCTGCAGAGTTTATGTTTTCATTAAAAGAAGAAAAAAAAGTTTCCAGGCCCTGTGTTTGCAAAGCAAACCTTCCATATGTGAAGTAAATGTAAACAGGTGAAGCTTTCCTTCAGCCTGTCTGAGAGTCCAGGAAAGCTGCAGTGTAAAGGCAGTCATCCCCCAGACTGTTCAACCTGGAAATACGAACTCATGAGTGACTTAGTGGAGAAGGTGCTGGAAGTATTTGTCACTGGCAACAGAATATGAGCAGTAACATTTCACAAAACGAGTCTCTGAAAGAATTTTGGGGGTATTTAAGTGTTTGAAGAAAGTACAAGGCAGTCATTGGGTATATCGGTGCAGGCAAGTATAGTTTTGGAGGTCGACGTCTGTTCTAGGATTTATTTCATTGGTCACAGAAGGATCTCTTTATAAGGTTATACTAGCAAGTATTATGGCAATCTCTAGACTGTTCATTTTTGGCTATTTCTGCATTAAGTATAGGACATAGAAGTGTTAACCTATACTTGCTTTCCTTCTGAAAACTAGCATCTTCAGATTTCACCCAGAGAATCCCAGGTTTTGCTGACAAAGGATTTTTGTGTTTGTTTTATATTTTTTATATTTTTTTATATATGTATATTAAAAAAACGTAATACATGTGTGGGATCTGAATTCACTGATTATGTAAAATGCTAAGCAGGAAAAAGTTTTGCAATAGTCAATTCACTGAATTACTATCTCTAGTTGAGTAGCAGTGGTAATTGTCATGACATTGGGATAGTCGTGGTTTCAGATTCCATTATGGATATGAGAATCAGACCAGTCTTACGACGCATCTGATCAAATAGAGCAGGTTTATTGCCTCAATTTGAAATCCCATCAGTCCATATATGGAAAGATACTTTAAACCATTTTTGAGCAAGTTCTACCTCATTCCCTGTTTTCTCAAAAATAAAAGAGGCTATAAGAATGTAAACGTAAAGACAACAGCGTTTTAGGGATTGAAAGATGAGAATTCTGTCAGCTACATACATAAGTTTGCATTATTTTTGTGGCAGTTAGTAGGACTAACATGAATGGATAGACATGAAAGTGTTTAAAAAACACTGGAAGTGTTTAAAAAACGGGTAGATGTGGTACTTCGGGATATGGTTTAGCCTAGTCTGCCCTTGATTGGCTTAGAGTAGACTTGGTAGTGTGGGTTAATGGTTGGACTGGATGATCTTAAAGGTCTTTTCCAACCTAAATGATTCTATGATTCTATGAAAATATTTCTCAACTTACTGTCCGTAGTATGTCTGTTACAAAGTGTTGACTGCATACTTTTTTTTTCTCTCCCTCCAGTGGCCACAGATGTCTTCAACTCCAAAAGTCTGGCCATTCAGGCCCAGAAGAAGATCCTTGGAAAAATGGTGTCCAAATCAATAGCAACTACTCTGATCGATGATACAAGCAGTGATGTTTTAGATGAGCTCTACAGAGTGACAAAGGAATATACACAAAACAAAAAGGAAGCAGAGAAAATAATCAAAAACCTCATTAAAATAGTCCTGAAATTGGCAATTCTCTACAGGAACAACCAATTTAATCAGGATGAAATAGCATTGATGGAGAAATTCAAGAAGAAAGTTCATCAGCTGGCTAAGACCGTGGTCAGTTTCCATCAGGTGGATTATACCTTTGACAGGAATTTTTTGTCCAAACTGTTAAATGATTGTAGAGAGCTACTTCATGAAATCATTCAGCGTCACCTAACTGCAAAGTCACATGGACGTGTCAACAATGTGTTCGATCACTTCTCTGATTGTGAATTTTTGGCTGCCTTGTACAATCCCTTTGGACCTTATAAACTCCATTTGCAGAAACTCTGTGATGGTGTCAACAAAATGCTAGATGAGGGGAACATATAAGTGCTTGTATTAAGGTTGACTGCCTATGCATTATTTGTAGATGGAACACTGTTGATTTATGAAGGAATAAGGGAGCATGCAAAAAGGGTTTTTTACATTACGACATACTTCCAAAATATTTTTATTAAATTGATTCCTTATTATGAGCTATCTGTTGCTATTCACAGTCCATCTGGAAGAAAGACTGCACATGAAACAACTGGATAAAGGCAATAAAACAGAACAGTCCAAGTAGAGTAAGAGTCTTGCAAGATAGATAACAAACCAAAATAACATGCTGTCAGACAATCCAAATCTTACTTACATTTACAGAATTATTTCTAAACTATCAGAGTCCAGTAATGTTAGTAACAGGCTATAATGGTGATGGTACACTCTATAATTTCTTTGACTTATTTGTAACAAAAATATGTATTTCATTCATTTATAGTCTTTTATGCTCTCTGCACAGATCACAGCTTCCTAGTGTTGCCCTTATGAAGCATTCAGTTTTAAATAATAACAGTGATGCTGTCACGTAGAGTCTTAACGGGCTTGTTCATCTTCAGCTCAGTGGCGAAAACTTCCTGTCTGCAAGGCTACCAAGTATACATCCTTATAGACCTGCACAGATGCTTGCTTCCTTTGATTATATGGGGATAATTTGAGGAATAAGCTACAGTAAAATAGCCTAACTGGGGAAAAGTATTCCCTAGAAAACACTTGCGGTACATTATTTTAACTTTGCATATGATAAGGTAAACCACAGTGACTTACCTCTGCAGTTCCTTAAGATATTTAGAATCCTGCTAACAGGTCATAATTCTTTTTGAAAAGGTGTGAGTCAGTATATTTTATACACTAGACTGATGTGTATGATGATGTGAATTTAGAAAACTTAATTATCTGAAAATAAATTCCAAGCCAATTTGCTTTGTGTACAATGAAACTAGAAACAGAAATTAGTTTTATCATTGCATTATATACTATTTAACTAATGGAAAAACGTCATCTTGAGTAATTTTTTTTCTTCTTCTTTTCTCCCCTCCTACCTTTCATCCTTCTTTTTCTCCCTCACCTTCTCCCTACCTTGCCCTTGGGGATAAAAAAATGTGACTTTCTACACACTGTAATGTACTTAAAATCATGAAGTTAATACATTTCAGACACCTGAAGACTTTTTGTTAGGAAGCATATAAAGAATTTGCTGTTTATTTAATTGCCAGTGTTTTTGCTGTTTGCTGTGTCCTTTTGTTTTAATGAGTAAACCAAAGAATATTTGCACTCCGAACTTTTCATGCCTTTTTCTTTTCCCTTGTTACATTTTAAATTATAAAGAGCAAACTTGGCCTGTGCCAGCAACAAAAGCATCACAGCCTCTGACATACAGCTTCATTATTACTTGCGATTTTTTAAGAGAGAAATTCACTTTTATTCATGTTTGGTCACTAGGCTCTGAATATTCCCAGAAAGGTGCCAGAGATGTGCCAGAGAAATGTGTTCAAAATGTGAACCCATTTTATACAAGCCACTAGTGTCTAGCAGAGACAGAAGATTAATTTACTTCTAGGTTTGAACAACTAGGAACTGATGTAAGGATAGTGCACCAGAATTTGCCAAGATAGATTATTAGCTTGACATCGGAAGGAATATAATTTAAGATACCTTCCCATGTTTTACTTAAACAGTAAATACATTGTACTTTTGTCCATCAGATATCATGTATAGGAATGCAACATCATGAGGAAAATCCCACAAATTGTAAAGAGTATAGTTTCTGATGTATTTGCTCCATGTATTTCTTTTCTCCTCCTGCCTAGGAAGAGAAAGCTATTTGTTTTCTTGCCCAATTCTTTGAGGTGAGAATAGAAAGGAACTTGACTTCTAGAAATTGAAACTGTTTTCTTTACAAATCCTATTTCTAAATTATGTTCTGATTCTCAAAAATAGCATAGTTTGTAATGAATGGTAACGATTACTGAAAGGAGGACAGGACAGTACCTTCTTTAGAACCAGGCACAATGTATGCATGTGCTGTGTAAAACACGGAAGATTTCCTTTCACCATGGCCCAGAATATTTTGACTGCTCAAATTCAAATTTTCTCTGGGACAAAAACTGCTTAAATGGTCTTTGTACATTGTTGATGGACACCTACTTACATGTATATGAGCCATATTGTAGTCAAACTACGTATATTTTCAGTAACACAGTATCTTCTTACTCAGTTGCATTATCTGGCCGTATACTTTTTAGAAAAAGCAAAAATTGCTCATGGAGATTTGATTAGAAGCATAAAAACTTGTCAATTAGGAGAAGTTATATTTAGCTCGCAATCTAGTTACATACTTCTGAGATGCTGTAACAATAGTTCTTGTCTGGCATTCATTTTCCGTTACAAAGTGCATTCTGTAACGATGAAAGAAAACAATTGTACTGGATTTCCAAAGACCTACCTTTATAAATAACACTACATAGTACTCAAGCTGTGTAATTTTGCAGTTTATTTTTCCTGCAGCACACATAAATAGTGGCTTTAATTATCAAAATTCAGAAATAAATTGATAGCATTCTTCCTTGTAATACACTTGTCCTATTCAAGCATTGACACGCTAGCAGAAACTTGAAATAGTCAAGGGTTTAAAAGAGGTTACAGTAGTACTGTTTAATTATGGGTAGGGTAATGCCGTTATTCTGTGCTGTAAAGCTGATGCAACACTGTGTTTTAATAGTGTAATAATTACTAATATATTAAAATTGAATCATCATGGATTAATTTTACAACAGGCTTTTAAATCTCAGTACCTTAGATGTTTCACATTTGTAACCTCTTCTTAATGTTTAGCTAATACATAGTGCCCAATGCCATCCAAATATATGTTGGTGAAGTTGTGGAAGTTAATGTTACAGCCTTCTAGAGGAGTTGAAAAAGCGGTAAGTCAGACCTTGGATACCTTTTGCAAAACACATCAAACAACTGTGATCTCAGCCATACAAAGAAAGCAAGATACAGGGATGTTATCACAGCCACTTCGTGTGCACCACCTTAAAAGGGATTCAGTAGACCTTTTGGCCACCCCTTAATTATGTTGGTATGCATTTGTGTGTATGCATAGACAAAAGAGAGACAATTTGGTAGGTTACAAGCCTTATTCTTGTTCTTAAGCTCTCTTGAGATTTATCTTCTTTTAGAAGGTACAGGGATTATCAGGAGTCTGGAAGCTTTCAGCAACTGGTGTGGGTTGGGTTTTTTCTTTAGGAAAATACCAAATCATGTCTTTTCTAAAAAAAGATTCAACCCCACCCATAAAGCAAATTCCTGTAAAATAAAGGAATGAGATGATGGCCAGTTGCTTTCTTACATCTCCAACTAAGAAGATTGCATTTTCCCAAGGAAGTAGCAAACTGGTTTTCATGCCAGTTGGCTTCAGTTGCTTTCCAGACCCTTGTTGTAGCTATCACAGCTATAGTGACTACTTAAAGGTAAACTGGAATTCTGCACATAACTCTTCAAAGGACCAGAACATGCTTGTTTTCATGGTCTAGCAGAGAGGAGTTCACACTACTCCTAAGTCCATCATTGTCAAACGTGACAGTGTTACGAAGAGGATGGGTAAGTTGCACATTGTACTGGCTTAGATGATCTCTCTATGATGAGTGTTCACCATGTGGTGACCTCCTACCATAGCTTTCCTTTGGCCTTACATGCTTTTCCTGCACTTCCAGGCAGCAGAACTACTCTTCAGACAGGTCTATTCCTTCCCTACCATTTTTTCCCCAAGATAATATTACATTGTATATGCATCTAAGGAGAAAAGTAGACAGATATGTTACCCACTTCACGTAATGAAAAAAAAACAGAGATAAATACCAGTTTCCTGGTTTTTTTGGCAATAGTAATTTGAAATCTGAAAGAATAATCTACATCTTGATTTAGTTGTTAATGCTGGTTTGGATATAATCTATACCCTCATCAGTATTTAGCTGTGATTTCAGTACATGCACTTCTGAGCCTTTAAAAGAAAAAAAAAGTAGTGCTTTTGAATGCATTACAGAGGGTATACTTTAGCATGAACATCAAATGAAGATTCCCGTTTGCATAACCATTTGCAGAGAAACCGTCTTATTACAACTGTTTTTTCATTGAGATTTGGGCAGGTCAGCCAACATTCATGGTTAAGTGGCAAACATCTGTGCTCTGGATAAAACAATTGTCAAAGGAGCTTATAGTTGTCCAGAAAAGTTCCATAATATCTTATTTTTATAATCTGCACAGAAATAAAACTTCTTTTGGGAGAGGAAAGTTTCCTGTCTAACTTAAAAAAATTGCTACCAAAAACCACACTGTGGCTACTGCTCAGAAAGACTAAGTAATGTAGCTGTTATTTCCAATTTGTTAAAAAAACACTGCATTTGTTCTTACAGAGAAAGAAGCTCTAAAAAACTAATCCATGCTAAATTACTAATCTATTGATGACGAAGTTTGCATGCTGCAGCTGAAATTATATTGCAACTTTGACATTCATATCTATAGTATATATTTTAGGTTACCATTTGATTTAGTTTCCCTCTATGAAAGTAAAGGAGTAAGTATCTCCTTACAGGCTGTGTCTCAGAGCTCTCTCTGTTACAGTAGTGCTTGGTCTACATCACAAATCAAAATTTCTTAATGTTTAAATCACAGATTGCTGAAGTGACCTCTCTTAGTACTCAAGTTTTAAAATTTAGAGTGCTGGTTTCCAGTTTTAAAGCTGGTATTTATGGATAGGACATTCCTCAGTCAATACCCACTTTTTCTTGCGAGTTTGGGAAATACAGGAACTGAAGTGTATCATCTAACGATCTGTAAATTTCTACTTGCTATCACTCCACCAGTTTCTGGAGAAACGTTCCTTAACGGCATTTCTTTCTACTGGAGAGCAAATTGAAAAGAGACAGCTCCTAGCTTTGGGTTGTCCCATAATTACACAGTATCATGCAAAGAAACAGACTATAATGATTAAGAACAATGGAATTAAGGAGATAATGTTACTTGTCCAACTTTCCCAAGCAACTGAAACCTGTTTGCTATTTGTTGTTCTCCCCTGTGGGAAAGTCTTGGTGTGGCAGGTGGAGGACAAAGGTAGAGCTTCCTACAGTTACTGTGATTTAGATATCAATTACTTTTACCATCACACAAAAGACCTTCCACTTTCTACTCTAAAACATCCTAACACTGGAATTTAAAATCATGCTTCCCATTGGCTTCATGACAAATTAATTCCTACTTCAGTTTATATTAAATATTCAGGTTTTAAATGTGCTTTTATTAATGCACATAAATATGACCTGAAACAAAATAGAAGTGAGCAATGTGCCTCACATCTTTCTTCCTAGATACCTTGTTTTTTCTATAGTCAGTAGTTGTTTCATGTGCTATAAAGAAACTTCTTGGTGGATATAATTCTGAAGATTTTGATACATGCAGGTTGTTCCAAGAGAAACTTGTTGGCTTTTCACCCACTTGTTCTCCAGTTCCTGCTGGCAGCTTTTCAGAGTATCAGCCCCACTGGTGTTTAAACATGGCAATTTAGAGCTTTTCATTTGCAACACCTTTTGTGGGACATTTTGAACTATGTTTTTCAGAATTTATTATTGATTGCTCTGGCCAAGCCACAGCTAATAGTGGAACAAAAATATTGTTACATGTAATTTGTGTGAGGTTTTTTTTTAATACAGAGAGTATGATGGTCTAGATGGAATAAATCAGCCCAAGTAGAGCCCATATACCTCCAACCCTTCTTTTCTTGCATGGGAATGGCAATGCACCAGTTCTACTCCATTACAGAACAGTGGTGAAAAATTATTTGGCTTTCTTGAGCAGAATTTAGTCTCCTCACATTTGAGGAATCTGTTTCAGTAGCTGGGCTTGGCTTGGGTCCTCAGGAGAAAGTCTCCTGACTGTCAATAAACTACTGTTAATTAAGGGTTCCTGTGACATGAAAGGACAGCTTTTGCCCATTCCAGAAGCACTCAGCTGATGCTTTCAGTTTACTTCACTGACTGGACTTGAGATACTGTGGATTTTTGCTTTGTTTGTTTGGGGTTTGGTTTTATTTTGTGGAGAGTCAAGACCTACAACTGTGTATCATCTGCTAGGCCTGCTAAGAGATTGCAGAAATAAAACAGCCTCAGGCAGTGCTTTGAGCTGGGGGGGGGGAATAAATGCATTGGTCCCAGGACATAACATGAGATCGCCTGTTACTTTCAAGAAAGCTGGTTCTGTATCTCAAGGATCTTGATAATTCAGCAGCAGAAAAATTATCTCATCCTTGGAACTAAAGTGAGTCTCTTCGCCCAACTGAAAAGCTATCTCAGTTATAGGCTGCTTAACTTGATTTCAACAGTGTGGACACTCCCAAAGGTGCATTTGCTGTGCCATCATACAAGAAACTATTAGGGAAAAGTGGAAAGGAAAGCTCAGCACTTCTCTGGGAGAAAGGGCTGTGATCAGACAAAGATCTCATTAAGTTTGCTTTGCCATCTTCAGTGTGATAAGGTCTACTGCCTACCGTAAGCGCAGGCATTTGACTTTGGGTAAGAAAGACAGTATGCTCAAGCTTACAGTTCCAGTATCCTGTGACACTGCAATCTACAGTTTACCCCAGAACTGGAACTAAGAAGCTCATGCTACAAAATATGGAAACGGAATGAGGCCCTTTACAAAATGGTATTGATGAAAACTGGTCTTTGCTACTGTTTGGAGCTGGGAGAACGTTAGCTAGGGAATTCAGACTTCTCACCTCATTCCTGCTGAGCAAAGCAAGTGCTGAAGAGGAGTACAATTTACCGAAGAAAAACATGTTTATGTTGTTACTTAAATGGGTGTTCTCCATCTATCCATCTTGCTTCTCAGTTGGTGGGCTACTCCATACTTCATGAATTCTTGACTGAAATTGCTCTTTACTGCAGGTTGGGGAGGAGGAATTCTCACCACAGAATATAGTCAATCTGAACCTGTGGTGTTTGGCTTTCATTTGCATTTTTGGGGTAGCTGGGATGGAAGCAGGTGGAGCGGGTATTTCTGAGAGACAACTGCAAGTCTGCTGTTTATCTGGGGGGAATGAATATATGTATGCTGTTGTGCACAGAGAAAGCTTCTGTACCAACACTGGGATTAAGAACTCTAGAATGTACCTGGCAGCTTGAGAGAAGAGGCCATTTTAGGAGGCACAGTTTAAAAGTAGCTTATCTTTCATGCACATTTTCTGTTTATTAAAGGAACTGCCTGGATTTATTCCAAGAGCAGAACCTCTTGGAATTTTTGGCTGTTCTAAAGCTCAGTGTGGCCATTAACTCAGGAAGCAACTGCACTGAATCAGTTTTCTCAGGAGGCATTTCAAGTCTTCCATCTATTCAGTGAAGATTCAGCTCATTTGTAGATTGTTTACCTGTAACTTGGTAGTAGTGCCAATACGCATCTGATTTCCACAGATTGCGACATATTTGCTAGGTTTTTTACTTCTTATTTTAGTCCATGTGGTTTTTACTCTCCTTTTTTGCCTTCAAGGAGACCAAGTTAATGGATTTTTCATGAAGACCAATTTAGGATTAAATGGTGTGGTTGTGTTATGCGAGCAACACCATAACCTTTTGCTGGCACCTCCCTAACATCTCTCCACAGGATGTATTTTCAAAGCTGTAGATGTGCACAAGCAACTAGTTTCTGCTTGATGAGTTTGTTCTACTAATGTGTTAGTACATACCAGCTCAGCAGTCCACTAAGCCCTGAGTGACCCAGGGCTTCAGTCTCCCTTAAACTTTGAGTCTCCGATGGAATCAAATGGAGAGCTTCCATAGCGCTCTGCTTGTGCCCCCAGCATGGGTTTTCCACTTAATTGAGTGGTATGTGCAACAAATGCCAAAATTAATGTTTCTTGCCAAAACAAGGACATAAGACTTCCTGTGAGGTGCGTTGTTGACCAGAGCTAGAAAAATGTTTGCATTTACATTTGCAGTTGGTTCATAAGAATATAGCCAGTCTTAAGTACACAGTAGGCTGCTCCTCAACATCACATCAGGAAAGCTGCTTTTCAGGTTCTGACAGTGGCAAACAATGGATTCAATGGCAAGAAACACCCCACTTACTAACTGCTGTAGGCTCACAGAAAAATCAAAGAACACAAGAGAATGCGAGTTGGAGTGGAAATAATACTGTTTGCTGTTCCTGCAGATGAAAGGAATCGATGGAAACACTATGTGCTAGCTATGAAGAATTCCTCACTGGGGGTTTCTATCACATAAAGTCGTACATCTAATCAAAATAAGTAGTTTTCTCTAACCACTTTTACTGAGAAAGTAATTAGTAGGGCGAGCTGGGCCATACAGTTGGTTTATATGAGACAAACATTTGTGACCAGCTCAGGGCTGAGACCTCTCACTGATCTCTTCTCGTGGTTTAGCCCCAGCCAGCAACTAAGCACCATGCAGCCGCTCGCTCACCCCCCCTGCCCTGATGGGATGAGGGAGAGAATCGGAGGAGTAAGAGTGAGAAAAACTCCTGGGCTGAGATAAGAACAGTTTAATAATTGAGATAAAGTAAAATAGTAATGATATTAATAACACTACAATAATGATAATAATAATGATAATAATAATATACAAAGCAAGTAATGCACAATGCAATTGCTCACCACCAGCCAACCGATACCCAGACAGTTCCTGAGCAGCAATCGCTGCCCCCCGGCCAACCCCTCCCCCCCCCGTTTCTATACTGAGCATGACATCATATGGTATGGAATAGCCCTTTGGTCAGTTTGGATCAACTCTTCTGGCTGTGCCCCCTCCCAGTTTCTTGTACACCTGGCAGAGCATGGGAAGCTGAAAAGTCCTTGACTAGCATAAGCAGTACTTAGCAACAACTAAACCATCAGTGTGTTATCAACATTCTTCTCCTACTAAATCCAAACCACAGCACTATGGCAGCTACTAGGAAGAAAATTAACTCTATCCCAGCCGAAACCAGGACACCTCTCTTGCACTGGCAGCCAGGGGTTGGCTGCAGAGAGAGAGGGGAAATGAGGATGATGACCTGGCTGCAAGTGACTGCAAGGTCTCTTTGGTCACAGCAGAAAACATCTATCTTCAAAACCCCAGGGACTTCTACAGCACTAAGGCTGTAGGGAGGTACCATGTGTTCTAGGCCATGGTTTCTAAAGTTCAGTGAAGTTTTTAACATGGATTCAGCATGTAGTTGTTGGTCGTGGCAAGAGACATCTGGCTGCCCCCTTCAGTCATGTTTGTAGAGAAATCTTTGTTTTCAGTGAAAAAGCCTCCACAAATCTCCATGAGCAAAACCATTTAGAAAGCAAATAAAGTACTTGAAAATGAACGTTATGATCCAAACAGATCTTTTAGCAATATTAAAAAAATACAGAGTAAAAGCAAGTCAGTCAATTCATTTATCCCCCTGCATAAAAGGTTCAAAGTTGCTCACCATCTACAGCAGCAGACAGTAGAAAACATTTACAATGGGATTAACACTCCTACAGTATCCATAACACATGCAACCCCAAGTTTATAAAAGAGACAAAGCCAAAAAAACCTCCAATTATCTAACCTGTTAGTCAAAAGAATGACTTTAGAACATACACCAAGTTTGGTTTAGTGCACAACATGAAAATTCACTGTTTATAAAAGAACTTACCTGCTCTAGGCATTGAAGCGTCATAGAAAAAAACATAATCATACTCAGTATTACAGGGTACTGCTTGAGGTTTTTGGTAAATTTTTCCTGGTGTAAAAACCCTGCTATGTCAGTAAAAGAGTTAATGATAAATATGTTAGTTCACATTGCTCACTAAGAGACAAAATAAAGTAGATGTGGCCTTCCTTTTTGACTCACTTACTTCATTACCAGTTTCAACCACTTTAAACCCTGTCTGGCTGAGTTTGGAATCTGGATATGCTGCTACAAACCTCCCACTACCTATCACTCATTCAAAACTCAGTTTGACAGCTGCTATTGATTTGTGGCTTGACACCTACACCATTCAAGTTTCTACCTAACGTCACCCCTGCTTTGGTTAACAGTGGTAGTTTTTTTCCCCTCGTACCTTGTGTCAGACTGATGTAAGTATTTTCTTATAACCGTATGACTTTTGGAACAAATCACTTCCAACTTACAGGAACCCGTCAAACCCCTTTCCATTCTGAGTGGTTCTTTGTATTTTGGATCTCTTTAATACAGACAGGTTTAACTTTAAAAACATAAATATAAAAGTGATGTACTTTCACTCCAGTGCACATTCTGTTGTGTTTTCCAGAAAAAAAAATATCTGTTGAGGAAATCCAATATTATGTATTGTTTTGAAGTGTGAGCTCTTTGCTGATTCTAATCCCAGTCTATGCACCAAAATGAGGAAGCTATAAAAAATGCTGACTTGTTAACAAGGCCTATTTGTTAGCTACATGAAGAAGAAATTATAGCAGTACCTCAGGGTCTGATCTTACTTGAGGCATGTAACCACTAGCTTCCAGGCAAATTCAAGAGTCCTTTCCTTGAACAGCCCATCATCTAATGCATGCAATCCCCTACCCTAACAAATTACATCCTAAACTTACAGCACAGTACAGAAACAAGCTCCTAACCCCCCCCAATAAACACGTGGGAGCGAATAAGGGTACGTAACGCTCAGCAGATAGCACACTGGCTATATACACTGCATCAGTGCAAGGCTGTCTTCTGTGCACTGTACCTTTCAAGGTACACGGTGTGTCACGGTCAGGTTGCAGGGCCAGCCAGGCGGCTCCTGCAGCAGCCAGCACCGCTCTTGTCATGGAGACTTCCCCCTCTTCTCCCAGGTGGGAGCCCAATCCCATGGTGCAGAAACAACAAACAAAATATTGAGTGTTGAGGCTGAACCAAAGCTCACAGGCGGTTATGAGTTCAACCTGTTGCTTCCTCAGGAAGAGCAATCACAAACTGACTCACAGCTCTGCCCTCCCGGGAAAAACAGCTTCCTCCTGCTGCCAAGGGCCGTGCAGCGTAATCACGATCATTATGTTCTCTCTGCAGTACGCAGCCACCTGCACTGGGCCTCTCACTGCTGGGAAATTCGCTCGTGTTGAGCTGCATTCAAATGAAAAAGGCGAACTTTGGAAGTGTAATTAGGTGTGCGGGTATTTTGTGCTGATTAATGCACTGCTAGAATAACACACATCCAGTGCAAGTGGTTGTTTCTGTGAACATTCAACAATATTTCCCATACTTAAAACTCGTGATTTTTTTGCAGACTGTTTATCTGTCTTGTGTTCCCTTGCCTGCCTCCAGAACAATTGTCATTTCCAGTGCATACACATAATGCGCCTATACAGCCAGAAGAATGCCACCACGCCAGTGAATCTATTGGCTAAGTAAAACCAGTGTGTATTAAAAGTAGTGTCTCTTTGTGCGTAATCCCCCTTTTTTAGGCTTCGTCGTATAAGAATTTCACTACTTGCGGTGTGGTATCTGTCAATGTAGGTATTGAAGTTGGTCTTACCGTAGCACAATGCTCCCTCTAGTGCCCAAACCGTAAATTGCCAATATAGTAGTATTTCAGTGCGATTTTCCGTTCAAACTGAACTGCATTGTAATAAAATCACAGGCAATACATCCCTATTCCTAATACTTCTGAAGGAGTGAATGTTACAGACTACTTGAGGTCAGAAATGCTAATTTATTCTAGTTTGGAAGTCTCCAAATAGCTATCACTCAGGTAACTATCACCTCCACTGTGTAGACAGTAAAGCGCTAACAACCAAGGAGATAATTTGCAGCAAAGACAATTTTTCTTTCTACGAGCTCCAGAAATAATCCAAAGTTTACAAACTGTACAAGAAAGGTTAATCACGAATTAAAGGTCATCTGCGCAGAGGGAGTGGGTCGATGATTTACCCAACAAAATAAGCTAGTCAGCTGCTCTGAATCCTGGGCACTCCTTGCACCATCCTCTGTTCCCTGAGCACCTCCTAGATTTAAGAGAGACAATGCAACAAAGCAGAGAGTTTACAGCTCCCAGAGGCTCAGGCTTATGGTGCCCTCAGTCAGCCAGGAGAGTGAGCAAGTAAGAAGGAATAGCTCCATGAGGTCCCTGTCCATAGTTCAGATAAAGTTTGCCATCACCTGAGTTGGGTGGGTAATACTGAAAATCCTAACTAGATCTCCTGCTGAGATCCAGAGCAGTGACGCGATGAAACTCCAAGATGATGACATTCTGAATGACATCGTCTCACACTACACCACGCCTGCAGTGATACAAGGAACAGGCATGTGCATTCCTACTTAACCCGCCGGCTGGTTCCACAGCATACAATCACATCTCTGCTGCTCTTTCCCCCTCACGCTGTTCCCCTTACTTCACCGTGGGGTCACTTCCACAGGCTGCAGTTCTTCACAAACTGCTCCAGCATGGGGCCTCTCCACGGGGTGCAGTCCTTCTGGGAAAGACTGCTCCAGCGTGGGTCCCCCACGGGGTCACAGCTCCTGCCGGAAAACCTGCTCCACTGTTAACCTCCATGTGCTGCAGGTGGGTATCTGCTCCACCATGGACCTCCATGGGCTGCAGGGGCACAGCTGCCTCACCATGGGCTGCAGGGGAATCTCTGCTCCAGTGCCTGGAGCACATCCTCCTTCTTCACTGACCTTGGTGTCCGCAGGCCTGTTTCCCTCACAGCTTTCTCACTCTTCTCTCCCACGACCGCCATGCAGTGTTTTTTACGCTTTCTTAAATATGCTGTCAGAGAGCAGCCACCACCGTGGCTGCAGGGCTCAGCCATGCGGGCCCAGCACAGGGCAGCCCGGGCCTCTCCTCGGAGAGGCCGCTGCAGCAGCCGCCAGCGCCCGGGCACCGGCGCCCAGCGCAGCCTTCCACACGCGGGGAGGCAAAACCGGGGGGGACGGTGGTGAACGGCAGTGTATGTCACATTAACTGCGCGCTCTGAAGAACTCCCGCGACCAAGGAAGCAAGGCCTGAAAGCAGTACTTTGGCTTGGGAAATAGCAAAAAAAAAAAAAAAAAAAAAAAAAGCAAAAAATAAGACGACATATTAACATAAAAGATGTGAATAAGGATTAACTTTACACGGAGGCGTGCTGCGTTCAGGCAGCCTGAAGCTGGAGCAGGACAGACAAGCTCGCCCGGTACAATCCCCGTATTTCTCAAGCAGCTCACCTCGCCTGTAAAGGCATGGAAGTGCAGCGGGCAGGCGGGGCTGGCGCCCAAAAACAACGGCCTGCCCCCGCCCCGGGGCCGCGCTCCGCCCCGCCCTCAGCTCGGCGCCGCTGGGCCAAGGCCGCGCCCAGGCCGCGCTTCCCAACGGGCGGCGGCGGCGGCGCATGCGCGGCGGCGGCGCATGCGCGGTGCCGGCGCCTCGCTCCGCCCCCAAGGCCGCGCAGGTTGCGCAGAGCGGCGGGGTGCCATGGCGGCGGGATTGAGGTTTGACGGGCGGGTGGTGCTGGTGACCGGCGCCGGAGGAGGTGAGCAGCGCCCTCCCGCCTCAGGGTGCTGTCGCGGCGGTGCTGTCGCGGCGGTGTCGTCCCCCGCAGGACGTGGCGGGGCTTCCCGCGGGAGGCCGGGCGAGGCGGAGGCCCGGACAGGTGCCCCCGTGCCCTCCGGTGGCAGCCGGGGCCGTCTGTGAGGCCTTAACTCGCTAAAAACGTTCTTTTCCCCGCAGAAGAGGGATGTGTGGCGGCGGGAAGGAGGCGCGGCGCGCCGGTCGCCCACCGCGGGGCTGCGAGGGAGGCCGGGCCCCGCCGCAGCCCTGTCAGGTGTCGGCTCTCGCCCGTCAGGGCCGCCGTGGCAGCGCCAAGGCTGTGCAGGGGTTACCGCCGTGTTTCTTGCAGGGCTTTGGAGCTACTGCAGTGTGATCTGAGCCCCAGTGCTGCTGAAAGTTAGCGCGTTCGTACTGCCTCCAAACGGGTGCTTTCTGTCCTTTAAATACAGGGGAGGACTAACGTTACTTCACACCAGTCAGTAATGGATGTCCTGCTCCACGTACTGTTTTGGTATCCTAATTCATTCCAGTTTTCCCTGGACCTAGTGACTGGCGCTTGCAGCCTGCGTGGTCTGGCACAATGTTGTTCCGGCAGGGATTTGGCATGTGCCAGCGCTGCTGCAGAAAGCAGCGTCCGACCTCCTGCTGCCTTCCCTGGCCTCCTCCTGGGGTGCAGCCTGAAGGCGCAGGGGAGAGGGCAGCAGAGAGGTGGAAGGGTGGGGAGAGATTTCTTTCAGCAGCAGGGCTGGCCTGTGCTGTTGGCGGGCTGCAGGCCTGGCCACTCCAGGGGAGGTGGTTCTGCAGTGGAATGCTTGGTTTTGCCAGGAAATGTTTTTGTATTTGTTGTTGTGGTGTGGGGTTGGTCGGTTGCAGTTTTTTTCCCCGTGGTTTTTTTTTTTTTTTTTTTGCTTCTTCCTCTGAATGCATGCTTTGACCCTTGCCTTCTGGTATTTCCAGCCCAGACATGAGCTGTAAGTGTGGACAAGAGAGAGGCAAAGCTTGTAGTTGTGATGAGCTGCTAAAGGAGCTTGTTCTGCCATCCTCTAAGAAGGTTCTGCCTTCCCACAGTGAAGTTTTGCCCTTTTTTTGTGGAGCTGCATATAGCCAGAGGAGTCATTTTGGAGGCGTAGACTGTCTTGTGGAGAAGGACCAAGAACATGAGATTTTGTGGAAAGCACTGAACAGTCCACTCACGTCACCTGAAGGTGACAAACTTGAGAATAATTGAGGCCAGATCTTTGTATGGTGCATTTCAGCTTTTACCAGACATATATTTATGTGCTTCTCCCTATATAACAAGTCTCACCGAAGAACAGGTTAAGACTTAGGTAACAGCAAAACAAAGACACCGGCAATAACAAAGCTTCTGAAAAGCACTGCATGGAGCAACAACTGCTTGTCATAAGTGTGTGTGCAGTGACCCTTGTACTCCTAGTATTAGGCTGCTTGAAAATGGTTTGTTAACAAGGAAAACTGTCCTTGGATGTTCTAGTTCGCAATAGTTTTTTGATAAGTGGTTGATTAAATTTAAGCCAAGACAAAGGGAAGCCCTGTTAATTTCAGATTAGTTCTTGTTTTGCTTTTATTTAGTTTACAGCACTGTAGTTAGACTGTACTGCTAATAGCATTGTTTGTCAACACTGATCTTTTTAATTGGGTGCTGGTGAACAGATCAGAGCTCAGAATTTATCTAAAACATCTAGATCTGTTTGTGAGACCTGTTTCCACATACACAGGCATCTAAAAATACAGTAGTTTCTTTTCACTTCGGGCAAATCCATTGTGAAGTATTGTTCCTGCCTGTCATGCAGCATTGTCATTGTTTACGCAATTCAAGGTAATTGGTCTTTTTTTTTTTTAAAGATTAATTTTGATTCCTAAGCATTCAGTCCTTGCTTGCCAATTGAGAACAATGGTACATATAACATGGTCTGGGGTTTGTGCATTTCTGAGTTGTGTGGCTTTTCGAAGTAAAACAAAGTATTCTTGGATTTGGGTTACATCAGGCAGTGGACATGTGTGCACCTCACATGTGATACTCTCCATTGCAGTGGCTCATAGGAGTCTTAAGGAAAATTCCCATTTGTTGGTGTGAGATTAGTGCGTTTCTGAACAGCTCTGATTTTTTTTTCCCATTTTTTCTTTTGAGAGGTAGCTTTGAATGTTTTAGTGAGGGGCAAAGAGATACTGTTGCACTCTGAGAAACTTTTTTCTCACTGATGATCTTTTGATGATTAAAATCTCAGTTTCTTTTGGAACGAAAAAAAGGATCATTATCATTGATTTCAGTAATTTTGACTGGTGCAGTGGATAATATCTCTGTAAATCATTTGTCATAACAAATAACTAATGTATAACACACCTAGAATCTAAGCCAGAGTAAAGGTGCAAGAGTGTAGCTTTTGTGCGTGAGGCAGAAGTAACAGTCTTCTGTTACAATATGTAAACTATGGATGCATCTGGTTAACTGTGGTATTAAGGAATTCCGTTGTATCCAAATAATTGGAGGGGTTTTGTTAGTACATCTTCAGGCACTGTTAAACTTTGTTCGGTTTCTTCTTCAAATCTTAAAGACTAACTCTAACCAGGGAAGTATCTTATTCACTTGGAATGTAATTAATTAACTTGAAACATCCCCTCCTTCTTCAAGGTTATGTCAAGACATTAAACTTTCTGCCTTACAATTGCATTTTTCTATCACAAGCACAAACTCAGCAGCAGACAGCTTTTCCTGATGGTTCCATTGAATGCAATAACAAAGAGTAAGCATGGGGATTTTTTTTTTTTCTCTTGACTGGAGGTTTGTCTGCCATTTATCTGTTTGCTTACTTTTACATTTTGAACTTACATGAAACTTCTGGGGGAAACAGTGTTTTACTTTGAACCTTCAAGGTGTTTCTGTTGATTTGGTGCATTTTTCTTCATGCTAATTTTTGTGTAGATTTTTATCTGAATTGTGATCCAGGAGACAAATTGACTCTTTTTTTTTTTTTTACTTTTGTTTTTTTAAACTAGGTTTGGGCAGAGCGTATGCTCTGGCTTTTGCCGAAAGAGGAGCTTCAGTAGTCGGTAAGTTTTGTGTTAACTAACTTGATCTAGGCAATAACCTTTGCCTTTTTGTATGGTTTGCATTCAACTGTCCATGCCCTTTTGGCAGTAACCTTTGTTATTTAATGGTTTTCTGTCTTATCTTTTGCTATTTAAATTTTGCTTCTAAGCTTTATTTTCTTATGAAACAAGTTGCCTAAGTTTGTCCAAAGGCTTATCTTTTCTGGAAAGACAATTTGAATCAGATCGTTCCCGGACTTGACTTTCATCCATGCACACCAACCTTTACTGTGCGTTGTGGCCAGTGAAGGTGTTGTCTTAGGTGAATACTGTTCAGAAACTTTTAATATGACCATTTGAAAATGTGAGTATGTATCTTCTAGTATCTTCTCCCAGGAAAGAAGTTACTGAAATGTAATGAAGTATCAGTAGCCCCCAGAAAACACAGAATGTGCTGAAAGTGCACTGCATTGTTTCTTACTGCAGCGCATCGTACAGAAGAGCCATCTGGTCTCAATGACAGTGCCAAATAACTCTCAGTAAAGGATTTCTGATAGAATCATAGTCATTTGGTTGAACCTTCTTCAGGGTATATTTAATTGTGCAAAATGCTGAATCACAAGCTAATGCTGAAGATTAAGTTATATTCTTGGGCATGCTCTGGCACTTGGCATCACCATTTGACAGCCTGTGAATGAACTTGTACAGGTGTTGTTGACGGGGTCAAAGTTAAATGTTTAAACAGATTATGGGCAAGAACTTGCTCACTGATTTTTAGAAGCTTTCTAGTAAAAATCCCAATCTCAGTTTACAAAATTTCATAAAAATTGTTTGGTTTTACTTTATTGATTAAATGAGAGGTCTGTGTGTGGACAACTTAAAAAAAATCTAGGTATTTTTTTCTGGTAGTTGCCACCTTTGATACTTACCTTATTTACTGGGAACATGAATACTTCACCTCAAGTTCTTATTTAACAAAAATTAGGTCACTAAAGCAGCCCGAATGTTTAATTTTATTGACTCTGTGTAGCTAGTGGTGTTCTGACTCCAGAATGATTGAAAGAAAATGTATTGTATTGCCTGACCACAGCTAATATTCCTTTATCTCATGGCCTTATCATACAACAGCTAAATCAATACGTTAAGAATTGACTGTCTGTAAGGGAAGCTTCTTGTTTCCCTTTGGAAATTGGACCCCATTTCACCTCTTCATGTAATGGTGCTTTGCAATTACCTGTACATGCTTGTATTTATTTTTCTTACTCTTGTTCTCTTACAATTGTGACTTCAAAGAGTTGAAAAGTTAGTTGAGTAAAGATACGATTTTTTTTTTTTTTTTAAACTAAAGCAGATGTGAGACTCATGTCTTGTCTCTTTAAAACCAGTTCCCTTTTTTAGTTATGGAAATGAAGGTATTGTTGTAAGAACAGTGATCAAATACTCCAGTTGGAGGAATACCAGTGGGTCCAGCATGGGAGCTTTTCCTGTCCAGTCTCACATCCCTTTCTGTGTACAACCTTCTGTTGAGTGAGTTGCTGTCGGTGTGGTTAGACTGACAAGTGTTACCCAAGTGGAAGTCTCCCTTTTCTTATCACCCAAAGGCTGCCTACTACAACCTTTTTTGCTATGTTTTGTCTCTTTCATGATTCTCATCAGAAAAAGTTGAAAGCAGGAGGAAGGGAATACTTTGGTTTTGTCTTGCAGCCTGTATTATGTCCAGACCCTACTGTTTCTTCCTTTTCAGTCTACCTGAGGACTCTTCTGTGTTGCTGTTTTGGTTTAGTTGTGCTTTTGAAGCATCTCTCCTGATTAGTATCTATTTGCATTTTTGTTTGCATTGTGGGATGGTACTGAAGTGCATGAGTGGAGTTCCTTTGAAAGCCAGACTGGAAGATGCAATTAACAGTGTACCTAAATTGTTCCAAATGTGTGGTTGCTTTGTGGCACCAGACTACAGCAAGAAATGAACTGGTTTATTTTTTCAAAACAGGTACTGTAGATGTGAGGTCGTCAGCACCAACCCTGCACTACTTGCTAGTAATGCACTCATAGCCTCCTACAGAAGGAGTTCTCTACAGTTCAGACTCTAACTGTGTTTTGTCACAACTGCTACAGTCTCTGGCTCTTTTCTACTAGATGTTTTCAACTGGAAATTGTATGATGTAAAGCTTGAGCTTAGAATGATGTTATTTATCTGTTTGGTTTTGGTTTTAGTTTTTTTAAAATTACTCTATTACACTCGTGGAGTTATTTTATTATTTTCAAAGCCTAGAATAGCTCTGTTCTTTCTTCTGTACTCATTTTTGCTTCAACTCTGTTAGTGCCTGCACTCAGCCTAAGGTGCTTTGCTGCCTCTGGAAATTTTCCCAAATATTTAATTAAGCTTTAGTCACCAAATTACTATTGAACTGAAAGATAAACATATATAAGCATGTCTTTGGTAAAGAGTTGTAATGCCTTAACAAGACTAACTGAATGGTTTTGTATAAATGTTTGCCACAAAATTGTCCACTCTTCTTTCCCAGGACAGATTAGAAATCCTAGCACTGTTCCTGACTCACTTTTGTTTAATGTCCTGTTAAAGACCTTTGATGTTGCTGACTGAGCAGTCTGCCTATGTTGCCTGTTCTAATGCTTTGCTACACTTGGAAGTTTTCCCTAATGCCTCACCTGAATTGTGCTAGCTGCATGTTCAAACTGTTAGATATTGATGTATTTAGCTTGGAGATTTTGTCTCCTTTTTGCATCAGTCTGTTAATGTACTTGAGCATATCACCATGTTCTGTATTAATTCTTCCTGCTTCAGGCTAGGTGGTTCTTGGTTTTGGTTTGGTTTATTGTTTCCCCCCTGCCCCCTCCCACCCCTTTCTTTACATGGCTCATTTCTTTGGGGCTTTGGCATTTTCATTTACTCATATGGAGTTTCTGCAGTGTTTCTACATTTCTCTTGAATTGCTGTACACGAAGTTGAATACAGGATTCCAGATGAGACTTTCTTGGTCTGAGTAACACAAAATGATTTTGTCATGTGTCCTGCAAGCTATGTTGCTGTTTACCTGGAGAGTTTAAAAAAAAAAAAAAAAAAAAAAGGATCAGCAAGAATATCTTGCATATTTTGTGGATTTCACTCATTATGGCTGGCTTATTGAGGACTTTAAAAAGTTAGAAGGCGCAAAGCTGGAGTTCATCATAGCAAAAGACTGTTTAGCAAAATACCAATGTTGCATGTAAACCCACAGTCAATTCTGGTTTTCTTACAGTTTCATTTTGCACCCATTTAAACATACTTACAATTTTTTTGAAATTCTTTGTCCAAATACAATGTGTGTATGGATTTTTTGGGGGTGTTTTTGTTCCCCTGATGAATTCTGTGAAACTGTGGGATATGCAAATGCAGCCATGCAGCAAACTGTGGTGATGATATAGTGCAACTGCCATTAATGATGTATGCCCCAGTACAGAGAGCAGCCTGGAAACAAAGCTGCTGTGTCAGGTGGCTCTGTTATCCCACAGGAGCAGGATCTGGAGCTCCAGAGCAGGCTTTTCTCCCTTTGTTCATACAGCTTGATCTGTTCTATAGTGAAGTTTACTAGTTACATTTTAGCTACTCTATTAAACAGGCACAAAGTCTTCTCAGTATTGTTTATGGTTCATGCAGTAGCTGTAGCAGTTTGACAAAAGAGACCAGAATTAATCACCTATGATTGATATGTAATCTTGGTCTTAATCTCTGAACTACAATAACACAATTAGAGAGGTAGCCTGGGTAGAGCAAGCAAGGTGAATGCATGGTGGAGGAAAAAAAAAAAAAATAGTAGTTCTGTTTCCCATGTTACTTAAAAAAAAAAGATACTGTATGTTACACTACTTTTTAAAAAAAATAACAATGTGAATAGTGTTCTTCTCTAATCATCTGAGATTCTCAGTAGGGTCCAGATGCAGCAGGTTTTATTAATATTCCTTATAACTTTGAGTGTGCTAATGAGATAAGACCATGAAGTCTGAGTGTTAACAATGAAAAATTCATTTATTTGTGATGCACAGTGAATGACCTTGGAGGTGATTTCAAGGGATATGGCAAGAGCTCCTCAGCAGCTGACAAAGTTGTCAATGAAATCAGAGCAAAAGGAGGGAAAGCAGTACCCAATTATGGTATGTTATTTTTCCAGACTAGTGTAATGCTTTATCTATGGGAATAGTGGACTTGTTGAATGAAAAGTTGGCACTGCTTAATAAAGGACTACTGCCAGCTTGCCAATACCATATGAATTAGATAGGTGTAGTGTAATATGGAGTAGGGAGACAGAGATACTAAAAGCAAGTGCTTAAATTGTTTTTTAAATTAATTCTCAGCTAGTAATGCCCTTTTTTTTCATATGCTTTCTTAACGTTGAAATACTAAGAAGCTGCCCATCTGCAGTTGTCAGAGGCAAAATGGGGATGGAAGATTCTTGTTTTGCTTCTTGTTTTTCTTGCAAGGGCAAATGTTGTGCCATTTAGACTTACTGTGTGGGATTTGCTTTAGGCCACATACAAATAGTGGCTGAATTTGAATTTATTTTATATTGGGGTTGTACACGGTTTATTTTCCTTAGCTGCATGGAATTAGTTGTTCCTATCCTGGAAGAGCAGTGTATCCAGTTCATTCTACTTGAAAATTCAACTTTTTTCTTACAGATTCGGTGGAAGATGGTGAAAAGCTTGTGAAGACAGCACTTGAGGCTTTTGGGAGGATAGGTACAGTTGCTTAATTCTTGCTGTAACTTGTTTGCAAGTGGAGAGCCATTATAAACAGTGCAATTGACAACAAGCGTATGAAGTACAGTGTGACAATAGTAGAGCTTACCAACCTTTGATGCCCTTAGTCAGTGAAACCTAAATCAGGGGCTTTCCACTTTAATTTGAATGGGCAACTTTTCTGTCTTTTTGCTACTTCTTAGCAGAAGTTTAAAGCTCAATATATGATTCTTGTTTTCCTGCCCTTCAGAATTTTGGTACTTCAGTAATGGTTCACAATTTCTGTCTCAAAGCACGGAGTTCATCAAGTATTGTAACTAGCTGCATAAAAATAGGATAAATAATATTTTTCTGGATCTATTTATTTATCTGGATATATTTATCCAGAGTCAAAGATGCTCTGTCATGTTTTGGAAGCTCTTTTGCCTATGTGAATATCAAAATGCTTTAACACAAATTAAAAAAAAAAAAGGCTTGAGGTATTTTATCTATCAAGTAATGTTCCTCTTTACCATATGATTGTCATTGTTTAATTGTGAAGTTTATTTAACTGAGGGTTAGATGGCTAAAAGTACACATGTTGTGATCCAGTTGCTTTAGTGACTCTGTGGTTCTTCTAGTCATCATTTGGGCCTACTGCAACAAAGAGGGTGTCACAAACTACATAATGGGGAGTAGTCTGGAATTCAAAGCAAGCTGCAAAACTACGCAGGATGGCTGCATCCTGCAGGTATTGTGTTCCTAGGTAGCCATCACTTCTCAGCTATACCTCCCTGTCAGGCTTTGTTCTGTTGGCAGGCCAAGACTTGCCTGTACGGAAGTATTTTGTCTTGTCTTAATGTCCAGTTGTAGAGTTCCACTATTCAGGACAAGGAGCCATAGAATAGCAATATGATGTATGTGTGCACTGTTCTTGTCTATATATATATTTTTAGAAGTGGGAGAAAAATAGAAGCAAGCTTGTGTTTTGTCAGTGCATTCACTTAGTTTATTTTCTTTTTTTTCCCCCTCCCCCTCCACCTGCCCCAGATATCGTTATAAACAATGCTGGGTGAGTAAACCTGAAGGTTTTTTCGTGTTTGATTGTGGGCTGTCACTTTTGTGTAAACACCTGTTCATCTTTTTTTGTTTGTTTTGTTTTGTTCTCCTAATGATACATTTTAGGATCCTAAGAGACCGTTCATTTGTTCGCATAAGTGATGAAGACTGGGGTGAGTTGATAAACTTTAAAATGTATTTTCTGTGTGAAAGGTGAAAGGTAGATTCCTCCTGTTGCTACAAGGAAGAAGAGAAGGCAGGGAAGGCTGTGTGTGCCAGATCAGAGAATTATCTTTTGCCCTGAAAGCTTAGTGGTAAGCTGCTTGTGTTCAGCTGCGTTGTGTTCAGCTTGCAAAACAGATCTGTGCTGCAGTGCATGGTAGGTGTATGTAGTAAGGGGAAGAAAGGCTCTAGCTGTCACTCCTCATTGCTGAGTGGAATACAAAAAACAGCTATGTGAAACACACACAGTAGTTTTTGTGAGCAGAACACATTCCTAGCACCAGGACTGACTGGCTGAATACTAAACAGGCTTACAAGACCCAGAACAATAGAGGAAAGAAAGCTGGTGTGCCAAGGGACAGAAGAACGGGGGGAACCTTCAGTGAGGTGGCAGGTGGTAAGAAGCCAGTTGAGCAGACTTTTGCAAAAATGGTCTAGCTTCTGTAGTCCTTGTTTGACTGTGTTTAAGTGCAGGAATTTTGAATGACAGGACAGAGGCAGAAGAGGTGATCGGTGTATGTTCACGCAAGCACTTCAGTGACGTATAAAAAAGGAAAAAAAAAAGCCCACCACTTTTTTAGTAACAATATGAGTGTGTAAGAGAGTGCAGGTTTTGTCATGAAGAAAAAACAAATGGTGTATTTCAAGTTGAGAGACAAAATCCTGGAATTTTTAACTGACATTAATTTGTTCCTAGATATAATTCATAGAATTCATTTGAGGGGATCGTTCCTGGTCACCCGAGCTGCATGGAATTATATGAAAAATCAGAAATTTGGCAGGTAAAAATTTGTCTCTTTTTTGCTCCTTCAGTAGGGTATAACAGACTGATGCATGCCCTGACAGTGAAGGAGGAGTTTTGCGTCTTTTTCTTTCACTGTGATGGAACAAAATCAGTCCGAATGTGTAAGCCCTTATAGTTTCAGTTCTGCCCTGCTGCTATCCTCCCCAGCCAAATGTTTAAGGGTTTTTTCCCTGTAGATGCAAATATCCCAGACAGGAGCTGAGGGTTATAGCAGTACCATTTCTTTTCATGAGGACTGGTTAGAAATGTTTGTTACTTGTATGTTGCTGCAAGTCCAAGGGATTCTTCTCCTGCTCCTTCTTATTCAGATGACAGGTACATGCAGTTCTGCTTGTGGGTCTTTGTTTTTTTGTTTGAGGTTGGGTCATGTCCTGCCCCTCCCCCCCCACCTTTGGACAAAGGTACTTGTGTTGGAAGTTGTGGGAGTGTTCTTACTCTGTTTTGGTATGTGTTACTGTTAACTGAACGAGTGCAGTGAATTCAGACCTTTAAGTTTTTTCACTTTTGTTGGTTTTCCTTATCAAAACACTGACATGATTATATGAATCTTAACAACCATACCCACATGTTGAAAGCTGTATGAGCTTCTTTGTTGTTCTGTGACCAAACTGACATTCATTCTCATGCAGGGAACTGAACTGTAAGGATAAGGGAAGGGATCGGCAGGCAGAATACATGGCTAAAATCTGGGAGTTGCATCCGTTTAGGAAAACGCTTCCCTTAGCTCCTCTTCTGTATTTGCTCAGATAACAATGGTAGTGAGTGCCATCTGCAAAATGTCTGCTTAGTATAGATTTGGTAGTTTTTTTCGTCTAGATCACATTGAGCCAGTACTTGTAGCACATTTCTTTATTTAGATTAAAAACAGTGGATTATTGTCAGTGAGGCAAATCATAATAAAAATGAAATAGATTTTGATCACAGCTATGCAGTGTGTTTACAGTAGATTGGAACAGATTCTGATAAGGCTTCTTTTAAAAGTGAAGACCCTTTTCTTCTGAATTCCAGTTTATGAGAAGACATGCAGCACAGTGTTTTCTTGCCTCAAACCAGCTATGAACTGCAGTGGTTTTAGAGCTTTCTTGTGAGCAGTTCAGTCATCTCCACAGCAGTAATGTTAGGGGACAGCAAAGGGCAAGACTTTGCTATCTTCTTCCTTCATGTGTTTAACGCACATTAGGATTCTTCAAATGTGAACTCTGAAAGAATGTGTATTCACATATTACCAGGTAGATATTAAGGTGAAGTAATTTTCAATAAAATAACTTTTTTCTGACTGCTGAAGCCATTTGTTAGTTATAACACGACTTGAAATGCAGTTCGAACATGAAAAGAAAACACTTTTCTCTATACTGTACCCTGTTGTCACAGAATGTTTGTTCTAGTTTTGCAGTATAACTCAAAAAGGCTCATGACTTTGTTAGTTTCCTGCTACTATGGCAATGCTTCAGGATCTGTCAGATGTTTGCTATCAATCAAACATAAAAAAGGCATCTGTTTGTTAGCAAAATCAGCAAATAATGTATTCTTATTTGCACACTTGTTTTGCGGAATATGAAGAATATAATGCCAAAGCTGGAAAGTGCTGTTGTGTAGAATTAAACAACTTAAAGAACTCATTGAACTTTTTTTTCCTCCTTTCCCCTAAGAATAATTATGACTTCTTCAGCTGCTGGAATATATGGAAACTTTGGTCAGGCAAACTACAGTGCTGCAAAACTTGGCCTTTTGGGTCTTTCAAACACAATTGCAATTGAAGGCCGGAAGCATAACATCCACTGCAACACAATTGCTCCTGTTGCTGGATCCAGACTGACCCAGACTGTCATGCCACAAGGTGAATCATTTACGGTCTACATGTACTGATATTTTTCAGTGAATTGAAGCACAGCTAACTTTCTTATCTCTTAGAAAATGCAAATCCTTTACACTTCCTACACTGCTAATTCATTATTCCTACTGTCTTTTTTTCTCTAAACTGTCAACTTACTTTGTCTGTTGTAAGGAATTCTTATTTTCTGCCACAAGACAAGAAGCAATTTTTGTAATTCACAAAAACAATTTCATGTGGCAAGGCTCTTTAATTATAGTCTCTTCCAAGATCCTCCTACGGTAATGAAAAGGCTTGTTTGTTTCATCAGATGTGGAGTCAGGTATGTGCATAAGGAGTCTGTACTTGTTATAGTATTTTCTAATTGCAAAATACCATTTTTTGCACATCTTGTCATGTGTGTAGTTCTTCAGTCCATGATCAGCAAGAGATGATAATGAACTGAGTTGCCTAATGTATGTGGGTGTTATATTACACACACACATATATATTTTTTTATATATATATTTATATATATAAAAATGTATATGTTTATTGCACAGTTACTAATCTTTGAATGCTTGAAGAGGTTTTAACAGAGCACTGCATTGGGAAATTAGTATAAGGAATGTTGTAGGAGACACCTGTGTGTAAAGTGTAAATTTAGGATAAACAGAGTGACTAATTGCTTTGGCAAATGACTAGAAAAAACAAAAAGAATTTGAAAAAAAAAGTCCGTCAAAGGAAATTGCTCTCAGAAATTCTTCTAGAATCAGCCTATTTCATTTACCTTCCACCCTTCTTTTCCCTAGTGAGAGGCAGATTTCAAAGCCAGGGGAATTGTCATGTTTTTCAGACTGATACAGACTGTGGTCCATGACAATATCTCCATTTTCAGATAGCTTTCTCTTGTGCCAGATGACAATGGCCTTGTCACTGAGGCGAAGGGCTCCGGAGTGGATGCTCATGCTGGGGCACCCTTGCTAAGGTGTCAGAAGCGCAGGGAGAGACCCCAGCCCCCTGCCCAGAGCGGGAAAGGGCGAGCTGCTGACGTGCAGCAGCTCTGACGCAGCGTGGGCAGGGACAGGAGTGACGGCGGCCAAACCCCCTCACCTATAAAAGCAGCCCCCAGGAGCGCGGCGACCAGGACGGGCAAACGGCGTGGGGTGGCAGTTTGCGCACCAGTTCACGCAGGCAGGGTGTGCAGGGAAGGCCAAGTGCCCCTCCTAGCTCCAAAGGGAAACTCAGGCGGTGGTCATCGCCCTCCCAGGAGAACACCTGGCAGCTATGGTTACCACCTGCCCAAAAGCCACCGCCAGAAGGAATGTGGCAACCCAGACGGAGCTCCCGCACAAACATGCAGCCGTCCAGGTCGCCGGCTGCAGGGAGTGCCTGAGCCTGTCACTTGTACCACAGGGCAGCGGAGACAGCAAATGTATTCGCTGTGAGCAGGTAGATGATCTGCTCAGCCTGGTTGCAGAGCTGAAGGAGGAGGTGGAAAGGCTGAGGAGTATCAGGGAATGCGAGAGGGAGACAGATTGGTGGAGCCGCAGCCTACCATCCCTGGGGCCAGGGCAGCAGGCGGAGGCCCCACAAGGAGCAGAGGATCCCCTACCCTCTTGCCAGCAAGCAGAAGGAGGGGATCCAAGAGACCGGGGGGAATGGAAACAGGTCCCTGCCCGGGGAGGCAGGCGAATCCCCTCCCAGCCTTCTTCACCTTCCCAGTTGCCCTTACATAGCAGATATGGGGCTCTGGAAGTTGAGGGCCAGGCAAGTGGGGAGGGAGGTGAAGGTGAAGGTCCAGCCAGGGGGTTGCCGAGGGCCAGTCAGTCACCCCCACAGATTACGACTGCCCCTGTTAAGAAAAAAAGGAGGGTAATTGTGGTGGGTGATTCCCTCCTGTGGGGAACTGAGGGCCCAATCTGCTGTCTGGACCTATCCCACAGGGAAGTCTGCTGCCTCCCTGGGGCCTGGGTTAGGGACGTTACTATGAAACTCCCTGATCTGGTAAGGCCCTCTGATTATTACCCATTGCTGGTTGTACAGGTTGGCAGTGATGAGGTTGCAGAGAGAAGTCCTAAAGCAATGAAGAGGGACTTCAGGGCACTGGGGCGATTGGTTGCAGGACTGGGAGCACAGGTAGTGTTTTCCTCTATCCCATCAGTGGCAGGGAAGAATGCTGAAAGGAACAGGAAAACTCACCTGATTAACAGGTGGCTCAGAGGCTGGTGCCGCCAGTGGAATTTTGTTTTTTTCGATCATGGGGAAGTTTACACGGCACTGGGCTTGCTGGCGGCTGATGGAGATCAGCTATCTCCAAAGGGGAAAAGGATTCTCGCCCATGAGCTGGCAGGACTCATTGAGAGGGCTTTAAGCTAGGTTTGAAGGGGGAAGGGAATATAAACAGGCTCACTAGAGAGGAGCCCAGGGGCAGCATGGCAACATTGGGGGCGAAATCAGTAGCCCATCTCAAGTGCATCTACACCTATGCACGTAGCATGGGCAAGAAACAGGAGGAGCTAGAAGCCCTTGTGCAGCAGCATGGCTATGACATAGTCGCCATCACAGAAACGTGGTGGGATGACTCTCATGACTGGAGTGCTGCACTGGATGGCTATAAGCTCTTCAGAAGGGATAGGCAAGGAAGGAGAGGCAGTGGGGTGGCTCTGTATGTTAGGGAGTGTTTTGACTGTATAGAGCTTGACAGTGGTGATGATAAGGTCGAGTGCTTATCAGTAAGGATGAGGGGAAAGGCCAGCAAGGCAGATGTCCTGTTCGGAGTCTGTTATCAACCACCCAACCAGGATGTAGAGATAGATGAAGCATTCTGCAAGTGGCTGGCAGAAGTCTCACAATCGCTAGCCCTTGTTCTCATGGGGAACTTCAACTTGCCGGACATCTGCTGGAAATGCAACACAGCAGACAGGCAACAGTCTTGGAGGTTCCTAGAGTGTGTGGAGGATAACTTCCTGATGCAGCTGGTGAGTGAGCCTACGAGGGGAGGTGCCTCGCTTGACCTGCTGTTTACAAACAGAGAAGGACTTGTGGGAGATGTTGTAGTCCGAGGCCATCTTGGGCTTAGCGACCACGATATGATAGAGTTCTCGATTCTTGGTGACGTAAGGAGGAGGGACAGCAAAACTGTTACCCTGGACTTCCGGAGGGCAGACTTCGGCCTGTTCAGGACACTGGTTGGAAAAGTCCCTTGGGAGGCAGTCCTGAAGGGCAAAGGGGTCCAGGAAGGCTGGGCCTTCCTCAAGAAGGAAGTCTTAAGGGCGCAGGAGCGGGCTGTCCCCATGTGCTCTAAGACCAACCAGTGGGGAAGATGACCAGCCTGGCAGAACAGGGAGCTTTTGCTGGAACTCAGGGAAAAAAAGAGAGTCTACCACCTTTGGAAGAAGGGGTGGGCAACTCGGGAAGAATACAGGGATCTTGCTAGGTCATGCAGGGAGGAAATTAGAAAAGCAAAAGCCCAGCTAGAACTCAATCTGGCCACTGTTGTAAAAGATAATAAAAAATGTTTTAACAAGTACATCAACAATAAAAGGAGAGCCAAGGAGGATCTCCATCCTTTGCTGGATGTGGAGGGGAACATTGTCACTAAGGATGAGGAAAAGGCTGAGGTACTTAATGCCTTCTTTGCCTCTGTCGTTAATAGCCAGACCAGTTATCCCCAAGGTACTCAGCCTCCTGAGCTGCAAGACAGGGATTGGGAGCAGAATGGAGCCCTCATAGTCCAGGAGGAAGCAGTTAATGACCTGCTATGCCACCTAGATGCTCACAAGTCTATTGGGCTGGATGGGATCCACCCGAGAGTATTGAGGGAGCTGGCAGAGGAGCTTGCCAAGCCACTTTCCATCAGCAGTCCTGGTTAACAGGGGAGGTCCCTGATGACTGGAGGCTTGCCAATGTGACGCACACCTTCAAGAAGGGCTGGAAAGATGGTCCGGGGACCTACAGGCCTGTCAGCCTGACCTCGATGCAAAGAAAGATTATGGAGCAGTTCATATTGAGTGCACTCAACAGGCATGTGCAGGTCAAGCAGGGGGATTGGGCCCAGTCAGCATGGGTTCATGAAAGACAGGTCCTGCTTGACCAACCTGATCTCCGTCTATGACCTGGTGACCCGCCTGGTGGATGAAGGAAAGGCTGTGGATGTCATCTACCTGGACGTTAGCAAAACCTTTGACACCGTCTCCCATAGCATTCTCCTTGGGAAGCTGGCAGGTCATGGCTTGGATGGGCATACTCTTTGCTGGGTAAAGAACTGGTTGGGTGGCCGAACCCAGAGAGTAGTGGTAAATGGAGTTAAGTCCAGTTGGCAGCCGGTCACGAGCAGTGTTTTCCAGGGCTCAGTTTTGGGGTCATCCTTGATTAATATCTTCATCAACGACGTGGATTGAGGGGATTGAGTGTGCCCTCAGTAAGTTTGCAGATGACACCAAGCTGGGTGACACTGTCGATCTGCTGGAGGGTAGGATGGCCCTGCAGAGGGACCTGGACAGGCTGGAACGATGGGCCGAGGCCAACTGTATGAGGTTCAACAAGGCCAAGTGCTGCGTCCTGCACTTGGGTCACAACAACCCCATGCAATGCTACAGGCTTGGGGAAGAGTGGCTGGAAAGCTGCCTGGCCGAAAAGGACCTGGGGATGCTGGTAGACAGCTGGCTGAACATGAGGCAGCATTGTGCCCAGGTGGCCAAGAAGGCCAACAGCATCCTGGCTTGTGTCAGGAATAGTGTGGCCAGCAGGAGCACGGAGGTGATTGTCCCCCTGTACTCAGCACTGGTGAGGCCGCACCTGGACTACTGTGTCCAGTTTTGGGCCCCTCACTACAAGAAAGACATTGAGGTGCTGGAGTATGTCCAGAGAAGGGCAACAAGGCTGGTGAAGGGTCTGGAGCACAGGCCTTATGAGGAGCGGCTGAGGGAACTGGGATTGTTTAGTCTGGAGAAGAGGAGGCAGAGGGGAGACCTTATCGCTCTCTACAACTACCTGAAAGGAGGTTGTAGTGAGGTGGGTGTTGGTCTCTTCTCCCAAGTAGTTAGAAATAGGGTCAGAGGAAATGGGCTCAAGCTGTGCCAGGGGAGGTTTAGGCTGGAAATTAGGAGAAATTTCTTTACGGAAAGGGTAGTCAAGCATTGGAACAGGCTGCCCAGAGAGGTGGTGGAGTCACCATCTTTGGAATTGTTCAAAAAACAAGTAGACATGGCACTTTGTGACATGGTTTAGTGGGCATGGTGGTGTTGGGTTGATGATTGGAATGATGATCTTAGAGGTACTTTCCAAGCTTAATGATTCCTAGTTTTTACTTTCATTATAAATAATCCAGCCACCAAGCCAGGAAACATGAGATTGCTACTTTACCCTTAATTGGTTTAGTGGTGGAGTTGGTAGTGTTAGGTTAATGGTTGGACTGGATCATCTTAAAGGTCTTTTCCAACGATTCTATGATTCTGTGATTCTGTAATGAAAATCCCAAAATATAATTGATCTATAAATTTAGCAGGGCTGATAATTCCTGATATCTCATTTGGAAATATCATCCCAAATGGGATCTTTCTTAAATATCAGCAGCTGTAATTCTTTTCATATTGTCTTTTCTTTATAACTGACTAGCAAATTGAAAGGGAAGTTGCTCAAATATATCTATGTCAGGATTATGTCTAGCTGGCTTGTCCTTGTTTCAGGCTGCCTGGTGAAAATTCAGGAAGGTACCTGGCTTTGCAGTCTGCGTGTTATATTGTTCCCAATGTTTAGACAGCCTTTCATCTGTCGGGCAGAGAACCAGTGTCCTTGGCTTTGGAGGCATACACGCATCTCACAAGTTGTTCATATTTAATGAATCTTCAAATGTTTCACTTCATTTGTCCTTTCTTTTCATGGCAGAACACTGTTGTCCAAATTCTCCCTGGCTGTGCTGTTCATCAGAAGGTGTTAGAGTAAGAATAATTTGGTGAAGTCATACACTGTTCCTATTTTATGATTCCCCCCTCCAATTTGCTCTAGATCTGGTCGATGCTTTCAAACCAGAGTATGTTGCTGCCTTAGTTGTTTGGCTTTGCCACGAGAGCTGCGCAGAGAATGGGAGTCTGTTTGAGGTAATTTCTTTATTTACCCTTTCTTCCCTCTCTTTTCCTCCCTTTGCCCGTTCCCCTGAAATCAGTCATTTGCTTTAGCTTGTCCAGTCTTAACCTTTTTGCTGAAACTGAATTATCGTGTGAGATACTACATACTTAGCATAGACATAAGAAATGTTGATCCTGTTGTGCTGTATATGATAAGTACATCAGGCAGTAACAACCTTGTCAAATTCTGGTGTGTGCTCAAAATACTACTGATTTTATTGTTACAGTCCTTATTGTACCCTTATAATTTAGAAAAGGTACCAAAGCAACTACTTCAGAAGAAGTTTTTGTTTTCTAAATCATTCAAACACGGAAAGCAACTTGCAGGAAGGATGAATTACTTAGTTATGGAATAATTATAGGTATTGTCATCACACTGCTAGCTCATAAATTGGATGGAAGCTCTTACCTTGGTATTGGAGTTTTATGTCGCTCACGTTCCAGTGCTTAACTGTTAAATACAATCAGCAGTAGTTCAGAAATTTTTATTATGTTGAGTTTGTTCTGAAGTATAGTTTTGTTTCCCTACATTACCAACAACTTTGCTTTGTAACATGTGGTAGGCTGATGATTTTCTTTTTTCTTGGCAGGTGGGAGCTGGATGGATTGGAAAATGTAAGTACTTTGTGTTGCAGGATTGATTTTGGTTTTTGAATTGACAACAGAAGTGTGCAAATTGTCTTTACAGTTAACCTCTGCTCAAGACATTTTTACTTCGGGAGAGAACATTAGCAAAAGCCTAGGGTTCTGAGGGGACTGCATATTTTAAGTAAAAGTCACAAATTTCACTACGCTTGGGGGAAGCTGCTAACTTAGCTATGTGCTTTGTTATGCTTTTGAGCTGACTAACAGTAACTGAAAATCTGCCTAAGTAACCTTAACTCTTGGATCCTGAGGGTATAATTGAAGACAAGAAGAATGTCCATTTTTGGCACTAAGTATACGTTGCTGTCTTCTTGATAACTTCAATTTTTTGTGGTATAAAAGTTAACACATGCTTGTGAACAGGCTGATTTTTAGTTGCTTTCCACCTTTATTTATACTTCTATAAAAATATGAGTGATATGCATTAACATGTTGAGGGAATTAGCGTTCTTAATAACCAGTAGCTAGGCTAGCTATGTAGCTCCTTGAGTGACTCCACTAACTAGCTTAAATATGAACATAAAAAAAACTCACAGACAGTACTGAGGGCTTTAACCAGTACTATTCCTTTTCTAAATGTTACCTGAAAGCAATGAGCCCTTTTAGTCCAGCTTCAAATTATACTGGTGAGTTAAATTGGAGAACTTTCTTTTCTTGCACTGTCTTGAAAGTAGTGGCCTAGATGAAAGTGATCTAAAGAAACTAAAAGTTTCTTCGTTTGTTGCTTGAACTCTGGCTCATGTTTCCCATTAGTGCGCTGGGAGAGATCCTTGGGTGCTATTGTCAGAGGAAAGAATCAACCAATGACGCCTGAAGCAGTGAGAGATAAATGGGAGAAGGTCTGTGACTTTGATAACGCCAGCAAACCTAGAAGTGTTCAAGGTAAAGGAGCCTTTGATAGTGTGGATAGTTCAGGCAAGCAAAGCTTACAAGAGAATGCTTTCTTGTCAGACATTTGCTGAAACTTTACTTCAAAAGTCTGTAGAACCAGTGAATTCTTTTGCAAATGTGTAACATTAATCATTTACTGTTTCAGTATGGTCAGATCTTTTTAAGGAAACTTTTGTGTTCTTACCTGTAGAATTAAGACAGTTTTAGCTTTCTTAAGAGTTTCTAGGAAAGTGACGTCACTGTCATTTTAGGTATTACAGCCGACTAAGGTAATGTTTTATTTGATTGCACCTACACAAAGGTAGTAGCAGTGTAATAGAGTGATTGTATGTTATTTTCAGTGCTGGAATTCTGTTTTTTGGTAGACATTTCCCCAAAAAGCTCTCTGGTTAAGTCATTTCGTATAACACAGCAAAGAAGTTCTTCCTTGCTGCCTGTGTTCCTGGGTAACATTGCCCCCTTGGCTGGTGACCAAGATGACTGTCTCTTCCAATGCTTTATTTACTGTCTTTGTTCCTTCCCATGTTTATTTTTTTAGCCAAAATGACTGTGATCTTTCTTGCTGTTGTACTTGCTTCTCTTTCATCTTCCAAGCTTTCTCTTTGTTGTCTTATGTCTCTATTTATTTAGATCCATAGTTATCATAGTTCATAAATGAACCATACAGACTAATTTTCCTGACTGCTTTCCAAGATTTCTCAGGCTGTTACCTTTAATTTGTTAGTGTGACTTATATGTGCTTAGTATCACTGATGGTTGTTTTGTTATTATGCATGTCATTATTTAGGTTAAAGATTGAGTATTTGTCAAATTAGGAAATGCCAGCATTTAAGTGTTGGGGGAGGAGGGAAAGAAGTATCCTTATGTACAATGCCAGTTGAATTTCAAAGATACTTAGATACACAGTAGATATTTAAACTGTTGGTCCTGAAATCCATGAGGACATTTCATTAAAACCTTAGGGAAATGTTTTTAGATGCCTAAACCAAAACCAGAATAGGAGACAGTTTGTCCTTTCCCTGAGATCTTGGTAGAGGAATGTAATCAGCCTTACAGTACTTCTGTATCACCTTACTGTTTTCACTGATCTTTGGCTTACAGATGTCCCATTTCCAAATGTATGTCAGTTTATAAATGTTCTCTGTCCTGCTGTGGAACAGTATTTATAACAACATAATTGCAGCTTTATAGCTTCTGATCTGTTCTCCAACCTGTCTTATGTACTGTGTTATCTTTTTGGGTTGCTAGCAGAAAAATATTGTAGAAAAAAAGCTGTATGTGGGAATTTCTTTTGAAACTTGCTTGAGCATTACCTATGACATCCCACATCTTCCTCTTGATGCTATCGGGAGAAAAAATTGGACAAGATTTTGCATTTCTGAAGTAAATGTGCTTACAATACAACATAGCAGGTTTCTACAGTCAGGAAATTGTAGATATTACATTAGCATGAGTCTCCCATGCAGTGTACATACCTTGGCTTCTGTTTTGTTATGAGCTTAGCCAAAATACAGCATTGTCCTTTCAGTGACATCAAGCCATAGATAATGCCAGGCTGAATGAAAACTCTTGCATTAATTTGTTGTATATGAGAATCAGCAGAAGGGTTGAGGAAAATTCTGAAGAAGTTAGCTGAATAAAATTTTCAGTTCTATACTGAAAGTTTTTTCTACTGCCAAAGTCTCCATGTTATTGCTTGTCATGGTTTAACCCCAGCCAGCAACTAAGCACCACACAGCTGCTCGCTCACTCCCCCTGCCCCGATGGGATGGGGGAGAGAATCGGAGGAGTAAGAGTGAGAAACACTCCTGGGTTGAGATAAGAACAGTTTAATAATTGAAATAAAGTAAAATAGTAATGATAATAATAACACTACAGTAATGACAATAATAATAATATATAAAGCAAGTGATGCACAATGCAATTGCTCACCACCTGCCGACTGATACCCAGACGGTTCCCGAGCAGCGATTGCTGCTCCCCGGCCAACCCGCCCCCAGTTTCTATACTGAGCATGACGTCATATGGTATGGAATAGCCCTTTGGTCAGTTTGGATCAACTCTTCTGGCTGTGCCCCCTCCCAGTTTCTTGTGCACCTGGCAGAGCATGGGAAGCTGAAAAGTCCTTGACTAGCATAAGCAGTACGTAGCAACAACTAAACCATCAGCGTGTTATCAGCATTCTTCTCATCCTAAATCCAAACCACAGCACTATGGCAGCTACTAGGAAGAAAATTAACTCTATCCCAGCCAAAACCAGGACATTGCTTGAAGGTATTCAGCTGTTAAATAAGAGAAACTAATTAGAGTACTTGCATTAAAAATGAAAAGCTACAGTACCTAATATCTGCAAGTTAAAACTCTCCCAGAAGATTTCATTAATTTAAGTAATTTGGTGCTGTGAAGAGCAATCATGTACTAACCATTATGTATAATTACAAAAAACCCATGAATTAGATAAAGTATTTGCTTGTAATATAGTAGAAAATCCTATAAACAAAGATGTTAATTTTGTTTCATAATTTGGGCATACTGATAAGAGCAGTTTGACTTCATTCATTCTAGATTACAAAAAAGTAGGAGCATCATCTGTTGGTTGGTTGGGTTTTTTTAGAGGTAATTTTTCTTGCTTGTGTAACAATCATACAAACCGAATACTTGGATTCATGTACTTTTTTTTTTTCTTTACTTAGAATTCTCTTTTTTGCAAGCATAGGGAGAAGTCATTCTCTTAAAGATAAATAAATTAAATGGTCCACATCTAATGTCTGAATGATCATGCATTTAGAGCCCTGCCTAGCAAAGCACTCATTTGATGTTTAACTAGAGCATGTTCATAGTTGTGTATTTTAGCCAGGGTCACTCTGCTGGAGATGCCAAAGTCTTGAAGAATAAATGGAAGTACTGTCTCATCTTTGTTTTAGTGGTGGTCTTCTAAGAATTGAAACCAGTGAATTCTTAAAACCAGTTTAAGTAAAAAGATCTGAATTTTTCTTTCCATCTTTTTTTGACTTTTTTTAAGCACTTCTTCAGTCTTTAGGCTTACCTTGTTCTCTTGGCACATAAACTGAATCAAGCTAAAAAACTCTTGCTTGTGTACCAGAATATGATTTTATAGGGTTTGTGCAATTTTAATTAATAGGAAATAGCTAATTGTCACTTGATTTGGCAGTTGATGTTAATTCAGTAACTCATTGAAGTTTCTCAGATATCATACTAATGTGCTCAGTAAAGCAATCTTTCTTGGTAGTTACTCTACATCTTTCTAGACGAGCAACTGCTGATTGTGCAGTACGGTGTTTTGCCCAAACTCCTCCCCTTACCCCAAAAGCTGTCTGACACTGTTGGTGTAACTGGCTATGCCTGCCTTTTCACTTTCCTTTTAATGCCTGAAGTGTCTTTGAATGTTCTCTGTCGTTATTCCTTAAGCTTTACAGGCTTAGTCCTTAGTGTACTTGGAGAAGTTCTGGCAGTTCCTCTGTACTCCCACACAGTTTCAGGTACAGTCCTTTTAATTAGCAAAAGGTGTGATTACTTGTGCATTCACTACACGATGTCTTTTTAACAACAGAAAAATCTGAGAACAGGCTTATTTTTTTTAAGCAGCTATGTGAGATTTTAGGCCTTAGGAAGTTGAAGAAGTGGAAGGATGTAGTTTTGCTGGCGTGTATTCTCCTACATTTCCTTTACCAGGAGTCAAGAGTAACCATCTACTTAATGCAACATGAAAATATGACTGCCTCTGAGGCAGCAGTGAATCTGCAGTGACTTAAGAGTTAGAGGTTTTTCCTAATTTGCATGGTGATGTTGTTTTCTTACTAATGATTAAACTGAAATAATAGTTTTAGCTTACTTTATACAACTTCATAACAAGCTAGAAATCTTTCAAGAAGGTAAGCAGGGCATAGTCAGAGCCTTAAGGTTAGGACACAGAATCAATTTACAGCGTACATCAGTGAGTCACTGTAAGTAACCGGTTCCGTGTACGCCCTTAGGCACTAGCAATTGCAGAGTAATGTGACTTGGCTTAACTAGTACTAGAAAGGAATTGCTCAGGCTCCCATTTGCAGCTGGTCTAGTGAGCTGACATATTTCTCATGGTAACATGAGTCTGTGTTTTGAGACACTGAGAGGTCCTGTGCTCCTGTGACTGTGCATAAGCAGAAAGACTAAATCAAATGTGATACAGAAGCTTCTGAATGTGTGGTTCATGTGCAGTAGGTCACAGTTGCACATTGCACTGCACATTGGTGTGTCGTTTCCTTGTATTCCCTCTCAGAAAAAGCTAGATCCAGTAGCCCTTGCGTCCACAGTCCACTGCTTGCTCTTGTGTCCTAGTCCAATTCTTCCTGTTATGGAAAGGGAGAAATCAAATTGTGGTGTGAGATAGGAGGAAAACAACCGTCCTTGTCTTGCAGATTATATACTGTATACAGTATTCTGTAGTATGTATTACACAGGTTAGTATACTTAGTTGTTTTATTATCTGGGAAAACAGAATTAATTATGCCTGTCACTCATATGAAGCAATCTCTCTCTCCGTGTCTTGATTTCCTCAGTTGTGAACATATGAGCCAGTTTCAGCTAAATCTAGTATTTTAGAGGTCTGTAATCTGCTCTTATGTTCATGTGCATTTTTAATTCTCTTAAAAGCTGTCTAGCTACAGAAGACTACTTGAGTATTCTCACTGGCTGACTTTTGGCACATTTCAAAACCTTATCTCTGGTATAGAGCAAATTAATATAAAACACATAGTAGGTGTGTATGTATGTATACTTTGTTTGTATATTAAAAAAAAATTGCCTAAGAAGAAAACTGTTCAGCTTCAATTGCTGCTGTCTTCATATTTATTTAAAAGGGTGTAATCACTGGTGCTATTTCCCCCATAGTTAAGGGGCTATGGTTCACATACAATGTTCCATAATTGGGAAGTGAGAGGAATAGTTTTGGAAAGAGACAGGCTTTGCTATGACTACTGTCAACCTTTGCTCTTGGTTAATCTTTCCCTGCTGTCTGCTAATCATTTGCTCTATAATAGCAGACCATGCTGGGGTACTGGACATTTTAGGTTTGAGAGTTCACTGACAGTATCAAAACTTTAAAAAATACCCCAAAACCAATATTAAAAATAGTTATATTAATGAAAAGGTTTCCTGCTGGGTTTGTTTCTGTGAAAATTATACCCTTCGAGCTATTTCTTGGATGTTAGAAGAACTTTACGCAGCTTGTAGAGTCATACATTAAAAAGTAGAAATTGTCCTAGTTAAGTCTACTGCTGAAACATTAATTTCAGACATCCTTGTGTGTATACATGACTGAAAACTCATGTATGAATCTGTCCTTCCCTCCCCATCTCTTTGACTGGCAGTACTCAAATGCAAATAAAAACTGTTGAAACCATCCTTATCAGTGTCCAAACCTCACTTATCAGTGATTTTGTAATGTTTCTCTTCTTTTTTGGCAACCTCATATTTCATTGTTAGCTCATAACAATGCATTTGATCATAACTTCTGTACTTCTTAATGCAAGAATCTAATTTACTCTTTCTTTGAAGGTATCACCCTGCCTCGTGAAAGATTCATATCTGGTCAACTGCTAGAATATTACTGTAAATCTAATGCTGCATTAGTCCAGTTTCTTATGCCAGGCAGCAGAAAAGCAGTGAAGACCAAAATAAAAATTAATACGTTGAGACATTTCAGTTACATGCTGCTCTAGCAGTCACTGGAAGATGAAAGGAATATCTCAGTACTGGGATTCTTAACTGGAAAAGTTCTGTAGTGTAGTAATTCAGGACAAAAAAAAGAAATTAACATTTTTTTCCCCCCTCCTTCATTAAAAAAAAAAAGGGAAAAAAAAAGCTTTGCTGCCTGCATTTGGTGATATCCTAATAGTTTGTTTAAGCTTTTCAGATGACCCAGAGGGGTGGCATCTTAAGAGTAGCTTTGATATTAAAGGATGAAAACCACCTTGAAACATAAAGCATAACATACATTTTCTGCTGATACCTCTCAAGAAATTTGGGCCTAGAACCATAGACATACCTCATGTGTTTGATGTTTGTCATAGATATAAAGAAATAAACCCAGGAGTCCTTGAAAGAATATTCCATCCCTAAAGACAGCTTTTTCTGCATACATATGCTTTGAAAAATCAGTAAAAGTGTTACTAAATGATTCTGGTATGATCCAGGTCAAGTGCTGTTGCTGATTACAAATGTAAAAGTAGGCCAAAGTTTAAAAAAAAATTTTGGTGAGGCCTTTGACATTTAAGGGTGAACAACAATACATCTCACATTTTAAAAAGGGTGGAAAGGAGGACCCTGGGAACTACCAACCTGTCATCCTCACCTCTGTGCCTGGGAAGATCATGGGACATGCTCAAGCACATGGAGGACAGGGAGGTGATTCGAGACAGCCAGCATGGCTTCACCAAGGGCAAGTCCTGCCTGACCAACCTAGTGGCTTTCTATGATGGAGTGACTACATCAGTGGACAAGGGAAGAGCTACAAATGTCATTTATATGGGCTTCTGTAAGGCCTTTGACACGGTCCCCCACAACATCCTTCTCTCTAAATTGGATGAGGAGTTGGTTGGATAGTTGCATCCAGAGGGTAGTGGTCAACGGCTCAATGTCATGGAGATCAGTGACAAGTGGTGTCTCTCAGGGGTCCATACTGGGATCAGTAGTACTGTTGAATATCTTCACCCATGTCATAGACAGTGGGATCGAGTGCACCCTCAGCAAGTTTGCAGATGACATCAAGCTGAGTGGTGCAGTTGACGCACCAGAAGGACAAGATGTCATCCAAAGGGACCTGGACAGGCTCAAGAAGTGGGCCCATGTGAACCTCATGAGGTTCAACAATGCCAAGTGCAAGGTCCTGCACCTGGGTCGGACAACCCCTGATATCAGTACAGGCTGGGGGATGAAGGGGTTGAGAGCAGCCCTGCGGAGAAGGACTTGGGGGTACTGGTGGATGAAAAGCTGGACATGAGCTTACAATGTGCGCTTGCAGCCCAGAAAGCCAACTGAATTCTGGGCTGCATCAAAAGAAGCGTGGCCAGCAGGTCAAGGGAGGTGATTCTGCTGCTCTGCTCTGGTGAGACCTCACTTGGAGCACTGCGTCCAGCTCTGGAGAGTTGGAGTTGTTCAGCCTGGAGAGAGGAAGGCTCTGGGGAGACCATATTGTGGCCTTTCAATACTTAAAGGGGGCTTATAAGAAAGATGGGGACAAACTTTTTAGCAGGGCCTGTTGCAATAGGACAAGGGTTTTAATGGGTTTAATGGTTTTAAACTCAAAGAGGGTGCATTTATACTAGATATAAGGAAAAAATGTTTTTCAGTGAGGGTGGTGAAACACTGGAACGGGTTGCCAAGAGAGGTCGTAGATGCCCCATCACTGGAAACATTCAGGGTCAGGTTGGACGGGGCTCTGAGCAACCTGATCTAGTTGAAGATGTCCCTGCTCACTGCTGGGGGGTTGGACCTTTAAAGGTCCTTTCCAACCCAAACCACTTACGATTCTATGATATCCTTAGTGTTCAGCCAGACACTAGCCAGCTCACCAATTTGATAGTCCAGTCATATCATATATTCTGGAAGAAAGTCTCCTTGAAAAGGAGATTTTAGTATTCTGCACCATTATGAAATTACAGGTTGCCTTTATGCTGTTTGTCTTGATGTCATTACATGTGAAATACATGTTGGTAATCTTCTTTTCAGATTTCACCATTAAGAATAATAGTTATGTTCTTGCATGGAAATGGGTTGTGGACATGAAGAGTTGAGGAAACATTCAGGTTTACTTGGAGGTCAAAGCTGTATTTTCCTTTGAATATTTTAAAGCAATGTGAAAGCCTTTCTTTGGTTCATGCAAGAAGGGTAGAAGCAGTCTGTTATTTCTCCCAGCAGCTCAGTATTGCTTTTCCTTCCTCCATTTCATGAATGAAAAAAAGGATAAAAGGGATTACCTTTTAAAGCGATCTTATAAGTTACAAATCTCATTTTGGACATTTTCACATTATGTAAATATCATAACCTCATGTCATGTTTTGACAGTGCTTGTACCCAAAGATAAAGCTTGTCTTTGGCAGAAGAGGTGATGACATATGTTTGTTTCATAGATGTTCCTTTTTCTTTATGAGATTCAGGCCACAAATAAAACATTATGATGATTCTAGCAGGGAGAATGAGAATCAAGAAATAGTTTAGGAAATCAATGCAAGAGGGTATGCAGCTAACTTGCAGGATATTTAGGGGAGTGCTGTGCAATAGAGCCAAATGGTGTTAGTCTGAGCAACAGTGCAAGTCAGTATGGGTATTGGTGGTTTGAAGTGGAGGGGAGTGGCTCTAAGGTAAAGGCAGTTAAATAATGATTTTGAGTCCTCTGATTTAAACCCTCTGTTTTTCTGTGTGTGATTCTTAGCACTTTTTGTCTGACTTTCTAACACATGAATGTTTAATACTGATTTTAGCCATATTGAGCTTCAAGGAACAAGCTGTTCTTGATGGCCTGCCTTTACCATAGCTGAGTTCTGTATCTCAGCCATGCATCATCTTGCTTGTAATCTTGGCATTGTTCAAGCCTCTGACTTATTGTATGTATGTATGTATTTATTTATTTATATGACTTGGTAAAGAGGGTAACCATCAGGAGATCAGACCTGTTACTTGTATTGCAAATAATTTTCAAGATAAGAAAAGCAGTACTAATTTTCAGATATTTACTTCTGAGACAGTTGAAATGTAATGCTCATTATCTTCTCCTTAACACTGTGGTTCAGGGAATAAAAAGTATTTACTGACGTATTTCTCTTGGCTTGAATGGTGGCGTGTAGCACCAGTTGTATTTCAGGCACTTGAATTAGATAGGTGTCATGGTTGACTGCTGGGTGCAGAACTGATGGAACTGGCGTACACTTATCATCAACTGTTGTGTAGATGCCTGTAAAATGCAGCACTATGCTCAATTTGCAGATGTATATTTATTGTGTTTAAAAATGAATTGAGAAGTACCAGGCTATATCTCATTTTCTGGCATGTTTGTTGTGTATCTAACTGGAGTGTCTCATTTATGGCTATTTATAAGTGACTTTTTTCAATTCCCTTCTCTAGAGTCCATAAGTGTATTGAATGATGCTCTAAGTCAGATAGAGTCTCAAGGGAATGTTTCTATGAATTCAACAAGCTCTGGATCAGTGGTCTCTTCATCTGTTGATATTGTAAGTACCTCTGTCTACCAGATGCACTGAAAGTTAGGTGAAAATCTTGAGCAGAGAGACTTGTGTTGCTGATCGGCTTCTACTGTGGCTTGCTCTCTGCAAAAATAAAGGTGAAATATTCTGAAAGCAAAATAAGAAACATCTCCAAACTCCATTCTTTATTTTTCTTATTGATGATGGGAAAACTTAAGGCTAAATACACTGAATAATGTGGAATGTGAGTGCTTGTAAGTTCTGTAAGCCTCTTTAGTTAGGGTATTGTTCAGAAAAGGGGCAGGGGACAGGTTTTGTTGGGTAGTGTGGTTTTGGTCTGGCTTCTTCTCTATAGGTAGATAATTTTTCCTCATTCCAGTCTTATTACAGTGCTAACTATTTCATTCGTGGTTTGTTTTAGAAAAATTCTTATGCATTGCTATGAGCAGAGTTGTATGAAGTTATGGTACTTATTCTTGAAGTAAATTGCTTGCAGCAAGATATAATGCATTACCTGAGGGTTTCTTGTACTGCAACAAACATTAATATTTTATGGTATATTTATTACTCATACTTCATGTTTACATGTGACTGTAAAGAAAATGCTCAAATGTGAATTTTGTTTTGACAATTATAGAAAGAATGCAAGTGTAATATTAACTATTATGAGTTTTATTTTATACTGACTTTTAATTTCCAGGCAAGCATTGTTGGCCGGGAATTGGCTACGAGTGTGTACAAATATACTCACTTAGAGCCTATTCTGTATGCCCTTGGTGTGGGAATGTCAACTAAGGATCCAGATCACCTAAAATTTCTCTTTGAAGGAAGTGAAGAGTTCTGCTGTTTACCTAGCTTTGGAGTAATTCCTGCTCAGACTTCCATGTTTGATGGTGTTCCTTCTCTTCCAGGACTAAATATTGATCTTGCAAAGGTATGGAAGAATTAAGTATCTAATTTTGTTTGTGCTTTATATAACTATAGGGTGACTTTTGTTAGCATGTTTGTAATATTAGTAAGTTCTCTTTATTCTAGAAGAGGAAAATTCAGTGTTTTGTATTCTTACATCCTAAGAAATTACTCAGTTACTTCACTTGTATAACTTGGGTCTTCCTGAGATGGTATGAATGACCAATTTTTTGTTTAATTTGTGTTCACTATGCTATTACTAAGCCACAAAAGTTTAAAACTTTCCTTGAAAATATTTTCTGTTGGGGATGGAATTGGAAAAACAAAACAAAAAGCTTGTGGGTGTTTTTTTGTTTGTTTGTTCTGAACACTTTCTAAAATAACTGTATATTTCCTTGCAATTGTGATGGGGGAAGCAACAGAATATATTGATTGTTGTTACAGTGCTGCCTTTCTTTACTTAGATGCTGCATGGTGAACAATATCTGGAACTGTATAAACCATTACCAACCTCAGGTCAGTCCTTTTGTGCTGATGATTTACTTTTCACTATTACAGCAGTTCATGTAGCCATATTATAAATGGAAATAGGGAAGCTCTGTTTCCAATTGGAGTTTTTGCATATTCTTTTTACAAGGGGTGGGGGCAAGAGAGGCAAACTGTTGCATTATTGAAGGAATTCTGAAACTCTTGTGTTTTTGGGATCAAGTGTTGCTTTTCTATAGTATACTTAGTAAACTCATGCCTGACCTTTGATACAATGAGCAAATATACTACATGCTGGTGTATTACTCATATAATTAGATAGTACTAGTGGAATTTTTAATTCTTTCACAGAACTTTTGGGATGTTTACGTAACTGGTTGCATCTGTGTGCTTGTAAGACGATAAGATTTAAATTATATATGTAAAGGAGGGATGGACATCTTGATGAGGAGGCTAAAAAACAGTTACTTTTCTTCCTTTTAAAATTCTCAAGATACTAGTTACTGCAGTAGCAAGCTCTTTTCACAGTTGGCTGTGTTTTCCCAGATTACAATACTTGGGAGGTGCTCATTAGACTCATTCAGGATATGCATGCAGGTGTCTGGGTTTCTTTATTAGTAGTTTTTAAAAATTAAGTTTTCCAGAGTGTAGAAGGGAAAAAAAAAATCTTGCAAGCCACAGATAATGGCATAATTTCTTGCTGAAACAAAAAGGAGATATGTGAAAGTTATATTAACTTCAAAGCAGTCTGATAATTAATAATGGATTGCCAGGACTTCATAAAGCTTTTTACTTTTCCATTCCATATGTAAACTGATATGTAAATGTATGTGGTTACACATCTCTCTAGAGCAATAACCTCTTTAGAGACAAACTTCATAAACCCACAGGCCCAGGCCCGGAGCTGAGCTTCTCTTCTGTAGAAGGGTAGCTCAGCCCTCTTGAAATTTGTGGACAAGCCTTAAGTGATTGGAGCAGTCTTTGAAGTTAGCGATGTGTTTGAGTCTGAGATGTTATTTGTGTTTAGCTCTGAATACATATACTATAGCAAAATTCTATTAAAAAAAAAAATTCCTCACATCTGCAAACCAAGATGCAAAGATTCCCAGACACTTTTATTATAATCACGATGATTGTGATTACTATGACTATTACTGTGATTATTATTACCATTATTATTATTGTCAGTAAGGAAGTGTGAAGAGTGATCTGTGGACTTCATTCCTAAAGCAAAACCTTACAATATGTATGTGGTGTTCTTTTCTTACAGGTCAATTAACTTCAGTTGCAACCATTGCTGATGTTCTCGACAAAGGATCAGGAGCGGTTGTGCTTATAGATGGTAAGAAGGTTTATAATTTTTGGAGGGGATGCAGTAAAATTTGACAGGCTTGGTTTTTAACTAGCTTTCCACAGTAGAGACTGTTAGCTTATTAAATCTCAATGAGAGCTGAGAAATGAGCTAATTAGCAATAGCTGTGTAAATGTATAATGTGATTGTTCTTGGGCAGTTAACGTACTGAAATAAGGACACTCTCTTTGGGAAAGGATTTCAGAGAAGGTTTGCTTTTTCCTATGTAGGTGGAATAGTGCGCTATGCAAACTGAACACAGTCCTTTAGTAACACTTAGTCCTGTCTGAAAGAAACCATTTTAGATTCTGCCACCCTTCAGCAAGGGGGTGTGTGTGCACACGTGTGCATGTGTTTTGTGGGGTGGTTTGCAAAGGTTATTCATTTGTGTATGTTATGTAGGCTCATCTGCAAAGCATCCATCTTTAAAAGCAGGTCCTGCATTCTTTTTTTATGTCTACACTATTGTTTTCTAAACAAAACAACACAAAACAAACCCCCATTTCCTTCCTCTTCTGTGCAAGTTAAAGGATCAGAATGTCTCCAGAAGTTGATAAGTTGTTGTTTTCAGAATTTTATATCTTTAGGTGTGGTTATACCACGGTCCCTTTTGAAATTAGACTGCAAGAGTAGGTTAACGGGCAGTGAATCTCTAAACACTCTTGAGCTTTTATTCCTTCAGTATACAGATAAAATTGTAAAAAGGTCTTTACTGTCCCTTTGTTCCTCCCAGCTGTGTTTTGCTTCCATACTGGGCTAACGTTAAGCCTGTCTGTTTCTGTAACCTGCAAAAATTGTTTTTGTGAGCAGAATCTTGGTGTTTTTTAAATTTCTGCCAGAACTGGAAATAAACATTATTAACAATACTCTAAATTTCAGTCTGAGGTGTAAGGGAGTGGAATAGGAAGCTGAATCTTGATTCAGTGTAAGAAGTTTTAACTTCTTCTAAAGAAGGAACCAAGTGACCTAAACTAAAGCTTGCTTTGGAGCTCTTTTCATACAAGGTACTAGTACTGCTTTTTGTATGAGTTGGTAATGTGCTTTACACACTAGGGATTCTTAATAGCTTCTAAGATATTGTATTTTATGGCACAATTCTATCATATTTAAATAAATTGCTAATGCAGCGGGAGATGCTGAAATAAATACTAATTTCAGCACTCTGTTGTCAAATATTCTTAGCACCTTGAAAGTCATCAGCATTTTGATGGCTCATTTTTTAATTTTAATGCTTTCATATAGATAAAATTCATGATAATGTTATTTGAAACAGATCAGTAGTCTTCACTAGTCAGGAAGTGACTTGCAACAGTGCAACATGGAAGTGCAACCATTGTCCCTTCAGTTGTTAAAATTAGTTTTGTCATATTTGAAGCTGAACTTTTCTGTTGTAACAACACTTGCTAGCTATATGAAAAAGGAGATCAAAGACAATATATGACCTTCCCCTTTTGTTGTCTTTCAGTGAATACCTATTGTGGAAAGGACCTAATGTGTTATAATCAGTTCTCCTTGTTTTTCATTGGAGCTGGAGGATTTGGTGGAAAACGAACATCAGAAAAGGCCAAGGTAAATTCACACATATTCATATTTAAAAAAAAAACACATTAAAACTTCTGTTAGCGCTGCAAGAAACATATTTGCTATATCAACTAGGAAGGATAAACTAGCATTTGAACAGTGTGGGGGTACAAACTCAAATGGAATTTAAATAATTCTGTTCATTGAAGCGCCTGAGTGAAAAGGTACTGTTCAGGGCCTGGGAAACCAATGGTTTTGTTTTGACAATTAGGGAGAAAAGTGAATTGCTAAACATGCAAGTGATGAGATATTCCTACATTCAAATATTTGTAATTACAGATATGGAATATCCTAATGGAAAACAGAATAGGAGATTCTCTGGAAAATGTTTAGAATCTAAATTCTGTGGACTTGGAATTAGAAAATGATGTCTGAAGTTAAAATAAAATTGAAATTCATATAAAATGCATGATGATGTGGACAGAACACTCCTCTAGAGAATTCGTATGAGATCTTCTGGAATAGGGTCTTTTGAAGTCAACAGTGTAGCAGGCTGTAATCTGACCTAATTCAACCCAATTAATTCTGTAGAAGTGGTAAAATCTGCTCCATGTTGTACTTTGGGCTGTGCTAAATTCCTTACAATCCTACTTCTGTAGGTCAGATCGAAGGTGCTATCAGTTCAACTGACTGATTTGGCAAGAGTCTTATTGACTCCTGGTTTTGTGAAACCCAAATGTGAGCTTTGCAAACAAAAGAAACTTTATGTGTTTTGATTTTATGTATTTAGTTACTCCCAGTCATGCTCTCCATAAATGGATGAGGAAAGTTACTAATTTCTTGTTAAAAGCTAGCTTGGGAAAGGTTTCATTTGCTTAATCTACTTTTGACTAAAAAATTTTTAGAGACCTCTTAGATTAGAACAAGAACAGAGAAGTAGCTTTTATTTGTAAGTCTTGGTTTTCTCAAGTAGATTTGGGGATCTTTACCTCTCTTATATGTAGCTTTAAGAGCAGATTTTTTGGCTGTTGTTGTTTGAGCATAGGCAGGAAGGAGAATGACAAAGAAGTTGAGATTTTAGGTGCTTTGTCTAGGGGCCTATTACTGAGCTGTTGGATTGTGCCAGCTAGGCTCATAACAGAGTCCTGTCTCAGCTCTGCTGTCATGATCACATTTCAATTTCTGCCTCAATGGTTACATCTCCGATTGGGAATATGTGATCTGAATGTCGTCAGTTTAGCATTACTGTGTGTTCTGCTGCTCCACCTCAGAGATTTTCTTTGCTTCTGTTTAAGGGGGTGGGGGAAGCTATTTATATTTAAAAATAAGTTGATACCTAGTGATAATTTTGTGTGTATGTATAGAGTGTTCAGGTTTGGTTTAGTGACTTGTTCTTCATGTGTTACAATTGTGCTAATAGGGATGATCATATGTTAATATTGCAAGATGTTGCTCTAGTAAAAACACTAGCTTAATAAAAAGCTGAGAAGTACTCAGATGTGTGGTGTTAGGTTTGAACTTGCAATTTCCAGAAGGGGTCTCTAGGTGTAGCTCTTTATAAATCTATGTGTTTGTGTGAAAGAGGTTTGGAAGGCATAAAAAGGAAGAGAGAGAAGTAGCATTATAGTTTCTCACTTCCAATGGAGTGGGACTGCTGCATTTTGGGAGAGAGTTGGCAAATGACAAACAATGTCACATGAACACATAGTGTGTATGCCCAAATGCATTAAGTACCTATTCAAGTACCTGACATATAACTATTGTCTCCTTCAATAGTGTGTTTAAGGGTAGTGCCAGCTATGATCGAATATTGTTACTGTGAACTAGAGCCTTGAGGCACTAAAGTAGTAAACAGTCAATTAAATAGAGGCTTTTTTAAGCTCAATATTTTTGAAAATTTATAATGAAATACCTAGGTTTTGTACATCTGTAATACTGCAGGTAATGTTCTTTGAGATTTTTGGATGTAAACTTCTAAGTTCTTTGACTTAAATCTATATCAATTATATAGAAGTTTTCCCATACAAATGAAATCTTGAAATGCCTGCTGCTTTAAAAAGAAATGGGAAAAGCCTCTGTGTAGTATAAAAAACTCACAGAATATTATTGCAGACAGTGTATAATGGTCTTTGATGGAACCCTGAATTCTTCTGTAATCAGATTTTATAATAGTGCATTTAAAAAAAATAGCGGTTTAAAGGAAATATTGCTAATCTATAGAGGTGGCATCAGTGAGTCCAGTGTAGTGCCTTGTCACTTTTTAGTTTAACATTGCACTTTAGGCAACTGCAACCTCTTCACTCTATTTAGTGAAATATAAGAATGCTATATAAATGATTTTACATTTTAAAATGAATACCTGTTTCAGGCAGCAGTCCTTGTGGCAGAAGAAAAAAAAAAATGTAGTCTGGTTAAGACAACACAGTGATAGCAAATTCAGCAGAGGCCTCTGCATGCAAGAGACCAGTTTCAAATGATAAATTTTCTTGCTTTGTCTTTGCAAACCTTCCCAATTAAAAAGGCTTTCATGTCCCTCTATGCAAAAAAAAAAAAAATCTAAGCTGATCAGACATATTTTATAATGTGTCTTTTTGTCACTTTACACATTTATTGTATCTGCAAACTAAAGAGAACAAATTTCCAAGTTGAGGTCTATGGCGAGCAATACATGGTGTAAGTCATGTCTCCCCTCTTGAGTTGGGGTTTTCTTGCCCTACTGGCAGAGGGGTTTCCTTAATTACTCATATGTTGGCTAGTTTTAATGTCTTAATGGCTCAGTAGGTCAGGTTGAGTTTCTTTAAACCAACTGGAAACAGATTGGCAAGCCATTTTTGTTTTGAAAGTGTGTTATATAGTTTCCTTGTCATCAAGCTGTATAGATCCCATGTGGTTCTCTGAAGTGACAAAAGCGGGAGTGTTGTTATCAAGTCTTCCACCCAAGAGGTGGCTTTGCTCTGCTGTAATAAGCAGGATAGAGCCTTTGCTGTCATTAGACGTGAAACTACACAGCATTCAGTTTCTTTTGATTTCTCTTTTCTTTGCTAAAGAGCTTACACAAACTAAGATTAAGTAGAATTACTACAGGTGAAAGTCAAGTAGCTTCCTTTCATTTGCCAGTTTCTCTTTGTTTGGGCTTTTTTTTGTTTGTTTTGAAAACCCAAGAAGAAGGGGAAAAAATATTTCAGCTACTTTAACAGTTTTGAATTGGCTATGGTGTTCTTTGTGTTTAGCATGATCTAGGATGTGCTCTGTCAGTCTGTTGGTAAAGATTGTGTCTTCAAAACTGAACAATGAAGCTGTAGATTGCACAAGGAACATCTTTTTTACAATAATGTGGGGTTTAATATGCAGCATGTAATTGCAAAAGCAAAATAAAAAAGAGTGGAACAAAAAAAAGAGCTGGAAGCTCTTAAAGGCCAAAAGTGGTGTAGTCCATGAGTGAGGTACTAAATTATTTTGTACTCCATTGCACTTTTTAAAGTATTATTTTAAAAGCTTCATTTTTGCTTCTGTGTTGCAGAACACTAATGTTCTATGAGACAACTATTTTTTCTGAGTGAATAATTCTTGCTTGTGCTTTTTTGGAAGTTTGGAAGAAATGCAATCACACTGATAAGGTGTAACACATAACCACTAGCCAAATCTCATGCCTCAGGATCACTATCTTTGTAAAGCTAACCTTCATAAGAAACTGTTTCTGGCCTATTTGTCTGTAAACGTAGAAGGGGTATGAGGAACTTCAACAGCTTTGTAAATGTTTCTTTTTATACATATTCTGGCATGGGTATGTATACAAGATTTTTGCAGTGAAATATTAATACTACTCCTTTTGCTTTAGGTAGCAGTGTTTCCACCCAGGAGACCCCCTGATGCTGTGATATCTGATGTCACAACAGCTGATCAGGTAAAGTTTTATATGGTCTTGGTGTGGAAATGTTTGTTTTGTTTGGAGAAAGGAGCCTTATATGATGTTCACTAATAGTTCAAATTTTCTGATACACCTCAGGTATTCTTTTATATATATATATGTGTGTGTGTGTATATGTATATATGTGTGTATATATATCTATGTATAACATGAAGCTAAAATTTGCGCTAGGTTAAGTTATGACAGTGTGTTCAATGTACTATCTAAAACATTCTTTTCATAAGGCTGATGCAATTTTATAATGATTTGTTACAAAATTCTACATAGAACAGGAAATGAACATTTGCATTGTAGTTTAAAAAAAAGGAGGTTCAAAATCTATGAAATTTACAACAAATGGTGCAAGCAAACACACTGTGACAAAAAAAAAAAGTGCTTGAAGTTGACAGTTTTGAAAAAGTTAATTTTCTGTAGTAGTAGTAGTCAGGGAAACCTGAAATAGTGACAGATGTCTGTCCACGTATGTTTTCATCTATCCACAGGTAGATTCACAGGCACCTACCTTCCACAGGTAAAAACCCAAGTAAATAAATATGTCCTCCTCTGAAGGTAAACATACACAGGTGTCAGATGAATAAGATGGCAAAGTCTGTAGCTACCAGTATTAAGACACCGAGTAGTATTTTCAAAAGCAACTGTAGCTTTTGGAGATGCAATTAAAATGCTGAGCATGAGATGAACTGTGGTAACTGTGATGTCTGCTTAGCCTCTGATTATATACAGAGTAATTAAACTTAAGTCTCATCCAGCTGATCCATGTGCTTGAAGTCCAAGTTAGCCCTACCCACTTAAACCAGGAAAGAGAGCTTAGATCAGTATTTCTGTTTCTATCACTGATGTACTTGCTGCATCCTAAAATTCACAGCATTGGTCTAGGCGGTACAGTTGTCTGATTCTTCTGAATAGGCTTCATCGAAAGTTGGCAAGGTCAGCAAGGAGCAGGGAATGGTGAGAGAGTACTTTGTTCCTGAGAGGTGGTTAAATGTAGTGGAAGGTGCTCTCTAGCAGCTGGCACTTTATTAGATAAGATACAGCAACCCTAATGGCCTGACAGTTAGAAGTATTTACTTTGAATGTTGGAACCCTAGTTCAGATTCTCCTCTGCATGATTATATCAGAATTGATTCCAGGTCCATCAGTCTTCAGATGACATTTATGATCCCCTTGTCCATACAGTAGTCTTAGTTTCTGAGCCTTAAACTCTTATGTCTGGAATTGTTACTGTGTATAAAATGCTAAGTTCATGAGATAAAAGAAGAGGGTAGGGACCCTATAATGCAGAATTTGGGAGACTTTGCTACTTGAAAAACGATCTTTGGAGAAGTGGCACAGAGTAGCCACCACACTTGTTTTATTTTAAGATCTACTTTGACAGGTAGATATATAAAGAAAATTCCTCTCCAATTAGATCTTGCAAAAGCCACAGCCAGCGGGCTTTGAGAATTGCAGGAAGGCTTATCTGCCAAATTATTCAGTAGCATCTGTGCTGAAGTGATGATGCCTGTGTACAGGAGGAGGAATGTGTAGAGCTTGGGAACTTCATGGGCAGGAATACAGACTTTCATGTGAAGGACAGCTTGAGGAAATGTTACCAAGATTTTACATTTATGTGTCTGTGGAATGACACATTAACTGCCTAAAATTCTTTTTGAAAATGGAAGCTGGCACACAAATTGCATCAAAGTTTCTGAAATTCTTTTCCTTAGTGTTTAAATGAAAAAGGTGTTGGCAGAAATTACTGTTGCCATTCAGCTATTGAATTAGTATACAGTATGAGACAGACCAAAAAGAGTCAGTTTGCAGATGGTATTTGAGTTAACTTGATCTGTGTTAATTTCCAATGACCATTATGACATTCAGCACTCAGTTTTTGTGTTACCACAATTATGTGGCTAAACTGCTCTTCATAATTAGCATTATGTTTTACCCCTTTTCATATCATGATCATGTAGTAAACTTCTGATAGTAGACCATCATGCATATTTTAAAAATGTTTACAGTGATGACTCCTGTCTTTCACTGAAGTCAATGACTATGGTTATCTTGAAAGTTTTATTCAGTTCTAACTCAGCTACATTGGGTTAAGTTTTTTCCAAGAGGAGGAATGTTCTCTACATGTTCTCTGACAGGAGGAAGCGCTGCTTAGTGAAGAGGATACTGGGAACACAGGGCTAATAACCATTTTTGCCCTTTACCATGTGTTCAGCAGAATGGAGGGTACAGTCACCTACAGTTAGTTCCTTGAAAAATGATTGTGTTATGTGAGTGACTGTTGACAGAGAAAACTAATCCTTTTGGTTAGTGGTATCAAAGACTAATAGCAGGTAGTATCATAAGTGTTTATCCCTTTCAAATCTGTACTCATTCCTGAGAAGCTCTTTAAACACCAACCAGTGCTCATGAATGAGTTTCATTACCATGGTGAAAGCTGATTAAAGATGACAAATGAAAGAATTTAGAAGTGTGTGACCTTCTAAAAGGCTTTAAGGCTTAAAATTTGCATCCTACTGAAGGAGGACATAAAATATTTATTCCATGTGTTTTATGCATTTTTCCGCAAAGAACTAGGTGAGACTTTTTCCATCTTACCCTGTAGAGATATGCATGCATGTGCTGTGGTATTTTTCTAGCTTGTTCTCTCTCTGTAAAATGAGCTATGCTTTACTAGATATATTGCCATAAGTCTTTTGAATAAAATAGACCTTTTGACAGAAGACCAGGAAGTCTAGAGGGTATTTGACTATTAGCCATTTAGCAAGAAATGAATCATTCCATTTCAACATTCAAGGGAACGTTTAATGTAGTTACAGAGCTTCAGTATCACCAAGCTACTCTTGTCTTGCCAGTTTTCAAACCAGGACCTTAAATTAATCAATCAAACAGATTTTGCTGAATGGTTCCTAATGCAATTAAGAACCACAGGCAGTGAATGACCTGTATCTCTGGAGAGTTTTGTGTCTGTAGAGTTTTCTTTTCATTCCCTTCCCAAATGCATTGATTTCTTGGGAATTCATTTTCTGATGACACACAAAATAAGCTGCAGTGGGTATTTAAAGTGGATGATGTCCAAGTGATGCAGGTCACTTTTGACGAAGGAAACAAATATGGAGTCGTGAGATTTTGGGGGCTTTCTATGGGTTTTTTTTTGTTTGCTTGTGGAAGAACTCACAGAGTTCTGATATTGTGCAGGTTGCTTCCCAAGAAATAAACTGTTCTCTATCTTCAAATATCAGACTTAATATTCAGAATACACAGTGTTGTGACAATAAATAAACAGTGTATCAGTAGCCCATAAAATGGAATTTTTCAAGAAGTTGTTTCAATTTTACTATTTTGTGTTTCCTTCCACCTTCTTCTGAAAGTTATCTGTCCTGTTTGCCTATATGGAAGAAATAAAGCTGTAACATGCGGACTTGGCAGGACTTCCAAGTTTTTGTTAACGTCAGCTCATTTCAGTAAAATGTCTAATAATTTTAACAAATGGTTGCCAGTTGAAAAATCCTCTTTGCTTGCAACAGTATCATATATTTCACTAAAGCATTCTCCTACTTTAAATTCTGACTCTGTTTATTTTTTTACTTCTATTGATAGAGAGAAACAGACATGACAAAGGTAGAAAAGACCACTTAGATTTTTGAAAAGCATGGTGTCTCAGCCTACCATGCTTTGGGACCAGGTGTGTGCATGCAGCTGTGCCGCCTATAAGTCTCTGCAAGCAGTGTCATGGGAGCTATCACATGTGAATTTCTGCCAGAGCTATGTTTCCATGCAACTTGGATATCTCAAGCACATGATACTTCTGCTCTGTGGTTTCCAGGGTCAGGAAAATTGGCCATCCTTGCTTTCAAGAATTTTTAAATTCCTTGTTAGGGCTGATGAAACTGAGACTGATATTGGTCTGTTGGAGGAACAGCTTTGTGATATCCTGTCAGTTTTAAGTTGTTTTCATTTGGAAAACTATGATAATGTTTTAAGTATTGCAGAGTCTCTAAAAAGGTAAAAATTCCAAATAAAGCTTGCTTTGTTTGTGGTCTTAATCCCCTTTGTATGCAATGCTTTATGATACAGTTTTCAGTCATGCAGGCTGTTGTGGTTTAGCCCCAGCCAGCAACTAAGCACCACGAAGCCGCTCGCTCACTCCCCCTACCCTGATGGGATGGGGGAGAGAATCGGAGGAGTAAGAGTGAGAAACACTCCTGGGTTGAGATAAGAACAGTTTAGTAATTGAAATAAAGTAAAATAGTAATGATAATAGTAACAATATAATAATAATAATAATAACAACAATATACAAAGCAAGTGATGCACAACGCAATTGCTCACCACCCACTGACTGATACCCAGACAGCTCCCGAGCAGCGATTGCTGCTCCCTGGCCACCCCCCACTCCCACCCCCACCCCCCAGTTTCTGTACTGAGCATGACATCATATGGTATGGAATAGCCCTTTGGGCAGTTTGGATCAACTATTCTGCTGCGCCCCCTCCCAGTTTCTTGTGCGCCTGGCAGAGCATGGGAAGCTGAAAAAGTCCTTGACTAGCATAAGCAGTACTTGGCAACAACTAAAAACATCAGTGTGTTATCAACATTCTTCTCCTACTAAATCCAAACCAATTTAGGGAATATAATGATTTTTTACTCATTCAGAGATTTTTAGAGAGATTCAGTAAAATCACACTTTGACTAATCTGATAGGATTTAAATATACAAGCTATGTAAAGTCTTCTGTTCCAGGTATAGAACAAGCATTGACTGACAGGGTGTGAAGAATTTGCTGCTTTTTAGTGGTTTGGTTTTTTTCTAAAATACAGTTCTTTTCCATTTTCTCTGAAAGAGGAGAAAATAATTGGCACCTGCCATGTTTCAAGTAGTGTCGTCAGCATCCTGTGACTAAGACTGCAGGAGTGTCCTTCCTTTACTGAGTCATTCTCAGTCCTCTTGCTCACAGTGCTCTCCCCTAGGTACCTGAGTTTAGTTTTTCACTGTGTCAAGTTCAGCTAAAACTGCAGTTCTTAATATAACTGGAAACAATTGTGAAGATAATTATGCACAAATCTAGTTTGTTGTAAAAGAGTGGACTTTGCAAAAAAAAAAAAAAAAATCTTTGGAGGAAAGAGGTGCATGGGAAACAGCCTAATGGATTTTTAAAGTAAAATCTACTGTAAAATGTTTTCTGCCTGTTGTCAGCAGGTTCAGTACTATGAGTCAGTGCTTTACTTTGAGGATGGTGTGATAAGATCCTTAACCAGCTTCTGTGTAACTGGGATGTGGACGCTTACATTGGGATGTGGAAAGTCATCTTTTGTTCCACACAGATTTCATTTGCATTTTCATTTTAAGCACATGTAAATATTTGTGTGTGTTTTTAGAGAACATATGTGTAGATAGAATAAGTAATCATTAAAATTATATGGAAAAAAAAAAAGTTGGTTATTTCCAGCTTATGTTTGTTTCCTTGAGAGATTTTTATGCTTACTTTAAACAGATTAGAAGAAAAAAGTTATAGGAAGGTGAGTGTTTTGAGTTAAGGTCATTTTTTGAATGAGTGCAATAAAGTCATGTGGGAGGGAAGATGATGAAAACATGTGCGTGGATGGGGAAAGTGTGGTTACAGGACAAATGTTTTTCTTATGTCCTGCTCCGTAAAGATTGTAGTACAGCATTGCCTGAAAACACATACATTTAAATTAACTTCAGAGAATTGTGCAACAGAGCCTCCTGGGAGCCTCAGGTGATTTTTTTTTTTTCTGTTTGTAGCATAAATAATTTGTTTCATGATAGAGAAAATGAAGGGCAGCAGTAGGTTCATAGATATGGAGAGCGTGCCGGGGAGAAAGTGCTTAACAAAAAAGGACGATACAAGCAAAACAAAGGGATGTGAAACCATTGCAAGGATTTGATAATGTTTTCCTAATTTGTCTAGAGATTTCAGCATGCAGAGATGATACTCTCAGAACTCTTGAAATTGTATGGTGACTGAGCATTTGTAATAGTGACTGCTTTAAAAGTTTGTTACATGTTATGATGCTGATTTCAAGATCTATACACACAAACATATATACACCCTGCCCCATGTTTATTCCTGTTGGGAAGATCAGAATATAATTTTCTAATTGTGGCAATTTTGAAAAATAGTTGAGGGCTTGGATTATACTAGAATTTTGTGTGGTAAGATGATAAAAGAAGAAACGGTACTAGCCTGGCAGTTATTTCATTTAAACAAGATGCTCTTCATTACCAAGAGTTTGTTTCCTCCCCTAATGTATGCATGTCTTAGTAAAGGACATAAAAATTGTTATTCCATTTGAAGTTCCCCAAATCAAAGTGGTTTGTTCTTTTTGATTAGGAGAGGCACTGTTAAAGGAAAGGCTTCTTGTACATTTGCCATGCTAATGAAAAATGGCTAATGTTCTGTGAAGCCTGTGCCGGAATATATAAGTTGATTTTAAATTTGAAAAATAAGTGGTAGGGTTAAACAGTAAAGACATGAATAATGTGGAGTGGGAAGGAGAAAAGATGTAGTGCTGTTTTATACCTGTTATACCTATTCCTGTTTGTAGCTGTGTATGTGAAGGTGTTTTAATTGAACATTTTAGTAATTCTTATTCTTGAGCGAGTCAAAGGTATGTAGGGAATAAGGCAGCATTTGGATAGTCCAGACCACTAAGACATTTAAGTGCAAACCTAAGGTAGTCCAGGAAAGTATACACTTGTATTTCTTAATTACAGTCTTGTTAAAAAATAGAATCATGTGATCCAGATTTCCACAAAATCTATTTAGGCATTGGAAACTATTATGAGCACCTTAAACTGTCTATTTTGTTTATTTTCCACATACACCTGCTTTGAGAAAAATAGTTGGTTATCTGGAGGAATGAATAAACCTTTTTATCTTTTTATGTGTTGGTTTCTACCAGTTGCTCTTTCCGAATCTCTCTCCTTACCCTTACAGAGATAATTAATTAAAAAAGATGATACAGCAAATGGGCATCTTGTATAGTCAAAGAGCAGCTGCTTAATTTTAAGTACAGTGAATTACTTCAGTACTGTGCTAAATTTGAACCCTTGAAGCATGAGCACTGCCAGTTTAACTGGAAACACTCATTTTTCTTAATGTAAATCAGAGCTCATTGAAAAGTATAGATGAGATTTGTGGCTGGGTTTTTTTCATAATATGGCTTGACTGCTTGCTCTTACTTAAATAAGCTGTTAGGTAAAGTGCACGTACATACATTTACACACACGTACGTATGTGTATACATATATACATGTATATGTGGTAAGATAAGCTGTTGGGCAGAGCTCTCTTTCTCCCCAGTTAGAAGTGAAAATATATGGATAGTTAGCTTCCTTTTTTGTTAGCTTTACCACTGACCTTTATTGCAGTCTGCAGGCAAGACTGAAAAATTGGCACAGACAGGTTGGATATCGCCTTTTCTTTTGTGGTCTGGCAGGATTCCTAAATTGTTAGGAAATGAGACTTGACAGTTTGTGTTATTAATTGGAGAACAATCTAACCATATTATGACTGACTTCAATCTAATGCCCCACATCAACTGACTCTTGTCATCCTCCAAGGATGCATCACTTTTTCTCTTTTTTTTTTTTTTTTTTAATGCTATCACTCAAGACTTCAGGAAATGCCATTATTCGAGGAATATAGAAAGTAGAGCCAGCAAGGCTTTAAAACAATTCTGTTCTCATGTGGAGTGTAATTTATATAATGAAGAAATACCAAAGACTGTGGCAAATGAAAAGAAGTTTGTTGGCAGACCTGACTTGGCTGCATTGAATCTGAAATAACCTGCTGTGTAACTGTTTTATTCAGTTCAGCCTGTGTGTTTTCTAGCTGTGAGCAGTGCCACCCTAGTTGTTGGAAGTACAAAAAGACAAGTATTGCCTCTGTCCTGGTTTTGGCTGGGATAGAGTTAATTTTCTTCCTAGTAGCTGCCATAGTGCTGTGGTTTGGATTTAGTAGGAGAAGAATGTTGATAACACACTGATGGTTTAGTTGTTGCTGAGTCCTGCTTATGCTAGTCAAGGACTTTTCAGCTTCCCATGCTCTGCCAGGTACACAAGAAACTGGGAGGGGTCACAGCCAGAATAGTTGATCCAAACTGGCCGAAGGGCTATTCCATACCATATGATGTCATGCTCGGTATAGAAACTGGGGGGGGGGGGGGGGGGGGGGTGGCCAGGTTGGCAGTGACCACTGCTTGGGTATTGCCTGGGCATCAGTCAACAAGTGGTGAGCAATTGCATTGTGCATCACTTGCTTTGTATATTTATATTTATTATTATTATTATCATCATCATCATAATCGTCATCATCATTATCATCATGCAACCCCCGATATCAGTACAGGCTGGGGGATGAAGAGATTGAGAGCAGCCCTGCGGAGAAGGACTTGGGGGTACTGGTGGATGAAAAGCTGGACATGAGCCGGCAATGTGTGCTTGCAGCCCAGAAAGCCAACCGTATCCTGGGCTGCATCAAAAGAAGCATGGCCAGCAGGTCGAGGGAGGTGATTCTGCCCCTCTGCTCTGCTCTGGTGAGACCTCACCTGGAGTACTGCGTCCAGCTCTGGAGCCCTCAGTACAAGAAGGACATGGACCTGTTGGAGTGGGTCCAGAAGAAGGACACCAAAATGATCCAAGGGCTGGAGCACCTCTCCTACGAGGACAGGCTGAGGGAGTTGGGGTTGTTCAGCCTGGAGAAGAGAAGGCTGCGAGGAGACCTTATTGTGACCTTCCAGTACTTAAAGAGGGCCTACAGGAAAGATGGGGAGAATCTTTCTAACACGGCCTGTTGTGACAGGACAAGGAATAATGGATTTAAACTAAAGAAGAATAGATTTAGACTAGACATAAGAAAGAAATCTTTTACAATGAGGGTGGGGAAGCACTGGAACAGGTTGCCCAGAGAGGTGGTAGAGGCCCCATCTCTAGAAACATTCAAGGTCAGGTTGGACAGGGCTCTGAGCAACCTGATCTGGTTAAAGCTGTCCCTGCTCACTGCAGGGGAGGTTGGGCTGGATGACCTGTAAAGGTCCCTTCCAACTCAAAGCATTCTGTGATTCTAAATCATCACTATTTTACTTTATTTCAATTATTAAACTGTTCTTATCTCAACACACAAGTTTTCTCACTTTTACCCTTCCAGTTCTCTCCCCCATCCCACTGGTGGGGAGTGAGCAAGTGGCTGTGTTCTGCTTAGTTGCTGGCTGGGGTTAAACCACAACAGTCTCATATTCATGCATCACACTTTTAGTTAAATACCTTGATCACACTTAATGCCCTGAACCTAATTATTTCCTAAAGGCTACATTGATTTTGTTAGCAAAGCACAAGTTATTTATTACTACAGTAATTTTGAAAAGCATTTGGTAGAAGTATTATCTCCCAAGTAGTGCTTATTATCACCCCAAATAAATGGCTACTTCTTATTACAGCTTTAGTACGCAACAGCTGCATAGCTAGCTTTAAGTTGAGATTTGAGCTTAAACCAGAAATTTTTCTTTTTTTTATCATACATAAATAAAATTTTCCAGTACTGCAACTAAATGTTATTTAGCTTGAATTAAAATTTATTACAACAGCTCCTTCATGAAAAAAGCCTCTTGACAGCTTTTGTAAAAGTTCAGATTAATGGAAGAATGGAAGAGAGACCTTAGAATTTTAATTTAGTTAAAAATTCATTTAATTATTTTATTATTTCACATCTGGCAATTTTTATTTTCTAGCTCTCAAGAGTGGCAATTTGCTGTTAGATTTCAGACTCTTTTGAAAGAAAACTTCAGTAATGAAGGGTGATACTCTGCTTTGTAGAATTCTGTAAAGAGCAACTCTAAATTGTCAGTTTTAAATTTTTTTAAAAAGAAGGAACTAAGTGTCTGTTCCTCACTAAAAGTCTCTTTCGTAGTGTTATAACTTTGATATTGGTAGCATTAAGGTGTTGGACAGCTCTTAGCAAAGAAGCTAGTGGTACATCAGAGCTGCTCCTCAAAGGAAGAGTTGGGACAAGTGAAGACACAGCAAGTCAGAAGAGCAGCATGTGCATGTTCTTGTCTGAACCACTGCTGCTTTGGATGTTTTGTGTGCGAGTGGGAGTGTGGTGGCACTCTTAGTTCCCCATTTTTCTTCTATTTGTGTGAGAATTGAGATAAGAGAGAACAATAAATGAAGGGACCAGGTGCTCTCCATGGATGGTAATTGTTAGCCCATTTCCGACTGTCTCTTCCCATTCATCACTTCACTCAGCTGCCTTAGTGGTGTGGTAGAGTGTAAATATTTACACATTATCTCAGTTTGCTTTCCTGTTCCACCCTCAACCAGCACTATGTCTTTCACTACACACTCCTTGGGTGCTTCCTATAGAAAGGCCTCTGTAGCATAGGATCATTTGACAGTCCATTTGGTTTGTAGATTGCTAGCTGAAAATCCTGGGACTGGAGGATACGGCCTTCAGGAGATCTTAACTTTATTCTTCTCACCTGTTGTGGTTTAGCCCCAGCCAGCACCTAAGCACCATGCAGCCGCTAACCCACTCCCCCTGCCCTGGTGGGATGGGGGAGAGAATTGGAGGAGTAAGAGTGAGAAACACTCCTGGGTTGAGATAAGAACAGTTTAATAATTGAAATAAAGTAAAATAGTAATGATAATAGTAACAATGTAATAATGATAATGATGATGATGATGATAATAATAATATACAAAGCAAGTAATGCACAATGCAATTGCTCACCACTCGCTGACTGATGCCCAGCCAGTCCCCAAGCAGCGATTGCTGCCCCCCAGCCAACCCCCCCCCCCCAGTTTCTATACCAAGCATGACATCATATGATATGGAATAGCCCTTTGGCCAGTTTGGATCAACTATTCTGGCTGTGACCCCTCCCAGTTTCTTGTGTACCTGGCAGAGCATGGGAAGCTGAAAAGTCCTTGACTAGCATAAGCAGTACTTAGCAACAACTAAACTATCAGTGTGTTATCAACATTCTTCTCATCCTAAATCCAAACCACAGCACTATGGCAGCTACTAGGAAGAAAATTAACTCTATCCCAGCCGAAACCAGGACATCGCCAGGTGAGATATCTTAGCTATTTCGACTTCTTGGTGATGCTGTGAGATTAATTCCAGGTTATCTGTTCCTTCAGCAAGGTATTTGCCCTCTCATCTGTCTTTTTTGGAAGGTCAAACTCAGACCAATCTGAACTGTAGTCTTACATTAGTATGAAATTTCCAGTCTTTACTATTTTCGTAAGAATTTATAGGATCAATTAGAAGATAATTACAAAAAAATGTTATAATAAATATATGTTTTGGGCAAAAGTAGAATTACAGTTAGAAATTTCAGATCCAGTGTTGCCATCTTATTGATTTTTGATTTCAAAAGGAATAGTGTTTCAAAAAGAGTAAACAACAATGTAAGCATCCATGGAGGAGTATTAGCTTAGTACTTGCCTTTCTAAGATTTGTGTGCTTAAGCTATGGTGTAGTTTAGGATTTTCTTCTTGCCAGTTTTAGTGCATATATCCAACACTCTCACACAAAAGCAGTGACAAGCTCTTCTACATCCACCCTAACTGAGACTCAAAACACTTGCTGTATTGATGAAGGCTACCAGGACAAATAAGAGAGTATTAGAGCTTAGTGTTGTCGTGGTTTAGTCCCAGCCAGCAACTCAGTACCACGCAGCCGCTCGCTCACTCCCCCTACCCTGATGGGATGGAGGAGAGAATCGGAGGAGTAAGAGTGAGAAACACTCCTGGGTTGAGATAAGAACAGTTTAATAATTGAAATAAAATAAAGTAAAATAATAATAATAACAATATAATAATAATAATAGTAATAATAATATACAAAGCAAGTGATGCACAATGAATTGCTCACCACCCGACGACCGATACCCAGACAGTTCCCGAGCAGCGATCGCTGCTCCCCGGCCAACCCCCCCCAGTTTCTATACTGAGCATGACGTCATATGGTATGGAATAGCCCTTTGGTCAGTTTGGATCAACTATTCTGGCTGTGCCCCCTCCCAGTTTCTTGTGCGCCTGGCAGAGCATGGGAAGCTGAAAAAGTCCTTGACTAGCATAAGCAGTACTCAGCAACAACTAAAAACATCAGCATGTTATCAACATTCTTCTACTAAATCCAAAACACAGCACTATGCCTGCTGCTAGGAAGAAAATTAACTCTATCCCAGCCGAAACCAGGACAGTGTGAAAGCTGTACATACTTGAAGAAATGGACCTGAATATTAATGGATTAAAAATAAAACAAATAGATTATGGATTAAAATGATGACTTCAGAACCTCTTTACTTACACTGTCGTTTGCTTCAGATTTGATAGAAGAAATGGTGTTAGACGTATATCAGAAAATGCTTCCTTTGGGGAATCTTTCTTTTTTCTTTCTTCTGTTTGAGAAATCTGTTAGCTTCTTTCCTCCAAGCAGAATTTAGCGTGTTTGGATAAACACATACCATTTTTTATGATCCCAGTCCAAAACACTGGGGGAAATGTTCTAAGGGCCAATAATGTGCTTGATTAAAATAGAATTTGTTTTCAGTTTAAAAGCTCTTTTCAATTAAATTCATGTTCAATCTGTATGTGCCATCATGTAAAACTACTAAATTCTTGAAATCTTCCCTAGTGTTAGTTAACGTGATGTATTGGTTTTCTCTGTACTTTTGGGAATATTGTACTGCAGAGTACTCCACAATCATTTAGTCACTGGATTTTACTGGAATCTGATGACTGGGGAATAAGTTTTTAGTCCGGAAAGATGGACAGGTTGGCTTGTCAAGCCTCTCATATTATGGACTGCTGGCCACTGTACATGTAGACCCAATATAAGATTTGATAATAAAAATGCTAAGGCCACACAGAGACAGAAAACTGAAGTACAGAGGCCATATTCTTCATCATTTGTCAGCTTTACTCACATTCACAGTATATACAATACACTAAATCTGTATTTCTCTACTTTTTACTAGTGAAAGAGAATATTTAACATGAAGCAAAAGTCTTCTAGAAAGCTTGGCATGTTACTTTGGAGGTTTGTTTGTTTTTAATATTGAGAACATCCACCCATGAAGCTGCTAAGAGAGAAGCGTATCATAATTAGTCAGTCGTGTTACTCTTAAAAGGGAAGGATGAGGATATTTCTGATCTCTGTAAGGTGAATCAGATGTTGAAAAAGCATGGTAGTGTGTGTGTTTTTTTAAAAAAGAAAGTTTTCATATGTAATTTTTTTTAAAAATTATTGATTAATCTGTCATGGGAGAAGACTCTTGAAAATTACACTTTAAGCTAAAGAACCTATGGACAAATTCTAGAAAGTTAATTACTTCACTGTTTCCAAATTTTAGTGAAGCTGGATCTGTATGTCAGCAGAGTAGGTTGTTTTTTCCTCCCTTTAAGCAGTTGTATTATTTTCTTTTGTACCAAGACCACACACAGTTCTTGGCGCATTTCCCTGGAGCTTTGGCAGTTTGTATGCACATTAACATTTAATTCCTATTTTACCGGCTTTATTGTAGAATACGCTATCTAAGGACTAGTAAAATAAGTTGTGATAAGTTTGTTAATCTATCATAAGTTTTTGAGTGACTCTTGCTTGTTTCTGCCAAGCTCAGCTGGCCTCCCATTTTTCTGTTTCTGCAGGCTGCCTTGTATCGGCTGAGTGGGGATTGGAATCCTTTACATGTTGACCCAAGTTTTGCTGCTCTTGGAGGTGAGCTGAGGGATACTACTGTATTAATATTTGTACGAAGGATGATGTAAATGCATTTTTAATCTTTTCTTCACTTAGTCTGTACATTTTTAAAAAGCTGGAAAAAACAGTGCTTTTTTTTATAACTGTTCTTAGAGCCACCATCAGATGTCTTCAAAGCTATGTGTGATGCCTCACTTTAAAGCATTGCTTCTTGTAGCTAGGAATGCGGAGTGATGCTTGGACTCTACCTACAATGGAAACCTGCTTCCTACCGTATTTTCCTTTTAGAGCTTATTTGTTGCCACTATCCCATCTTTACAGTCTCTGTTTCATAAGCAGGAATAATTGACTATCAAAAGCTTCAGAAGGAATTCCATAAATTCTTTGATAGATAATTCTTTCTATCTAAATAATTTTGAGATTATGTTGGTCTCAGTGTGCTTTTGTGTAGTCTTCTCAGTTCAAATACATCTGAGGAGAGCGTGAGAGACAGAGTTTGTTTCCTATAAAATTGCTTAACTGCACATCTTGCTAGTGCAGTAGCTTGTTCATTTATGTAATGCTACATGACAAAGCAACAGGCCATGGGCTACATTAACTGATTCTTGCAGGGGTGTAATTACTAAAGAAGAGTCTGTTTTCTCAAAGTTCTGTTGTGAAGGTATTTTTTGGAGTTCTTTTCAGGCCTTGCTAGCAGTATAGTGTGATTGCTCCAGGCAGACAGCAATTTGATTTACTTAAGAAATTTTCCTGATTACTATGCTATCATCATAAACTTTACCTAAAAATACTGGTCTGTAATAATTTGTCTGCAGTTTTTCTGGTGACTTCTTAATATAGAAGTATCGTTGTATGGTGTTCTTACCAAGATAAATAGAGCAGAGCTATGCTTCCTCGTTCAGATCACGCCTAACATACTTCCACAAACTGTCTCCTTTCATAAATAGATACTAAATGCTTGGTTAACTCTGTTTTGCATAATTCTGGTGTAAATTTGTGTTAATAAATAATGATAATCATATACCAGAGTCCATAAAGATATTTCCCCAGTTTATTAAATCATTCTGTTTGTTTGTTTGGCTGATGATTTTGGACAAATATTTAGATGGAATCACCCAATTACTCTTGAAGAGGCTGGAGGAGAAAAATACATGTTTATAATTGAAACCCCAGTGTTTAAAATAATGATGCTAATCCTATAAAAACCTTACAAAATAAGAAGAGTAGAAATCTTCTACCGGCTCACACAAAGAGCACTGGCACGTAGACACAGTGAGAAATGAAATTAATTCTGTAGATGAGGTAGTCTCTTTGTCAGAACAGAAAACTGTCACACTGGATGTTGGAACTGTGGCAGTCTCCTACACAAATACTTATACTAAATGTAGGTTCATACAAAGAAGAAAATGACTGTAGAGATATTCCACAAATATTTTTTCTAGTTATATACAAAAGCTTTTTTCTTTGGGTATATTCACACACCTTCTTGTCTTCAATCTCTGTAAATGTTCTCTTTGACTGGCTCTCGCCAGCATGCACTGGAAGCAAGCATTCGGCATAGTGGGCTCAGGTCTTTCCAGGATTATTGCTAAGCCTTCCTATGAGTAGTGTTTCAGAGGAGATATACTACATGAAAACATCTGTTTATATTCTTGTGCCTTTTTTCCTGTAGCTTGTGAGTATTTATGAGATATTAGAAAGTGAAAGCAACATTAACTTTGTTTTCATTTTAGTCTAAATAAAAAGTAACTTGATTGCCTTATGGATTTTTCTTTGAGTATGCATTAGTTTTATAAAGAAAATACTGGGGAAGAACAGGACTGTATATATTTGCCTGTTTCTGAGTTCTGAAGATAGTGGTGGGTTTTGGTGCTTGCATGGTGAATTGAGCTAAGCTTTTAGAGAGCTAAATGTCACACTAACATTCTGTATGAGAGGTACTGAATACTGATATTGTTACAATAACGCCAGTAATCTGTTTTCAAACCAACTGCATGGTATCTTTGTGCTTTCAGAAATACTCTGTGGACAGTGTACAAAAAGAGAGTGCTATTAGAAGTGTGCATATTCAAATGTTTTACAGGAAAGAAATTACAGAATGATCAGAGTGGAATACTTAGAGTGAGAAAACACTCATGTTCCTTTTAGCCTGTCCTTCTGTCACATCTCCTCTCATTAGGTTAAGAGTCAGAATTTCTTTTTCTCATCCTTACTCCTGCTTTTTTGTCTCTGTCTTGAGGGTGGCTTCTTCTTCTCCTACATCTTCTCATTCTGTGCAGGCTAGACTTTCTCCTGTCTCCTCTTTTTTGTTTTTTTGGTTTTGTTTTTGTTTTTTTCTCCTAGCTGTTGTCCCTTGGGACAACTTTTCGTGCTGTGTAGATGCTATGAGGAGTTGTTTAGAGCTCAGGAAAAACAGGCTCTGGCAGCCGAGAGTGGCAGATGAATTCCAGGCGAAGCAACTGGTTTCAGACCCAAAGCTGGACAGACCTGTCTCAAATCCATGGGCTGTTGCAAGTGTGATCAATTACTATTCATGTGCCCTGTCAGGTCAGAGCAACCTGTTAAGGGATCAGAACATACTCGGTACAAGCAGCAACTTTAAAACTTAACACTTGCACTTCAGCAAATCTCAGACCAGTTTTCAAAGGTTTATTTTGTCAGACTTTGACAAGACTGGAAAAAGATTCAGTGGTAATACAAAGATTATCCTTTGCCAAGGTTCAGGTCCTACTCCAAAGCATAGATGTGTGAGGAAACCTGACCAAATATGTCGGTATGAACAAAACACTGTAATTTTTTTTTCTCTTTTTTTGTTAGATGTGTTCAAAATGCCTGAAATCTTTTCAGGGCTTTTTCCACTTCTAAATAAAGAAAAGTTAATCCTGAAGTGTGCACTATATTTGAAGACTTTTGGCAACCATGAACAGGAATTAAAAATGGGAAGAATCAAATAATCTTAGGATGACTACCTTTTAGTATGACCTCTTACCCTTGATATGCATACTTCCATGTAACTGTGTGTGTGGTGTGCCTATCCACTTACCTAGAACAGTCAATCTCCTTATTTTTCATTTTGTCACCTCTACAGACAGGGACTAATTCTACTTGTGAGTCTTACATAGCAGAAGCAGTGTTGGAGTGCCAGTTCTCAGTGAGCACTTTCCTTTGCCTCAAAGTAGAGGAAACAATAAATGGTAACAGATGCTTTTTCAGTGAGATAAATTAGGATAAAAAGAAAAAGGATTAAGAACATTATTGGAGGGAATACTATGAATAAAATATAGATACTTATAGAAGCAACATGCAAACTCCTAATATTACAAATGCTAAAATGTTACTTTTTGAAATAGGATTTAAGAAGCCTATACTTCATGGACTATGCTCCTTTGGGTTTGCTGCTAGAAACGTTTTGAAGCAGTTTGCAAATAATGATGTGAACAGATTCAAGGCGATCAAGGTCTGTGTGTTCATCCTTTGCAGTTAATTTTCTTGGTTTTTCTGGTTTTAGTGCCAAAAAAAGATGTTTAGGGTGGGAAAGGCTTTTGTGATGTCTTTACTGCCACAATTGCCTTTACTTATTGCTGCGTGCATTTTAATGCCTCTATCTAGTATGTTTACTTAAATAGTTAGGCTTTCTATATTGCTAGATGACTGATTTTTCCCTTGCTTTTTCTCATTTCAGTAGAGCCTATGCTTTTAAGCTTTGCATGTACATATGACAGATCTGTTCACACCCCCACTTTTTTTTTTACCTTTTTTTTTTTTTAGGTTCGCTTTGTGAGACCAGTCTTTCCGGGGCAAACTTTAAAAACAGAAATGTGGAAAGAAGGAAACAGAATCCATTTTCAGACCAAGGTCAGAACATGCTCACCGTTGTGGGCTTTAGAGAAAGATGTGTTGCTTAAAAGACTGGGGGTATAAGGGGAAGCAAAAAAAGTGGCTCATCAAGCACACCATTGAAGAAGGTTTTGTAAAGAAATTAAGTGAATAGAGTGAAATATTCTTTCTTAATTTATGGTGTCACTAAGATTCCAATAAAAATACCATTATACTGATAGTACTTAATATAGTCTTTATATTAAATAATATGAGAACTCACTTAATTGTATTGCATTTCCTGTGTTTGTCCACTGTGGAAAAGCAAAAAGCAGTCAGGTCAGCATAGTTTGCACTTGTTTTCTGCAGTTAATCATAACCTCGTGGATGCATCTTTAACATTTGTTTATCTTAAATCAACTCCTGACAATTTATACAGATAAACTTAAACAAATTCAGCTTAAATTGAGTTAAACTTAGGCTGCATCTACACAGAACAGCTTACTTAAAATTGGAAGTTTCATACCAGTTGGACATAGTAACTACAATAAACCAGTTTACACTTATAAATTCACTTTTTGCAGTATTCTATTTTCTCTGGCTTTGTTGGTAGCATTTTGTGTGGGTATCCTGTAATCGTCTGCTACACTTGGTAGGATACTTACTGGAAGCTAAGGGTGAAATACTCCTTGTGGAAGTGAAAAGTAAATTCTCAAAGGTTCTGTTGTAACATCCTATGACACTGTCACTTTCCTAAACTATGATTTGCTACTGGTATTTGTCAATATGTGTTGGCTTATGCAGATGCAATTTACATTGCTTTGGCTGGAGAAAGTTTTGCAACACCATCTCTGTAAAAATGTAGTCAGGTGTTGATTAGCGAATACAGCAGATAGTTGCAGCTGCAGGGAGGATTGGGCAGGCAAAATCAAATCAGGAGAGTCATCATAAGAACATAGGATTGCTCTTTCTGCAGGAATACAGCTTTGTGGAATAAATGTTGACTGGAGGAGGTAAATTTTGTTTGCAGACCTGATGAGGGTTAGCAGCTATAGAATTTCAGAATGTTACCAACATCCAGGCTACTATGTACAAAGTCTCCATCTCTGGTTACAAGTATTAAACAAGACGGTTTGGTGCCTCAAATGAGCTTTGGCAATTACTGTGTTGGAAGTGGCTTAGCTATATTTAAAAGGTACTACCACCCAGGCTTGACGGAATTTCTAGACTTTAGGTATTTACTTTTCAGGGTTTTCATACACAGTGTAAATTAACAGAATTCATTATATGCTTCCCAGTCCTCTGGAATTTGTAAACAGAGTGGGATGTTTGGTTGTGTTTAAAGGCTGGATTTGTTATTATGCTTGGTTTAGTCATTGCTAATCTGTAGAGTTTTGGGGGATTTTGCTACAGGTTTTTTCTTCCACAAGTGTGGAGTAACAATGTTTAACAGGATTATAGAAAACCACCTTGTTTCAACAGTTACGCATTGTGCAGAATTTTGTTTCTTATTGCATATTGGATTAGTCTGAAGTAAAGGCCTCTTTGTATTTCTAATGAAATCTGGTTAAATCAAGCTAAAAGTAGGCATATAACTTCAATATGCTTGTTGCAATCCATTTTCAGCATTGTCTGAAGTGCAGTGCTAGCAGGTGACAAGCTGTTAGTCATGATTTGAGTAATTGTTATTATGTAGTCTTTCTGTATTAATTTCACCTGTGCAATAAGCTAGGCTGTGATACTGGGTATTCCTCTGCTTTGGCTATTTATCATATAACTCTCTATGCATTGTCTGTGAATCATTTTGCCATCTTCTGTTTGCTGCCATATGTCAAAATGGTTTGTCAGACCCCTTAAAGAGGCAGTGCCAAAATGAAACGCATTTTCTTCTCTGACTTAACTATTTCAAAACATTAAAACAGAAGGGAAGTCAGGTATTTTTCATCTTTCTTCTTGTAGTCTCTCCAGTTTTACAATGCTTAAAAAATTGTTTCTAGTGCAAGTTGCAGTGTAAGGCACCTGGAGATAGTGAAACTGTCTAGATGAACTCTTTGACAACTGCATATCTACCTCAAGGAAAGACATTTTAGAACAATATCTTTCTCAGAACTATTTTTGAAGTAACATTGACAGTAACTTATAACACTGGAGGTAAATTTTCAGGTAAAAAAGGTTTTTCTACCATTTTGTGAACAGAAAAACAGCAATATATTTTGGTGTAATTTCTCAAGAAGCAAATAATTACTTTGTTTGAAGAGCTGTCTGCAAAGCATAGCATACTAACTTGCCTCAAGACTACAACACATTTGCAGGGTGGGTTTTTTCACTCTGGAACTTCTATGTTTTCTCTTTTCTTCATCTCTGATTTTAAAATGTAAGGAAAACTCCTTGGTTGCCCTTGTCTTGTGACTTTCTGCGAATCGGTTTTCTCTTTAATGTAATTTTTTTCCCCCACTACAGGTCGAAGAGACTGGAGAAGTTGCTATTGCAGGGGGCTATGTGGATATAGTACCAGCCTTGGATAAGCCTTCTGCTCGGGACCCTCTGAAGGTAGGGGGAAACAATAGAAGTCTTAACTTGCAAAGCAGCATAGTTAGGCTTTATTTTTGTGAAAAACATGGGAAGAATACTTAGATTACCTGCCAGTTTTATTTGCAGTTCTTAGACGAGTATATGAATTCAGAGATGTGAACACACACGTTGTTTAAGATGCAGAAGTTCATGGATATGTTTCAGGGGAAAAATACAGATGTCTTAAGATACACAGGATGGCTGATGAAGTTTGAAGTGCTTGATGCCAATTGAACTGTTAGGATAAGCATTGTGCTGTATGTTACAAAATGAATCTCTGATTTGTGGCTGTACCTGTAAAACGAGCATTTTGGGTTAATGTTGTGGATCTTGAAGATCAAACTCAGTGTAGGTTGTAAAAGTGTGTGACCTTTCCCAATTTTTTCAGAGAGACATGGGGAGAGTAGCAGGAAGGCATTAGAAGAACAGAACAAATGAAAATTAGATAGCGTACTCATAGAAAAGAACAGTTTTGTCATTGAATCATTTTGAGAGAAGGCTCTGATGGCCATTTGTGCATGTGGTTAGGCCTAACACATGATATGCACTTTATACTATATGGATTTTAAAAAATCCTCTGCATGCATGCATTAAGCCTTGGGTACTGGACATGCCATAAAAGACAGAATTGTACATGCAATGCTGAGGATGTCCTGAGTTCTTAATGTGGTCTAAAAGACATGGGTGCATAGTGCATTGCCTTAATAAACCATATCTTTTTTCCCCATTGATTCCTGCCTGCAAAGGATGAAGCTTTAATGCATTGAAGTTTATGAAGTACTAAGATAGTGACATTCATATAAAGCTTGTGATATATTCCTGGAACCTGTTTCTTTTTGCTGGTTGTGTTTAGTCCTCTGACATTCTGAACTGTTGCCAAATCTGCATTTGAAGTTCAAACATATAAGCATTAGAACTGTTCAGTGAAACAATTATAGATTTTTTTTTTTTTTAACATGGGCAGAACAGGTTTTTTTCTTTAAGCTTACTCTGAGAAATTAAGGTGCTTTGGCAGAATTTTGCTGACAGAAGTAGACATCCACCAGGGGAAACTAGCCTGAGTGAGTGAAGATCAGCAAATTTAGATGCCATCGGGAACTCTGTTATATAATGGAAAATGTTAGGCTTAACCAGAGAGGTGACAAGACAGCAGCATGAGGAGTATTGCATTCTGGTGTACAGGTAGGTACAGCAGAAAAACTAAATCTGTGAGAGCTTCTTTGCTCCAATTCCAGTTAGATGAAAAATGTCACTGGAGCAGTTTCTTAAAGTGTAGCATTTTATCCAGTACAAGTATTTGTTAAAGGAATACAATGAAAGACTTGTAAAAAATACGTTTAGAAAAGTTGAAAATGTAAATGTAGCTAATACCACTCTTAAACACACTGTGTCTACACTGACTGTGTTCATAGTGCAGTATATTTTGAACATCTTCCATGTCAAGTTAAAGTAATGTACTGGTAAAAACATTTTTGTGTTCTAAAAACTGACATGCCATGCACCATGCAAAAAGTGGCAATGGTTACCCTGCAAAGGGAATAAAAGGCAATTTAGAAGCCCTTAGAGCCCTAATTATGAAACATACCTTAAATTGTCGTGATAAATGACAAAAATTGCAAAAGCAAGATTTGAAATAATTCTTCGGGAAGAGTCCATGAAGCATTTTCTACTTGAATGTACTGGTTTAATGCTGACAGTTGCTACAGGTGATTATTTGTGGTGGACGAAATCTCAATTGCATTTAATAATTCTGCAATAGAGACTTTCCTGGACACAGTGCTTGAACTAATGAAGATATTTAGTACTTTTTAAATGGAGTTTCAATTTTAAATTCTTCAAACTCACTCTCTTTTTTTAAGACTGCAGGGCTGCAGAGTGACCTTGTGTTTGAAGAAATTGGTCGTCGTGTAAAAGAGGTTGGAAGTGAATTGGTAAAGAAAGTAAATGCTGTATTCCAATGGGACATCACTAAAGATGGAAAAACAGCAATGCAGTGGAGTAAGTTGTAGCTTTTATATAATGCCCTGATGCATTTTTTAATGAAGTGAGATTAATTATACTCATTCTAATTAAACTGATATCTTGGAAAAAAAAGCATAAAGTAGTACATGAATATTCACTGGGACCTAAAAATCTGAATGCATACTGAAAGCACAAGTGACAGGGAGGTCAGGTAAAGTTCCATGATGGCAGTTACTAACCTTTCTAGGAGCATACTTCTGTAACTTGCCTATTTAGATGTAGGTATAGGCAAACCATCCTCTAGAACTTAAGTGCATTTCTATTTACATTTTCCAGAACGGATCACCACTGCACTTAGAAAAGCAGGCTAAATTAACCACTAGGAGCTCTGTGTTACAGTAATTAGTCTGCTGGTGGTGTACACGCTAACTAATCTAAAACAAATAAATGTATCCATCTATATATATCTATATCTACTGCATTGTTCTTGTCACTTCAGTGAAAACATAGCCCAATTTGTTTCCATTCAAATTTTCTGAGATCAAGGTTTAATGAAAGTATAATGATGCTTACCCGTCCTTTAAGCATGGGACTGGGTTGATGAAGAGAGGCTCAAGCTTGTAATAGCAATGGGTGAGAGGGGAAGTGTTTCCTGGTAAAGTGTATTATACAAATATGTGAAATGGTCTGATGGGGGCAAAACTACTTCCTCAAAAAACTTCTCTTCTTAAATTGTCTTGTGCTTAGTTTCTAAGAATGTATATTTTCGCAAAAAGCAGTCTAATTTTAGTAATTACATATATTTCATTGTCTTTGGAATTATTCATGTTTTTTTGGTGAGGTGCCCTAAATGGTCTATTAGTAGAATGTAAAGTTTTACTAAAGGGATAAACCATAGTCAGGTTGGAGCTTCCACGCCTTTATTTTTTTGTGGAGAAATGCAAGTCTTGGGGGTCAAGTCTGTCAGACTGCTTCATTTTGATTGGTCTCGATGGTTGGATCTAGTCAGAACAGTTTTGGGGGAGATAGAGATGAGGTTGGCTGCCCTTTGACAGGCTGAGGGAAGAGACTGATATGTTGGTAGGTCACATCAGGTCTGCGTTGTGCTTTGTCCCATAGACTGTGACCTTTTTAACTATTGTTAAGTCTTTGCAGTGTCTGCAGTTTGTGTTCAAGAAACTTCTCTTCCTTTTACAGAATGGTTTAGAAACCTAGAATTTCACTTTCTCTTTTCCTAATGTTAACCAGCAGAGATTCTGAGTAGCAAGATTGCTGTTAAGTTATTTTAAGAAAAATATCATACGTAGATTGATCAAGATAGTTCTGTTCTACCTGTATTGCCTTTTAAGCAATTTTTGAGGGATAAGGGGTGATTTCCACTTGGATAACCGTTAATATATTGAATATACCCGTGTACATTATGCAGGCCGAGTACCTATACGTTGAAATGGGAGCGGGGTAAATACAGCATAATTCAACTCTGATCTGTCTTAAAACTCATTACTGCTCTTAATCATTCCTACTGTCTGCAGTTTTCCACTTTCACACTCAGTAATTTAAATGATGGGTGTGCTTAGAACCTGGACAGAAGGCTTATGAAGCCTTTCCTGTGTTCTCACATTTTTAGAACATATATTAGAAGTGCATAGATTAAACTCCAAAACACTTGAAGTGGATACTTGTGTTTGTTAGCGAATCACTCTGTACACTATGTCAGTTCTATCTATTGTTTTGTATGTAACTAAACATAATATAAATGCTGGTCGTGTTTATAATAACAACCAGAAAACTATCTTCAAGATGATTTATTGCTGTCTTTAATTTTGGAACTGCTTTGTTGGTCACCTAAACTCAGTGTTACCTATGTTCAAAGAATGGAGGGACAAATCAATGGAAGAAAAATCTGATGAGGAATGTTGAATACATGAATAAAACTTCTCGCTCAGGAAGACCTTAAGCTGCAAACTGATGAATGCAGAACAGGCACACTTAAAGATGTAGACCTGAGCAGTGGCCTTACCTGCCTCATGAGGCCAAGTTTTATTAGAGGGGGAACAGGTGGATGTTATTGCCATTGCATCCAGTGAGAGAGAGTACTGCTTTGAGTAAATCAAGAGTCAGCCTTTTCTGTTTTTCAAACAAAGCTTGTCTTCTCTTCTGCTTCCTGCTGAAGCAGTGGGAGGAAAGTAGTGCCTTCTTCCAATGCTTATTTCCCTAGCTGAAAGGGATTAAATAGACGTAACTTTTCTTTGTCCTGTTCCCTCTGCCTGTGTTGCAGTGAACAATATCTGTATTTTTATATGAATTTGGAACTACTTAAAGCTCCCTGTGGGATGGAATGTGGAGGAGGTAGTCTAATATTTTAAACGCTTTCTGTTGCTGACTGCTATTAGGAGCTTAAATGAAACATTTCTAAAATCTTGGAAAAGTTACTGCAAATTATTGTATAGTGTAGTCAGTTCCTTCAAGCTTAGGTGTCAAAACAGTGGCTAGTGTTTATGAATTACTGTATAGTCTCTATGGTTTAGTAAATATGTAAGGCTGAATGTAAATATTTAAGTGACAAGAAGGGTGTCTGTAGAAAATGTTGCTTACTTTTTCACATCAGGAGTATTGGTGTGAAGTACTCCCTTTGTATATCGCTCTTTCAAAGAATTTACTGTGTCATCCAATGGTTTTCTGAATATTTTTGTGTCTTTGAAATTTTAAGCAGTTAAAGGATAAAGCAGGAGTTGGTTAATATTAAAATAAAATCATTAAAATTGAATTTTGATTAATAATTTAAATATTAAATTGTAATATTAAAATACTAAAATAGTTATTTAAAGTCATTGGCAGAGCATTAGCGGTTGCGACAATTGTAGTGTCAACTCTCACAGTTTGTCTTTATGTGGATTAATAGCATAGTACTGTTGCTGTCTAACTCCAATGGTAGATTTCTAATGGCAAGGTGTATATATATATATATAAGTAACTATTTTGACCGTTTTCAAACATGATTCAGATTTTAATTAGTCAACTCTGTCAGTTGAATTGCACTTCTTTACATTTAAATTTGGCCCACTGATTATTAGTTAACATGTACAATAATTTTAAATCAGTTTTGTAAATGTTATGCTAAGATTATAACAATTTTGAATTATCTTTCACTTTTTTCTTGAAGTAAAATTGCTGTTTTGAGAGCTAGATCCCATAAGGTACATAGCTACAATAAAGCAAAGAGGAAAATACAACATGAAAATTAATGTAGAATTCGGTTCCTGTGGATAGATATTGCCTACTCCTTCAATGTATGGTCAAAATTCTTGACGTCATCACTGAAACAACTGAAACATGAGGAGGTAGATTGGGGGGGGGGGGGGGGGGTTTGTTTTGGTTTTATCCTTGAGTTGATGCTAATTGTTTCATTATCTGTCTTCTTTTTAGGCCTCTCTTTATAAGGGCCTCCCAGGGCCTTTGCAGGCAGTGTTTGTGGTTCTCTTGGGTGACCTGCTAAGGCCTCTTTCCCTTATTAAATTTCTTATGTAGTTGTGCTGGATTGTCTTTTAATTTTTGTACTTGTCACTTTTGCACAGCTTTGTGCTGTTGTGAAAACTGCAGCAATTGACAGCAGTAGAAACAATCTGGGCCCCACAGCTCATTGCTGTCTTACTCAATGACTGTAGCTCCAGCATCTTCTGCTAATGTCTTTGAGCCTCTAAATATCTGGGAGGAGTCTGGAAGTGAAGCAAATGAGAGAAAGCAGCAGTATGAGGGACCGCTGTGAAATTCTTTCTCATGTACGCAATTGTTCTGGTGTTTTCCAAACCTTCAGGAGTCAAAACGGTGGGGATTTTTTTAATTTATATTTATTTTTAGTGCTTTGTTTTAATTGCAACTGTAACCTTTTGATCTCTATTCTCTGCAGTACGGCAAGATTTTTGTTTATTACTTTCAGTGAGGTAGGATTTGTGAATTGGATTTACCTTTTGTTGTTACACAGACACTTCTTGATGGCATCACTAATATTAGTAACACTAGCCTGTTTAATTATCGATGACCTTTACTTTTGTGTGGTTCTCTGTGTATGGCATGAAGACATGAGGAGGTGTAGAACCATGGATCTTGCACTCACGATGTGAAATTTTGGACAGCTTATTCGCTGTCTAAACAATGTTGAACTGTAGCCACTGACAACTGGTCTTAATTAGTGGTATTTCTTTATAGAAGCAAGCTGTTCTAATTTAAGAGGATGCTGAAAATCCTCTTAAGAATATGAAGCAATACAGATTTTGGTAGTATCAAAACCTAAGGAATAATCTTAGTAGGACTGGAGCTATCTTTTGTTATTTTTTAATAAAATTCTTAATTGAGACCGCCCAGCTTTGATTTCTCCAGTTGGCTTCACTACCTAAAGCATGCTTTGCTCTTTCCTGCATATTTATTACTGTACGACAGTTGCCTTTGATTTCAGTGGGTATAAATTTTTTTTTTTTTTTAGTTAAGCTACTTCATTTCAACTTCTCTTTCCATAGAGAAAAGACTTTGCCATTGAGATTTGTTAGCTGATAGTTAATGGCTCTCTAAAACAGTACTCAGAAGAGTTTACCCATCTGTTGCTTTTCATCATGCTTCTGAAGGCGCTGCTGAAGGCAGAAGATACTTCTGTTCCTTTCCAGTTCTCAGAAGAATAAAACTTTGTTAGGAGAACTGGGGAGAAATCATTACATGCAGTTGATTGTGAACATCTGACAAATTGTGGCAAAACTGCTTTATAATTTATGATATGATATGACTTCAGGCAATGAAGTGTGGGTGACACTTTGTTCCATTTGCTTTGAGGATGAGTCTTGTATTGCAGTTACTTACCCTCTGTAAAGCACAATAAAAACCAAACCAAAACAAACAAAACATAGTCTGACCCCTTAATATTTCTCTGCTAGAAATGGTAAGGCACTCTCTGAAGGCAATGAAAAATCTGTGCCCCAAATCTTAGATTTTTAGGCTATTTGGCTACCTGCTATAGAATGTCAATGTCTAGTGTTTTAGCTTGTGTATATATATGATTTTTTTGACCTTTTAATTATGTCTCTGACAGCTGCATCTTATGGATTATAATAATTCATAGATATTCAATTACTGTACTATAACACCTCTGTATATAAGTAAAAACAAAAATTTGAAGGATAAGTACTGTTTCATCCACTGAAACTGCTTGATTCTGCTTTCCTGCCAGGTGTGTAATACTAAAATTTTACATATTTAAGAAGATTGTTGATTTCTAGAAGGGACTTCAGCTTTAAGTTTAATTTGTGTTGCTACACACTCTATTGAGGAGGACCACGTCCGTGTTTCAAACTTCTCTTTTTGTATGGGGTGGATCAGCCATGTGAATGGCCAGGAGAAGAGTTGTATCTGTAGCAGCCATGGAGGGCTACATGATCTCAGGAACAAAGAACACTGGAGACACCTTTAGGCTACTCATCTGTTACTGCTAGCAGTGGAGCCACACTAGCAGTGCATGAGGTAGTTGCCTGGCAGCCACCCAGGTCATCAGCCACCTGAGCACTGACATAGCTACACCAGTACCAAGTCATTATCAAGCTTGCTGCTGCAGTTGTAGTGCAGCATGAAAGCTACAGTGATGAGACAGGAGCTATAACCATAGAGACGTGTATCCAGGAGCTGTGTGTGGAAGACTGTAGAGGAAACTTGCATCAAGACTGTTTCCTGCTACAGCAGGCAGCTGTATCTCATAAAGTTGTATTTTACAAGAAGGCACCCTCTCTGGTCATTTTGGAAAGCTAGAATTTTTCTGCTCTGATGGATGATCTGTTCTGGTACTTGGCTCATTTCTTTCATTGCTAGTTTCTCTGTGTGCTGATGCTGTAATTTAGTCTTATTTGTCATCTGAATACTCTGGGCTAGGTCAGGAGGTGAGAAAAATGATCATATATGTTTCTAATCCTTCTTTTTTTTTCCCTGAAAAAAAGTGAATGAGTAAGTTTTTAGGGTAGTTTTCCATTCTCTATAAGGTGGAGAGTTGTTTCCCTCTGCAAAAATACCGCAACATACAGTGTATTTTATATCAGTCTTTCTCCAGTGTGATTCACCAGAATTTACCCTCTAGGGCTTATGTATCAAGTTTCAGGCTTTCATTTCCTCCTGCTAGTTCCTTTAGGGGTTTGGGTGGCTTTTGCTTTAGGCTTTTGGGTGGAATGTCCTTCATGTTTTTGTGAAAACAACAGTATTTGTTGTCACAGAGCTCTTCTCTTTTGTGTCTGCTCAGTTCTTTTTTTTCTTTTTTTTCTTCCTTAGCAAAAATCAGTGCTCTTTAAAAAGAATAAAGAGGAAATGGAAATTATATTTTCATGTTTTGGGGAAAAGAGCATACTATTAGATTGGTCCTCATTTTTTTTTTAGAATTTCTCATAAGTTTTAATTTGAGGCAAGTTAAGGATTTCATGTAATTAAACGTAACAGTTTTGCCCATGGTACCATGGTTTGTGCTTTGAGAGCTTACCATTAATTATAGATGTGGATTGATAAGCAATGCTTTGGAGACTTGGATAGGAAATGGAGAAGGAAAACAGGGACTGTAACAATGTTAAGTATGTACTATATTCAGGTTAAAATCTGCGAGTTGTTAGAACTTGCCTGAGTCACTACATCTTTTTAATTCTTTTTTGTTGTCTAAACTTTATGCTGCTGAGACTGATGGATGAGTATTATCAATGAAATAAATCAAAACTGTTTTTTCAGCCACTGCGTAGTAGAGAAGGAGAGGAGGGTCTGTTGTGTCTTGGGAGATGTTATGTCAGGCTTTCAGCATCTCGATTCCATTTTGGAACAGTCTGGGAAGGGTAGGGACACCTAAAAACATTAATGCATGCAAAATGAAACACAAGAAGGGGCTCACGCTCTTTTGATTTCTAAGGTCCAGAAGTGATTAAAAATCAATAATTAAGAAATGTAAGCATCCTAGAGAACCATGTGTGTGTTTTGTGAATTTATATGTGGGGCTTGCTGACCAGTGCTGTTTGGCTTAAATGGAGCTAGCTCAGTTTGGCTACATTGGTATAGTTTGTAATATTGCTAGCACTTGACTAGAGTTGTATTTTAAAAGCACATTGAGAGTTAAGTTTGGTTAACTTAATCTGAGGAGCTGCTATCTACTGTGAAACTTGCTTTTCATGATTCAACAGGTGATTTTTTTAAAATTTTATTGTATTTTATTTTTAATAATAATCTGTGCCTGCATAACCTACAGGAGCAATGTTTAAAGTCTCGCTCACAACATTAGACTATATAGTAGCTGGTTTGGATCAAAAGAATGTTACACAGCTCCTACCCGCAAATGTAGAAGGGATAGATTTTTCATCTGGTGCTCACTAATTTTTTTTCTTTCTTCTCCTCTTCTTTCATCAAGTTAGTGATGCCCATTAAAACTGTTCCTGAAATTAAAATTTACCTTACAATCAAGTGGATAATAATAATCCAGTATGTCACTTCTCACTGAGCATCACTGTACACTTAATTCCCCTTCTAGTTTTGTTACAACTGGTTAAATATTACTTAGAACAGATTTCAGAAAATGAAAGACTTAATTCAAACAGACAAAAGCTATTCCCAGTCCATATCATTCACCTTAACCTTTCAGAAAAGTTATTTGGAAAAAAAAATGCACATGACAGAGTTTATGCAGAAATAAGTCTCCATAGTTAAGCCAACGTCTTAAAATTTGTCAACTAAGAGAAACCAACTGGCAGTATTAGTATTAGGCAGCCATGATTCTGTAATCAGAGATGTCATGTCTTTACGGGAACATCCACTTAAATAATGATTTTGTTTTGTGCTTAAAAAGAGGGGTGGGGGACAGAGGAAAAGGTGTAAAGGGGAAGACTGGGAATTTGCAGAATGTGAGAATGATTTGGCAGAGCACATCCTGTCAAAATATTCTTCTAATATTCTTCTAAACAAATGACACAATACCTGGTAGTTTTAGCCTTGTAATAGATTATTTTGGCAGGTCATTTGGTGTGTGAAAAGAACACTGTGAAGCTCCAGACACTTTGAGGAATTTTTGGCTTTTCAGAAGAGAAAGACAGATATTTGGCAAGGCTTTAAATGCTCTTTGCATGAAGCAGAACAGGCTATATTGCCTGTGGGGCAGAACAGGGAAAATGCAGCAGCATGTTTGAACACCACCACATTTGCCTTCTCTGAATATAGGACGCTGTTTTAAAACATTAGGGCTTTATTACTACCTTTAACATTTTTGCAGTAATTGCACTAATTAATATCTTGTGAATCTCAAGTGTTGTTTAAAAATGGTTTTTGCCATCTGTGCAAGAATTTTGAAATGGCAGTCCTTGCTGTAAACCCCCTCCCCCTTAGTACAGGAATAATTTTTTGTTGTTGTTCTAATGTCAATTATTTTCTTTCATTAAAGAAGAAGAACTAAAACCCTTTCATTTTCTAAGTGGCTGTTAGCTCAAGATTTATGTTTAGACTGGATGCTTCATCTTAGTAGATAAGGAGAGTAGTGTTCTTTAGACTGAAAATTTTATCTGTATTTTGAAATAAAACTATCTTTGCCACTTCTTCTCAGCAATTGACTTAAAGAATGGCTCTGGAGCACTGTATCAAGGACCTGCAAGAAGTTCTGCTGATACCACCTTCACCATCTCAGATGAGGATTTCATGGACGTGGTACAGCAAAAGACTAACCCCCAAAAGGTAAGACCATCACAGACATACTCGCTTGCATGGGAACATACTATTTGCCTTAAATCAAGCTCTGGTTCATGACTGCATTCCAAAATCTGCAACCCTGGGTGTTTTGACAGTGCAAACCAAAGTCAGATGAGGTATAAGTGCATCATTACCTTATATTGAATTAGTCAGAAGACATGATAAGGAATTTATGCCATCTTTATCTTCTTGAGACAAAGATACCTCAAATGACATAAAGCCTGGCAGTACAAAGTTAGTTGTTTGTTTGCTTCCTGGCACTTCACAATATATGATTTGCAAAGTTAGGGTTTGTCAGTTTGATCATTCAGGGTCTTTTAATTGGTCGTGTTGCAGGAAGTTGGTATTTGTTGCAATATTCTGATTTACTGCTACTACTGCAGCAAAGAGAAATCTTGGACAATGCATGCATGTAGATCCATTGAAACTGGTCAAAATTCACCCAAACTAGGTAGATTTTTAAGGGAAAAAAGATTTAAGGAAGGTATGTAGTCTGGGTCTACACTTTTAGCTTCTTGGAGTAATCAACTGCTAAACTAAACTGTCATAAATTTAATATGTCAGCTTACAGATAAAAGCTTGAGCAAATGAAAACTTTAATTAAGCTCATCACATATCAGACGGTTCCTTTTCTTTAATCCGAAGCAGAAGTTGTCGGAGACTTTGGTTGTAAAGTTGGAGACTAACGATGGTGGCAAATGTTTTTTCTGAGTCCTGCATACCACATGAGTAAAATCCTTTGTGACCCTCTGTATACAGCAGGCATAAAGCATAAACAAAAAAGGTGTTGATGTGTAATCTTCAGAATGCTAAAGAACAGTGATTGCAATTCAGGAACGTTATCTATTCTTAGGCATTAGTATTTCCTTCGAGTTTCTGTGACATTTTTCATCTAAAGAAGCTCAAAGCATCTATTCAAATTCTTTTCTGCTGGTTCTCTCTATTCCTCATTTGAATGTATTTCAAGTTAATGGAATTATGCAAAAGCACATTGTTTCAGAACTTTCAAAGAGCTTTCAAATTGCAAAGCGACAGCAAAGCAAAACTAGTTTTAAAAAATACTGAACTAGGTTGAAACAGGGTATACAGCTCTTTGAAGGAGGGACAGTAAAAATGTAATATACCAGCATTTCAGTGAAAATGTTGGCTGATCTATGATTCTGCAAATGCAAAAAAAAACTTGTTTAGTTCCTGTTTGTTGCAATATGCTATGCATAAAGCCAGTGCATTTCTTTGGAATATGCGTGTTTGTATATTTTGCAAGTTCCTGTTCAGATTTGTTACAAATTTGAGTAGATGACCTTTTCATTAGGCCTTTAATTTTCATTAAATGGCCTTTTCATTCCATTTTCTTGTTTCAAATAAGTATATATGGATATCTATAGCATAGGGAGGGGAGGACTGGGAGCTTTATTTTTGTGTCCTAGTGAAGTTTTGCCATCAGCTTCTGTGAAGAAGTTTGTCTTATACTCGAAGTCCTCTGTGCTATACATAGAAAAGAAATGGAGGCCACTGAAGACCACTGCTTTGTATTTATTTTTTTTTCCCCTGAGTGATAGACTTGCCCTTGCCTGCACTCGAGATAGAAAACTGTGATTCTGGATGCTATTAAAATTGAACGTGGATGATTTTCTGTTAATGACCAATAACCAATGAATATTGCACACTGAATGCTTTCTTCTGAGCACTAAACAACCACACTTATCTTTGGCTTCTTGTTTGGTTCTATTAATTCATTGGGTTGTGGGTGAACAGTTGAATACATTTCCCCCTCCCCCTCTGCTTTTTATAGGCATTCTTTTCTGGTAAACTAAAAATGAAGGGGAACATCATGCTGAGCCAGAAATTGGAAATGATCCTGAAAGATTATGCCAAACTCTGAACTGCCTGATCATCTACCACAGCAGTGAAGAACTGCAGAAGATAGAAGCTTCAATTAGTTCAGTACCAATGATTGAAACATTTGCAGGCTGCTTAACATCAATGTACTGATTCATTATACTGCTAATATACAAGCTGTTTTAATTGCTATAGACAGAAAATTAGGAAATGAACATAACTGTTAATTTGTCTCTCTTTTGTTTCTCAGCAATGGTAGAGAATCATACTTTTCTCATTGCACACCTTTAAATAAAATGTATGTAGTTCTTACAAAGATGCATATATTTCTATATTAATTCTGAAGAAAATTAAATGAATACACCTCTTTGATAACTCCTTCTATGTGTCTGTCAGTCTTCATTTATATTGCCTTAGATAGACTCTAATTTCTATGAATCGAGCTGGTTTATTATTAAAATTAACATTATTTTTTGTCTTAAGTTCTCATGATCTCATTAAAACAACTGGAAGATGGAAGTCAGTTCCATTTATTTACATCTTGTCGTTATGGTTTTTTTTCTGTACAGGAATATACTGTTGAACTTCAGCTCTGCCGACCTTATTTAGACAGTAATTTTCATATAAGTTACTCTTACATATTACATGGAAAGTGGTAAGCATTAATTCTTTAGGGGAAACTTTTTCATCTGAGAGGTATTACACTGCACCAAAGGCTGTCACTGTAGCCAGGTTGTTCTTCTTGTAGATTCATTCTCATGAGGGCCAGCATCATGGCAGCAGGGAAAGATAGGAGTGAATTCCTCATTTTCTACCTATGGCCAGAACTGAGGTAGCAGCTATGGCTATATATTTTCCTGAAGAAAGTATGCTCTTAATCACTGATCATCACATGAACACCTGGAAATTTGATTTCACCAATATGACCAGTATTTTATGTGCTCAGTGTCTTTTTTTCTCATTCAGACTTGTTCTATGTTGATATCTTTTGAAGAATTCAGGCCATCTAAGGCTTGTCTCCTTGGTCAGAATGACAAAATCATTTTGCTTTATCTTAGAGGATAGAAATTTTTTTTTTTTCTTTTTTTGTCACAAAACTGGAAGGTATGTCACTGCCCTGACTGTGAGTAGACAGTAGCCATTAAAGAGCCTTTTGGGGCTGCAGATGATTTTGACAGTTTGAGGATAAATTCTACATGTTGTAACACTGAGTCAAATTATCCACAAATTTATTTCTTCACAGCTGTACTATCAGCCATGCTTTTGATTCAGACAGAGAAATATGAACCTGAAGTATGTGAACAAGTATCTCACATAAATTACATCAGTAATAGATGGCAAACAGAACCAGTGTGATGTTCACCGCCTCAGAAGCCATCCAACAGAAATCCATTAACCACTTAACCTTTTTCATAGCAGTCATTTCCATATATAAGTAGGACCTAATCATTGCCTGTACTGCCCAGCTTCTATTTACCAAACAACTTTGTGACTAATAGATAAAGGTGTCTTCTATTACTTTCTCTTAAGAAATCATATGAGAAAGACAGACTGATTGCAGCTTTGTATGTTTATGTATGCACATGCTACACCAAAAAAAATTAGTTTTCTACATATATCTTTCCTATCTATAAATCTACATATAATGCCATAAAAATACATGTATTAAGAAAAAGGCACTCTGTGGAACTAACTTTGAGTCTAGGAAAACTGAAAAATCAATACATCCACTTAAGAATATGGTATTTACTGTAGGTCACATGGTCTTGAAAATTCACAACAGATGATTTTTTTTCCTCAGCCCATAGTCTTAAACCTTAAAGCACTTCTCTACAAGGATGGAACAGTCTGCTAATGAGCTTTTTTCTCCTCCCCTTTGAAAGTGGGAAGCGAAAATATTCAGGCGGGGAAGTTGGTACTGTTGAAACCTGTTGCGATTAAACAGGTTGGAGTCAGTCCGCTAAAGAACACAAGTTTACCAACCCTTGGGTGAGGATGAAGGAGTAACCCAAGAGCCGTATCAATTATAAGTATTGTTGTGATGATTTCTGTCCTGCATAGTTTCAGTTGGACACAAAATCCAGATGCTTCAGTTGGATCCCCAGTACTTGCCTTTATTAAAACCACAGAAGATACACCCCAAAGTTACACTGGTGTTTGACGTACACATCCTAGACTTTAGCCTGACTTCAGCTTTTTCCTGCACAATGACTTGGTCATGGGAGTTAAATGTTGGGTGGAACAAAAAGCCCTCCCTACTTTACTGCAGAAGGCTTTTCCTTTTGCTCTCCTTACTGAGGATAATTGAGCACACCTCTCGGTATTGTGGTAGACTCTTTTCCAGGAGCCCAATTCAGGTGTTTAATTTTTTCATCTGCCTTGTGGCCTGAATAGCCATTATTAATGATTTTGGCATGTTGGTTTCATCTCTGCCCCAAACGATTTACCTTCAGCGTGTTCTAGTTAGCTCACACTAACTACTACTAGTCACACTAACCCGTTACTGTTGAAGGTAAGGTCACTTTGCTATGTTGAATATGTACCTGAAGTGATTTGGAGGTTTTGGTTTTTGTTTTCTTTCTAGTATATGAAAACTTTCTGTTCATGCTTGCTAGCTTTTAAGAGTAGTATTCTCAGAAACAAGTAATAAACCCAAATATCTTTAAGAGAATCCATGCAAGGGAAAGTTAGCCAGTTTGGTAGGTGGTTGTTTCAGTCTGAATGATTCTCAGTTGCTTTCATCCAGAATGGTGCCATTCTGTTTTGGGGGCTCATGTTTCAAACCTGTCCATATCTCTTTCATCTGAAGCATTTTTGAGCACATTTCTTGACATCCAGGAGCAACAGTACCAGTACAGTGTTGCATCTGTTTCCACACAGGACCTAGAGACATGCAACAGCAACACACCACATTCTTTTTTTCAGGGTAGCTGCTGCTTTTGATGTTTTTTCTTTGCTAGGGATAAGCGCCATTACCTTGGATTGCAAAGCTCCACTTGTTTTCCAAACCTCTCAGATAGCTCTTTAGCGATATTGTTGAATTCTCTAGCAAATAAGGAGGCTTTGACAAGCATTTTAGCAGTAAAATTCTTAACAGTGCATATACTCTATTTAATGTAGAGGAGAGCAAGATTGCCTGCTCTTTATTGCAGTATGTGTTTTATAGTGTTTTGATTAATTCTGTATACATGTAAATAAGGTGCTGTCTGGACATCAGTGTATGGACATCAGGGTTTGTAGCAGCTGGAGGTAAGAATTCAGTTGTTTGTCTTTCTGGAATAATTGAGTTAGTGCTAAAACTGGTCATATAAATTGGTGTGATTTTTAATCATGGCACAGTATTATTTTATTTCTCTTGTTCCTTCTCCTTACATTCATTACAGTCTTCCTACTGGCTTGCAATTATGTCCATCCTCCAAAAAGTAAATTGCAGTTCCACGGACGTATGTCCTCGTCAGTCATTTATGGGTCCTCTAATTAGAGCAGGAGAGCAGTAATAATGGATGGGGAAAGTTACGTAAGCTTGCTGTGTATTAGTATTGGCTTCAGAGAAGCCTGTGCTGAATTTTATGCTTTCTAGTCACTGGAATTGTTCTTAATTGGTTTATTTCAGAGGAGTTCAGTACACCTTCCAGCTGTCATCAATAATTACAGATAACAGCTCTTTAAATGTTGACAAGTGCATTCATAATCAGAGAAAATTAAAACGAGTAAAATGGGGGAGGAGCGGAGGCATCATAGAGAGGTAAACTTGAGCAACTTCAGACAGAGAAACTTACATGCTGTCTCCTCTAAGGCTTATTCCCACCTCCACACAAGCGGCACACTCCTAAGGGTTATCTGTATTCTAGTCTGTTGGGCTGCGCTACTTGTAAAAACAACTGTCCTTCATTGCTCAGGAGTCACCTGGATAAATTAAAATGCTTTATGAAATGGAAGAATTCAGTGATATAACAAGTAAAGTATCCTAAGCTGGATAAATAAGCATTTTTAAATAGTTTAATGTACTTCAAAAAAACCCCAAACAAAATAAGGCTCTTTCATATGATGTAATACACCCTAACAAAGGTCAATGTCACTGAAATGATATCTTCTATTACCATCCACAAGCCTCAGGGGCACAGCAGCATTCAGAAGGTGATGACTTCGTCTTTACATAATATTGCCTCCTCCTAGCATGAACGAAGATCTGTGTAAAGAAAGGATAAGTTGCATTGCAGTGTTTTCTTTCTGATCATAATCTTTGAAAGGGTAAAGGGAGAAAGGAAATACTAATCTATCCCAATTCCTGCAATGTTTTCTTCTTCTACTTCTGTTGGTGCAGTTATCTTTCTACTCACGTGAGATCAAATTCTCCATGATGATTCATCTGCAGTGAGAAATTCTGTCCCTTAGGCCATCGTCCGTATCTCCAGCAGACTGACCTACACAGCACTGGACATCAGGAGATCTGAAGTTAATTAGGATAATTGTAGACTATGAATGTGGTTGCATATATATGACTTCTAGATTACCCTCATGATACAATTAAAATGTTTCGTGTGTCTAAATACCAGATAGGATCTTACATCAGTGGATAGGCTGGGCTCTGTAAGAGGTGGATCTCTTTGTGACTCTCAACAAGTACTATCAAAGTTCCCATAGTCTGCTAAATTAAATCACATGTTCTAAGGTCACTGTGTCTCAAAGCTAGAATCAGGCAAGGCACAATAATACGTAAAGTTGTCCAAATTATATGTTGTAAGGTGTATGCATCTTGCTAACAGCCATTTTAGAATATTATTCCTCTTATGTTTCCCTATAGTACATCTGCCTTGATGATGTCAAGTGCCTTTTTTTCACTAGAATTCATACTATTTTAATAAAAAATGGGCATCACGTAAGCTGAAAGAACAATCGAGAGTACCCAAATTTAAAGCAATATCTCATTTAGGTTAAGGTTAAACTTTTTTGAATTTCTAATCATAGAAGCATATAATCTCAATCTTAAAACATTTTTTAAAAGTTTCAGCAAGTCAGTGTACTGAATTAGTTATCTTTTTTAACCAATACTTCCTCTTTCCCCTTCCCTACCTATGCCCTCTTCCATTTCACCAGTCCTCTTGTGAAGGCACATCATAAGGAGCACAAGCATAGGTTAGTGTAGCAATGTCATCAGTTTATGAAGACTTGGATTTGGAATGGGAAAGAACAATCTATTGTGGCACCTAGATTTTGTCTGGATCTCACTCAACCTTGAGTCAGGACAGAAATGAAGCTGCCAGAGAAGTCTTGCATTTGGGATTCCAGGACTTCTGTGACCTAGGTAAAAAACAGAGTAAGTAGATATAAATTTGTGTTTCTATCCAAGCTTGTGTTTCTATCCGCAGCCCACTCAAAAAAGCGTATGTTACTATAAAAGACAAGTGAATTGCTGAGGTTTGATTGCATCCTTTAACTTTACCCAAATAATTTCCTGTTCCTGCATGGTTGGGGGGGAAAAAAAAGAATGCATTAATTTCATAGTAGAGTCTAAGAGTCCAGAATCTGGTTGGTGTTTCCAGTGTTATTGGGACAGCAGGTTCCCATAGAAAATAAAAATTGAATTGCTGCTTGCAATCAATGTGCCTAGGTTAAATCTCAAAACACGGTACGAGTATTTTTTCTCTTACATTGCTTTTTTTGTGTACTGTTCTTTACTTATACTAGTCTCTCCATTGAGATGAAGTGCATGAGAGTCATGAAGCTGCCTGACCTTTTCATGAAGCTGCCTGATGCTCCTGCTTTCTGCTCCCCTATGTCTGTTTCTTTTCTGGTCAAAATTGCTCTGTGCTCTGCACAGTTCAGCCTTCTGCTGTGTGAATCTCAGCCTGATTTTTATGAACAATGGGCAGTGCAATTCTGGATATCTGCTATAACCTTATGAGAGCTCATAATAGCTATGGTGCTGACAGCATCATAATCCTGTTAGAAAACGATGATAAAAGGTAGCAGAGTTTCTGACTGAATGTAATACATGTGATTTTTTAGGTGTTTCTTTTTTCATAAAGATAAAATGAGGCCACCTGAGGACTGTATCAGGGAAAATATAACCTTCCTAGTTCAAACGTATTTTTAATGAATTTTTGATTATTTGGTTCTTCAGTGCTGTTTTTCACATATGCTGCCAAGCACAGCAGGGAAAACTAGACATGTAGAAAAGAAGAAGAAGAAAAAAACGCCCACCTGTCTGTTACTTTTCATTTTCTGAGGAAAAAAGGAAAAATTTTAGATGGGGAAATATGTTCCTTTTGTGCTCTGTGACCCACACCACTGATTCAGTAGGATTAAGCAAATGCCCGCAAGTCATCTATCTGTGAGGCTAGTAATGGTCAACACTGACTAAGCTCCAGTTTTGCTTTAGGAAATTCTTCTGACAGATGATCTTATTCACATCTGAAGTAAAATCAAATGGCTGATCACTTGCGGTCATTCAAAGTTAGTGTACGGTTTTTGGGGGTTTTGTGCATGCCTTTTGCAACTTCAAGCTTGGTGATCAATTCTAGGCCACTTCATGAGTCTGCAATTTCAGTACTTTTCATGGTTGGCCTAAAAATCTGAGGCCAATGTTGTTTATTATCAAAATATCTTATTTGGAAAGGAAATACCAATTTACAGTCAGAATGGCATGCTTTTTCACTGTTCCAGAAGGACTGGGGAAACTGCTCTTCAAAGGTCGAGCACTGTTAAACAAGTGCCTGCCTGATGGTGTGAGATCATATGATGGCCTCTTGCTATTTCCTAGCAGAATTGTGATTAGCGAAGGAATTTTAGTGTTTTATTTATGGCAGTTCCTGTAAGTTCCTGTAAGCATCATAGCCAGTCTTACTAAGCTAGGCTTTGAGAGTCTGCAGCACACAGGTATTTGGGGGAAACTTTTTAATGAAGGTCAAGGAGACCTAAGAAAAAGTAACCTTTTTTTTTTTCCCAGTGGCTTAGACACCCGAGGCTGTAATGTGTCTGATACTTAATAGCTCTCATAAAATAGAGCCATCAGGTAGCTTTGGAGTCAGAAGATTGTAATAAAGGATATATAAATGTGTTTCAACTCTTTTGAGCTGTTGGCAAAGCTCTGCCAGTAAGCATGTTGCTACAGCCAGTTAGAAAGTAATTTTTTTTAAGTGCCTTCTCAATGTCAGAAATCTTTAAGGAGCTTTTGTAGTTACTAAGATTTTGTAGCTAGGGGAGAAATTACATAAAACATTGTTTTCTTGGGGTGATAAAAAACTATTTGTAATTAGACCAAAATGGAGACATTAACCCATACTGAGCTGGGGAGAGCAGTACTCCCACACAGTTTGGTCTTACCAAACCATTCCCCCTCAGAAGAGGCCAAAAATGAAAGTGGCAGTGGGGTCCTGTGTTTTGAAACACTGCTGGGTGGTGGCTGCAGAGTCTGTTCTTTACATATAAATTTAACCATCATGAAAACAGAGTCTGGCTGTAAACATCTTTACTATTCTCTGTACTCCAAGAGTTTTAACGTGTATACTTAATGGCGTCTGTATACTTAACAACTCTGTCACTGTGTTGCTAGGTGATTGAGAGAGACAACAACTAAAGACGTGCTACATTATCGCTTTTTCACTTATTTTAAGTGTATTATATATTTTATATATATATATAAAAATATATTAAGGAATTATTTTAAAGTAATTCCTGAAAGAACCAGGCTGTACTTTAACAGTGTAGTCCCTGGTTTGATTGACTTAAAGTTGTTTTATGAAGAACGGAGCAGACCACAAAAGATCATAATGACTCTAATGAATTTGCATACAACTGGTAACGGACTGAAGAAACGTTTCTCTTGAAACCAGCTGTGCAGTTCCTGGCCTCTTGGTCCTGCTCCCTGAGAGGACCTTGCACGGGCAGTACTTTCCACAGGTACGCTTGAGAGTGGAGAGCCTGACTCCAGCCAGACTGGAGTGTAACCCTGGATACTGAAATTATAGATTTAATAAAGACACTGGTTTTGTAATACTTTGCAATTTCCCTCACAATGTATCTCAACCAACTCCTCAGTGATCTGCAGGTAGTAATTACTTCTGTCTCTCCCTCCCACCAGAGATAATGACTTACCATGTTTGTTACTAGCACCCCTTTATGCTCTGGTAGTGCCAATCACCATTCTGTTTCAAGTGCTCTAATTATCATGGTTGCATTAACTCAGAATAATTGTTCATGTTCTGCATTTAGCTTGAAATTACTCCTGTTTCATTCGTGAAGTAGCAAAATGTGCTTGGACTCATTTCTGGCTTTTACTACAGATATCAGTTGGCTAATGCAAATTTTCTAGTAACCATAGCTGTTAAATTCTGGTTAATTTTCTATTTTGATCTCTTCAGGTTTATTTGTTTCAACATAGATGGACTTGTGGAATTACTGCACTATTTTGCTCATTTTTCTCAAGGAGTAGTTGTCCTATGTTACATGCAACAAATAACAAAATCTTATTGTTAGGAAGAAGTAATCTATGCATTTTACCAATTCTAACTACATTTTGCAACAGACCTTAGAACATGCCTTTTACAAAAATTGAAAGCTGTCATGGAAAAAAAAAAAAGATGCTATCTGTACACTGTGTCATCGTAGTTGTTTCACTAGTCCCTTCTGTTCTTGGCTGTGAATTTGTGTTTGGAGCCCATGCTGTGTTTTCAGATGTGCTGTGTATGCATTCCAGCCTCCTTGCTTTTACTCTCAGTAACTGTATCTTCCTGAGAGCAGCTTTGCTATGCCACTGTTTCCTGCCTGTAATCAGTGATTTTAGCAGACATAGAAGTTGTTCTGTTTGGTTTCTTCTTCATAATGGTAGTTTGAAACTGCTCATGTTTCTTGCTTGGATTTTTAGCATTTATGTGGTTTTTTAAGGTTATTTTGGAGCAAGACAAACATTGTGTCAAGTAGCTGAAGTCACCATGGCAGTACAAACTGGACTTTGAGAAACACCCATTTAAAACTTCTCAGTAGACAAATAATTCTGGAAGGTAATTAGTATTTAGTGAAATTCTGCTGATACAAAGATGGGCATGGATGTTAACAGTAATTAATAAATTCAGTGCTATAAAAAATGCTCAGTTTGCTCATCACGAACACTGAATCATCACTCTTTAACTCCAAGCAACAATGCACCTTTAAGCAATCTATTATTTTGCTTTTTTGTGGTCATGAAGAAATATGCAAATGTATACACAGTTTGAAATTCTGATTTGATTAACAAGTATTGTTATGTAGACTGGAATTAATTAAACACTAGATTAACTTTGTGCACACCCTGCATCTTGAAACTGCTGATTCCTCCTTTCATGCTTATAATATGAAGAAGTGGCATTCAAATATATATAAGGAGTCCTGATAATCTCAGATGGCAATCTCCAATTTAGGCTGCCAGTTAAAACCCATTCTGGTTCATCTGTTGAGCTATCTGGGAGCTCCTCTGGGCATATGAGGCAAGGGGAAGGCGCTGGCGAGAAGGAGAGTGTGCTCTTCCAAAAAATGAAGCTGGAGTTTTAGTTGTTTCAGACACGGATCTGTTGTCTTCAGGAAATTAAGAGCCTCTGCTATGGTCCTGCCACAGGTTAATGATGTATGGAAAGCAACAAATACATTGCTTAAACTTTCAAGATCCATGTGGTAAAAACTACAACAAGACGTAGATCTTTCAGATGAACATACATCTCAATGCTGCCTTCTGTGTAAGTGCTTGTTTTGTTTACATTTAAATGAAGATGGAAAATGTGTTGCTTGTCCAGAAATGTTGTTTATGTCTTGTGGAATTTGAATATCAATATTGTTTTCATGGTATTCTTTATGGCCAGATAATGAAAACAATTTTCTGATAAAACCAAAATTACAGGCACCTGCATATTACTACCTGTCGTTACCCACCAAAAACCTGTTATGTGAAGGCAATACTCTGTAATCTAAAATGAGGGAAAATCTAGAAGCTCCAGGTAGCCTGTCTAATTAGCACAGCAAGTAGTTAAGCACAGTAGGACTGGTCAGCAGTATAAATCATTCATTATAGATGGAGTGTTTTAGCAATATTTTAGCTACAAGGATAACTGAAGATTTAAAGGGTCAACTCCTGTGTTTCCTTGTGTACTGTATTATGAGCATAATTGCTTTCATTGATTGCTAGTACTGTTACAGAATAAGTGGAGTGATGCTAATCAATCATTTCAGAGAACCAGAAGAACAGGCTCTGATATTAAGTTCCTTGAAAGTTTTTCTTTAATTAAAAATCCAGCCAGACAGGAAGGAGAATGAAATAATTAGCAGTGCTATAGAGTGCTTCTTCCAGATTTGTAGGTGAATATTATAGAACAGAATCGTAGAATCGTTTAGGTTGGAAAAGACCCTTAAGATCGTCCAGTCCACCATTAACCTAACACTACCAAGTCCACCACTAAACCAATTAAGGGTAGAGTAATAGTTTCATGTTTCCTAGCTTGGTGGGTGGATTATTTTTTAATGAAAGTAAAAACTAGGAATCATTAAGGTTGGAAAGGACCTCTAAGATCATCAGTCCAATCATCAACCCAACACCACCATGCCTACTAAACTATGTCCCAAAGTGCCACATTTACCTGTTTTTTGAACACTTCCAGAGATGGTGACTCTACCACTGCTCTGGGCAGTCTGTTCCAATGCTTGACTACTCTTTCCATGCTGGCAATACAGGCAGATGGAACACTTTCCTTGGGAGGCTCAAACATCAGAATCTTTCTCCAGTACTTATGTATGTTATGATACTAAATTTAATTTTCATTCAAACAGAGCAAGAAAAAAGCTCAAGGAAAAAAAAGGTTGCAGATGCATACCTCAACTTGAATAAATTAAACACACAATGTAAGTTATTTTGGTAGGCTAAAATTTCTACTGGCTAAAACAGTTATTTTGCCTCCTGAATTTTCTACAGTATTTGGTTTCAGAAGATCTTAAAAAGGAGAGGTGTCTAGGTTTTTTTGGTGGATTTTTTTAAAAGCTCTTGCATGAGGATTCTGGTTTTGATTTGGTATTGATACCTTCTTTGGATGGTACTTGCCCAGCACTTATCTTCCTGCTGGTATTTATTACATAGCCTCCATTTTCATAACTTTTAAACCAATCAGAATAATGGAGAAGTTTGGCACACAGAAGCTACCTGATTTGCTCATGGCCATGTAATAGATGAGTAGCAGGTTCTTAAACTAAATTTCCAAAGTCCTGCTGTACTGTGCAAACAACTGGGAGGTTTTTTTCTCTTTTCATTTCCCATTTCCTTAGGAGAGCTGTAGTCTACAGATACACAGTCCAGAACTGTGTAAGAATTCCAGTCTTTTATGAAGGTCTGGGAGTATGTAGTAACTTTTATAAAACTGGGTTTAGAACATCTGAAAATACCAGGAAAGCTTGGACTTGAATTTCTTGGATTGGATATTAGGAAAAATTTCATCACGGAAAGAGCAGTCAAGCATTGGAACAGGCTGTCCAGAGCAGTGGTAGAGTCACCATCTCTGGAAGTGTTCAAAAAATGGGTAAATGTGGCACTCTGGGACATGGTTTAGTGGGCGTGGTGGTGTTGGGTTGATGGTTGGGCTGATGATCTTAGAGGTCCTTTCCAATCTTAATGATTCCTAGTTTTACTTTAATTAAAAAATAATCCAGCCACCAAGCCAGGAAACATGAAATTATTAGTCTACCCTTAATTGGTTTAGTGGTGGACATGGTAGTGTTAGGTTAATGTTTGGACTGGATGATCTTAAAGGTCTTTTCCAACCTAAACGATTCTATGATTCTATGATTCTTTCCAATAATGAAAAAGTTGACTTTGGTTCCAGTGCTTTGTTCCTTCATTCATTACTCTGATCTTCTTTGTTGCATTAATAACACTCTCTTAAATATTTAAAATACTTCCCCAATATGCTGATGACAGTCCCTGCATGAATGTCTCTTAAAAGTCATGCATAGACATCTGTCAAAGAAGAACTAATTTAGAAAAGAATCTTCAGCAGCAGGATGAGTGAAATCTGAGGGAAAGTGTTATAAATCATTAATAACGTGAATACATTAAAACTCTTCTAAAAACTAAAATGGAAATTCCCTTGTTAGGCATGAATGTAGTGTTTATTTAGCAAAGGCAAAGATGATAACTACATTGTTGGAAAGAATAATTTGTTAACAATTCTAGGGTAATTTAAATGATAAATCAATTTGCAAAAATCTACATCTATTAGTCAAGATGACTGGTTTGTTGTGGTGCTAAAGTGCCCCAGGATTTCTTCCTGCTGCATGTATAATTGTTGGATTCTCCTTTCTCAACTGGTATAATAGGTGCCATGCATAGGCAATAATGACAACTTGTTCCATTTTGTCAGTTTTTCACTCGGGGCAGCCATTGATTATTATTTTCTTCTTCCATTTTACAGCTGAACCCAGAACGTTGAAATGGTGCACTGAGATGTGCACACTATATAAATTTTACCTGGATCTTGGCAAGTTCCCCTGCGTATCAGCAGGAATTTCAACATTTCTCACTGTTCCCCAGACTGTAGTGAACAGTAGTAGTGCACTGCCACCGTCTGCATTCACACGAGGCAAATAAAATTTAGATAATCTGATCGAACTGGAGCTGGCACATTGCTGAGCTCAGAAAAATTCCCTGTTAGATCCTGGTAAAATTTGAGTAGCCTCAGCTTACATGCTTTGTGAGTCAGAGGGAAGATTTTCACTTTTACAATATCTTTTATAAAGTCTGTGGTGTTTCTGTCTTGTCTTCTTAGGCATCCGGTTTTGTCTATTTAAGATTCACTGCCTGTATGAGAGAAATCTGCGGATAGCCAGTCTATATTTTTATTGCACTAAACTGAGTGAGGTAGAAGCTGCATGGGGGAATGAGTTATCTTGGCCTGAAAAAACCCAAACGTGCAACCCTATGCTTTTCCAAATATCCTCTGTTAATAACATCATTCCTTTCTATTGCAGAATTGTGAATGTCTTACTAAAGACAGTGTGTCAAATCCCGCAATGTCTTGATCTCCAGAGTGGGACTGGGTTTTCTCTTCCCTTTTATCTCCTAAGTGGGAGAACTTCAGATATGCCCCTGTTATTCCTAGAGTGAACACTGCAAATCATGTGATCTGGTGCTTTGTCTGTCCCGAGGAAGCTATCCCAATAAGCTCTGAAGGTATCTTACCAACATTTAACACTGTCCTTTTGAAGTGATATTTATTCTTTCTAAGGGAGACAATGATGCAGTTTTTTGACCTGCTGAGGTGTTACCAGAGCAAAATTTAGGTTCGTAATTCTCAGACTTACAAAGCTGCAACTAACCTTTTGAATGACTTTTCTGATTGATATATCTGATAGATGACTTCTGTCATTATGATAAAAGCCAAGGATTGAGAAATATGTTGACGACTTCAACGTCGTTGAAAGTTCATGGCTTCCAAAGGTTTGTAGCGAGCAAGGATGTTACATTAAGAAGAGAGAAATCCAAATTTGAATCAAACTAGGAAACCCCAAAAATAAACTAGATGAGGATATAACAACATGAGCAGTCACGAGATGGTGTTTCAGTTGCCAGGTGCAGCCACATCATATTGGTTCTATCTGTACAGTGCTATTTTTCTAACATGACGAGTATTAATATTCCCTGACTCCAGCAACATCCATTTAATTGACTTATGTATTGAGCAAATGGAAACAAGCAAGTTAAAACTGTTGTGTGGCTTTGTGGTAACAGTATCTGTGCTATTATCATCCTCTGTTTTGCTATAATCACATTTACTAAAGGCACTACAGTTCCCATACTTAACCATATCAGAGGATAGAGAAACAGTTACATTTTGCCATCTTTGAGTCAAAGTGATGTATAGAACATTACTTTTATGTTAACTGTTAAATTACTTGAATCATCATTGCTTGAAAGAAAAGGTGCTTATCTGAACGAGTAAGGAACCATGAAAATTATATGCTCTGTTTTAAAGCCCTTCCCCTTCATATTTTAAATACGTCCATTAGGGAATTGTATTTTTCATCTGAAGTATTACTGAACCTGCACCCTGCCTGGTGATGATGAACATTTCTCTACTGGACAAGGTCAGATTTGTTCAACTGTGTGTCACAGACTGGGTGATATGATCAAGATATACCTGTCCAAGCTTCTAACAACTAAGGGAAAAATCTTCTGCTTTTGGTTTTGGAGAAAGAGTATGATTCATCACTGCTGTGAAAATCCAAGCAGCCATGAAGAAGACCTTGAAGTCTTTAGATGATAGGCATTTTTATTCCAGTATTATGCATGCTTTTCGACTCTGTCATTTCAAAACTTTTGTGTATTAAATCTTCTATATTCAATGCAGGATTTTTTTAAAACATTAGGTCACATAAAATGGTGATCTGTATGAATGAATTATTTCCAAATGCAAAAAGATATTTCCAGTGTCTCTGCACTAATTTGGTGAAAAATTTGGAAGCCATTACAATTTTTTTTTTTTTTTGCAAACTGATCTGGATTACGAATCAATTTCTTTAGTGTCTCTTCTTCAGCATTTTATTAATGTGTTTGCATTCTTTATATGAACAAAATTATAGAATCATTTAGGTTGGAAAAGACCTTTAAGACCATTGAGTCCAACCATAAACCTAACACTGCCAATTCCACCACTAAACCATGTCCCTAACTGCCACATCTACACGTCTTTTAAATTCCTCCATTATTTGGGAGGAATATATATATTTGGGGTATGCCCAACAGACATAATGACTAGCTCACGGTGACTCAACCACTTCTCTGGGCAGCCTGTTCCAGTGCTTGATAACCCTTTTGGTGAAGAAATTTTTCCTAATGTCCAATCTAAACCTCCCCTGGCACAACTTGAGGCATTTTCCTCTCGTCTTATCACTTGCTACTTGGGAGAAGAGACTGATACCCACCTCACTACGCCCTCCTTTCAGGCAGTTGTAGGGAGCAGTAAGGTCTCCCCTCAGCCTCCTCTTCTCCAGGCTAAACAACCCCAGTTCCCTCAGCTGCTCCTCATAAGGCTTTGCTCTAGACCTTTCACCAGCCTTGTTGCCCTTCTCTGGACACGCTCCAGCACCTCAATGTCTTCCTTGTAGTGAGAGGCCCAAAACTGAACACAGTATTCGAGGTGTAGCCTCACCAGTGTCAACTACAGGGGGATGATCACTTCCCTAGTGATTCCAGCCACACTATTTCTGATACAAGCATAAGGGCATATTAATCTTCTTACTGACTGTGTTAAAATTAATTAATGTTTTTAAATGCTATTGCAAGTTGGAAGTTCCCGAGTTTGTAAGCCAACAGAGACAAGGTCAGTCTCTCTCTCTCTCTCATTAGCAATCTTTCTTTCCTCCTTATTATGTTTTCTGGATGTGGAAAAAGAGTAATTGAAATCAGACCTGAGCTGATTTTTAAAAAACATTTCTCACACACAGCCATACAATCTCAACATCGAAGTGAAATTCTGTGAACTGACTGAGAGGCAAAATAACCCCTCAGTGCAAAGTGACAGCTATGTGACAATGAAGTCTGATAGCCAATAGCAATTGCTAGCAATTTGTGGTGGTCTTTCTTTTCAAGGCATTCATTTCAGGGTCTAGCGCAAATCTCTTGAGTTTCAAGATTCTCATTGAAATTGGCCCTGTACATACAGAATTTATTTGTGCCTACCATCTTTTCTTACCTGGCACTATCCTCCTTATCTGCCCTTTTTGCAAGTCTCAACATCATAGCTGGGTATGTACAACTAGTGTTTTGAATAGCTTTCATGTGTCGACTAAGAATTTGAGTTAGGGAATTTGTAGAAAACCTCTTTGAAATTTTAATGCTATTTGATACTGGGGGGGAGCCTTAGTGAGATTGGTGTTGGCTGCCCCAGACCTCCTTATGCCTTTTAATATCTTTCAATCAGAGCAATCTTTTCTTTTGTGTTTTCTGTTTGAACTACTAGGCCTGCAGGAAGACCACATTCAGTTTCAGTGGGTGAAGCTCTGCAGTCATTCCTGCAGCTGCAGACCTGCCTGGCAGAGGGACTTCCAGGGACTTCAGAGCGGTGCATGGGTGCTGGTGGGAAGCAGAGCTCAGAGCGGGCCATGCAGCTCATGCTGACCACTGTACTTCTGCAAGCACCTGTGGCAGCTCATTTAAAGCTAACCTGGTGTCTTTTTGATGAACTGCTGTTGCTATACTGACTTTGGTGGATGCTTGTTCTGAAAGCATGATGAAGCTTTTCTGTATGGAGATGATGAGATTTACATGCTTTAGCTGCGTGGTTTGGCTCTGCTCTTCTGCTTGACTGTGGAAACTGCAGTTTCATCCATTCAGCATTAATGCATGTGAGTCTGGGATACTACCTGTGTATCTGTGAACTAACACAAGGCTTTAACCTGATAACTGTGCTAAGCTTCCCTCTTGCTACTTGGAGGACAGAATGGTCAATATGGCATCTGACAGTCCAGCATTTGTTCAGAGACCTGGAAGTGGGAAGAATGGGGTTTTTTTTCATTATGCTGATTTTGTTATTTGTTACAACATTTTAACTGTCCAATTTTGTTATTAATAATTTCCTTGACATTAACCATTAAGGAGGAAGCCTTTGGTAGTACCGTTCTACTGGGTGAAATTCCCTACTTGTGTTCTGCTGACCATATCAACGTAAAGGTCTCTTTTGGTCTTCTGGTCTTTAAACAATAGAGATAAATATATCACTTCGTAAAGAGCAGTAGGTGTAAAACATTCCAGCAGCACTGCTGCTGAGCGGAGTCTTACAAACCTGGAGCCGTGTCAAGAAGAGAAGTGGTTAACTATGGCATCGTGCTCTGGGAGATGTTGATATAATTGTCATAACGTTTGGGGTATGCCCAACAGACATAATGACTAGCTCAGCATTCATCACATTGTGAACATTGCCCCTTGAATATTACTCAGATTAATGCAGTTTGGTGACAAGTATGCTGGCAATTTGTTTCCTCTAAATTAAAGAAGTGATAGCATGTTGAGTTCAATGTAACTGTAGGTTGGAGGTACTTAATAACAAATAGCATGTATTACTGTTGCTTTGTTGTAAACCTAGACAGTGTATTTTGATTTAGAAACAATTAGAAATATTTCATACAGCAGTGGCAATATTATGCAGCATATTTTCCAGTTGTTAATTGATACGCATTATCTGCGAACTGAGCTACACTATACCACTCAGATAGCCAAAGAGCAAAATGACAGTCTAAGTAGCATCTCAATTTATGGGCAGACTGCTGCCTTGAGAGTGAACACTGCTCAAAAAGCTTGGCCCCTTCCATCTTAGTGAAGCAGAGTAGAGATCTGGCAGCTGCAGCTAGTGCCACCCCATCTCCTTGTCAGGACTGCCAGATCCTCTCCACTTGCTTTTGCCAATCTGTTTGCTACCTATGTCTCTGTGATCCTACCTTACTTCGAGGTTAGTCCAGATAAACCTCATGACTAAGTATGCAGTGTGGTTATAGTATTAAGTCTTTTCTGTGTGCCTCCTGTTGCTTTTGGTCTCAGGTTTGTGGTGCAGAGATATTTGAACATCCCTGCATGTTGCAACAACTACCCATGCCCAGGGATGTTTGAAACCCAACATAACCCAAAATTAATGAAATTAATGGAATCTCCTGTTCCATGTTGGAATTTTTTATATAGAATCATAGAATCGTTTAGGTTGGAAAAGACATTTAAGATCATCCAGTCCAACCATTAACCTAACATTACCAAGTCCACACTAAACCAATTAAGGGTAGACTAGACTAAACCATGTCCCAAAGTGCCACATCTACCCGTTTTTTGAACGCTTCCAGGGATGGTGACTCCACCACCTCTCTGGGCAGCCTGGTCCAATGCTTGACTACCCTTTCCGTGAAGAAATTTTTCCTAATTTCCAGCCTAAACCTCCCCTGGTGCAGCTTGAGCCCATTTCCTCTCATCCTATCTCTAACTACATGGGAGAAGAGACCAACACCCACCTCACTACAACCTCCTTTCAGAGAGCGATAAGGTCTCCCCTCAGCCTCCTCTTCTCCAGGCTAAACAACCCCAGTTCCCTCAGCCACTCCTCATAAGGCCTGTGCTCCAGACCCTTCACCAGCCTTGTTGCCCTTCTCTGGACACGCTCCAGCACCTCAATGTCTTTCTTGTAGTGAGGGGCCCAAAACTGGACACAGTAGTCCAGGTGTGGCCTCACCAGCACCGAGTACAGGTGGACAATCACCTCCGTGCTCCTGCTGGCCACACTATTCCTGATACAAGCCAGGATGCTGTTGGCCTTGGCCACCTGGGCACAATGTTCGCTCATGTTCAGCCGGCTGTTGACCAACACCAGCTGGCTGTCTACCAACACCAACCATATGGTTGTTTGCTTTCTCTTTCTGTCCTCCAAACTGGTTTTCTCCAAAAATGTCCCTTTTTGTTTATTTGGGGGCAGGATGTGTGGATACTTTATAGCATAAACCTTTGCTCCTGAGGTCAAATGAACATAAAAATTGTTTAGCATAATTTGTGAAAATTCAAGTCTTGTGAATCTGTGCATTTATTTGAGTAGTCCTGTGCAACTGTTTACCTCATGAAATTAAGTATAGCATTTTGTAGCAGTTCTGTCAATAGTATATGTAGAACAATATAAATAGTTTCTGAGAAAGGAAGTGAGAATAATTAAGTCATTTTCCCAGTATATTTGACTGAGTGAAAACTAAATGCATTTGTGCAGGGATTGTAATTTATTATATATTTATTCCATGCCTGCCACAATGAGATCATGCTTTTTGACAGCATAAGTTTTAAACAGCAGTTAAACACAGGTTCTTGATTACAAAGGGTCTGTAAAAGCATGTAGATTGATACAGACATTTTGCTGCTCTGGCTGTCAAAAAGACTTAAGAATTACCCAGACTGTGGTAATTGTTTACAAAGCAAAAACACATGTTAAGCAATTGAAGGTTTCAAAACACTTTAAAAAGGAATTTGGTGTGATATGTAGAATAAACTAGTATTTAAGTGATGCTTGGTAGTGTGAATTGCTCAACAACAACTTAAATGCTTGGGAAAAAAATTCAGCTGGGATTCTTTAAATTTCATAAAAATTTGGTTCTTATAATGGGATAGGCAGTTTCTGTAGTTGAGGTTTTCTCCAGATTTTTTTTTTTAAATGAGTAGTACCTCAGTAGTCAATGCTTTACATACAATGTGAAAGACTCGATGTCTAGTGACAGGAAAAATGTGCGGCTACTCTAACCTATTACTGGAGGAAAGTCTACCTACAGCCTGCACGGCACGTGTTTCACTTTATTCACAGCAGAGAGGTGGTGGTGCTAGTTCAGTTCTATGCCAAATCTTGCTCAATTTGTCCAGGCAGCAGTGAAGCAGAATATTTCAGCCTGGAGGAAGGATCTGAGTGCAGATTCGGATACCAGATGCTTTTCTGATTTACCACTTTACCTTTTCTGGTGTTTGGAATGACTCATACAAGGTTGAGATAATGTAGCTTCTGCAAAAGCTTGGGGTTAAACACCTTTCTCTGAGCACTCTTATGCAGTTATTGAGGCTGTAAAAGTCATTCTGCAGTGGATGGTAACTGGGCCAGCTGCTACATTCACTGCTGTCTTCAGTTGCACAGCTGCTGCAGGTGAAACCATTCTTATTTTTGCTGCCTTTTCATTACTCACCCTCTAAAATAGTTGTGGATGGTTAGGGTTGATCTCGTATACAAGTGCAGTCATCCTAAATCCCTGTCTTACCTCAGAGTGTTGGAACATGCAGTCATCCTTTCCTTTGCAAGACAACCCAGGCAACAGAAGGTGAGAGGGGTTATTTCACCATCTCTGGTGTACAGCCACAGCCAGCAGTCCTCTGCTTTGCTTGTCTCTAAATCCAGCATCAGACAACCATGAGGTAGAAAAGGATTTGGATATAATAGGCCATTAACCAAATACTAGCCAACGAGGTGATGCTGCTGTAAAAAGGTGACTATGCACCCGGGATGGGTAAGCAGGACAGTTAGGCAATGCACGCCTATCTTATCTCAGCTTTTGTAATGGTGGTGTGTAGGTTTGTGCTGATTGTAGGATTACCGCGACAGCTGTGACATAAAATTTCTTAACACCTCATTCGGCCCCAAATGGACAGTATTTTACTGAAAAGCTTAGCAGAGTGATTATATGTCAAACAATATTTGCAGGAGGTGCATTAGTGATAAAATACTGCTTTGAGGAGAAAAAAGGTAGTGGTAGAGTTTACTTTTAGTATCAACACATTGCCTGAAGGCCGATAGCAATGAGTACATTTGGGGGGGAGGTATTTTTTCTTGTCAGGGTTGGTTTTTTTAACCTCTACATTCTTCTTCTTCATGTCTTCTGCTTTTCTCTCTTGCCTGAACCATTTTTTTTCCCCTCAATTTTTCTCTTACTCCCTCCAGCCTTGACAGAGCTATGATGTTGTTCCATGTATACTATACATCTGTTGAAAAGCTAGCAGGTTTATTTTTCTGAACACATCTCGTTACCAGTTGTGAGGGAATGAGCCCTATTGTCCCTGCTCACTGCAGGGGTGTTGGGCTAGATGATCTCTAAAGGTCCCTTCCAACACAAAGCATTCTATGATTCTATTAGTACTTACCTAAGCAGTACACTGTTGAGGTCCATAATCATATTTCAAATTTTTTTCCTTCTGACACCCCTGCAAAAAGTCCCTGCAAATGTTTTATTTGGTGTACTTAAGGAAGATGATGATACAGAATATTATCTGCACTTTCTGTTAAAATATTCTGTTTTCAATGGTATGTCTGTGACAGCACAAAATATCGGCATGGAAAGCTTTGTTTTAATATAGGTCCAGCTGGAGATTTTCAAGGGTAAATCTGTGCTCCTTTACAACCATTGCAGAAGTGTAATGATGACCCTATTATGATCTTTTGGATTTTTTTTCCTCATGTTTTAGTTATTCCCAAGAGGTTACAAAAAAGGAGATTTTTCTTATTTACAGTAAATGCAATCAATTCTGATTGAATAGTCTTTTAAGTTGGCTTTCTTCTGAATCCTGGGCAAGTCCAGTTCTTGCAGCATAATAGTGTTCTCCCTCCTGATCTGAAAAATATGCAGGGTAGCTGGACTATTACTGTGAATATTATTTCTTTTGGAAAGGAGAGAACAGTGAAACGACACAGATCATCCACTCTTAAATCTGTGTTCAAGTAGAAGCAAGAAGCATGTCCCTCTGAATTTCTCTTGGTGCAAGGACAAGAGAGAGACCAATAATCTGAGACACAATCCAATTGAAAAAGGTGATTCTCAAGCAAAGACGGACTCAACATTTCAACGAGGCAGAGGGGGAAAATGCTTGATGGTGGTTTGAACGGGACATGCAGTGCAGGCAGTAACAGGACACTAGTCCAAAGGGCAGTAACTATGCATCTATTCCTTGGGTTACTTCCCCCCATCCTAAAGAAGCTGTTTTGTTTATTGATGGCAAAGACAAGGCTTTTTTCAGTGAGCATGGTGGGATGAGAGAGACTGTTTCACACCTTACATGCCCTCAGGGTACCCCTTATAGGTCGCAACCACCCAATGCTGGAAGGGTGACTGGCTGGGTGTGTACCTCCGTGTGCAGATGTGCACATCTGGATTGCATTGGTTGTCTGAGTTACACTGTCTTCCACTATGCATACTGTGTGTACTGTGTTTCTGTTACACAAATAAATAATCCTGTCACCTTGAAAGAACAGTGAGTTAGTTGCCTTTCCCAGATTATCTCTGCAGTAGAAAAGTAGAAAGCCAGAACATTCCAATTCCATCACTTTTACAGCATCTCAACATGTCTGAGTTACTAGACACTGTTTTAACTCCCTTTCAGGGCATATATACTGTATTCTGAGTTTTTAAGCTCACAGGCATGTAATGTTTCTGTCCCTAACAGCAGCATCATTATTCTTACCCCAGTTAGCTGAAACTTTGCATTTACTTGGACTCATGCCAGGTGAGAAGCTCATTATTGCCAGCCATCCCTGCAGTGCTTCCTGGCAAAACCTTTGAATTCTTCTAGCTTCCTTGGCTGTGGACAGTACTGGCAGTCAGAGCTCCTCAGGAACTTTCGACTTCCCTAACCCCTTTATTAATTGGCTATTTTCCTCCCTATTCCATATCCATTATTTTTCCAAGGCAGTATTCTTTTGGTTTATGATTAATGTGAAAGCTGTGGTTTAGCTGAAAACAAGTGAGAGAGGAGAGCATGACACCAAAAAACTGCTTGTGTCACAAGTGCAGTGTTTAATTTGCTTTGTTTCCTTACTCATTATCTCTTCAATGGTGGATCTGAGAACTTTTTGTTATGTTTCATTCTTCCTTGTTAGCATAGTTTACAGCCTGAAGTAGGTGACAGGATGATTGCCTTCCTTTGCAAAGTTCTATCTTTTTTAAAGCTGTTGTATTTGATTTAAAAAAAATCTTACTTGAAGCTGTGCTCATAATTGGGAATTAGGTTAAAACTATCAAGCTATCAAGCTGTTGATATGAAAAATGACTGTCTCCTGGTTAAAGGGGAACCAAATGTTTTCTTTAACAGTATTTTAAAACGTATAAATAGCTGTGGTAAAATTTCATGAAGGCAGAAATGAGTGAACGTGACCATATCTGTTTTCTCCCTCCTCTGCAATCTTTGGAAAGCTGTATTAGGCCAAGATTTTTGGTCTTCAGAAGACAAGAAATAACATTAATGAAAAATAATGGCAATAGGAGCAGTACTCTTCCTGGACTGTTATGTTGCCTGTTACATAAACATCTAACTTCCTAGACGGCTGGCAAAACAGCGTGTAATCCAGTTGGCAACCAGTCACAAGTGGTGTTTCCCAGGGCTCAGTTTTGGGGCCAGCCTTGATCAATATCTTTATCAATGATCTTGGGATTGAGTGTGCCCTCAGTAAGTTTGCAGATGACACCAGACTGGGTGGGAGTGTCGATCTGCTGGAGGGTAGGATGGCCCTGCAGAGGGACCTGGACAGGCTGGATCGATGGGCCAAGGCCAACTGTATGAGGTTTAACAAGGCCAAGTGCCGGGTCCTGCACTTGGGTCACAACAACCCCATGCAATGCTACAGGCTTGGGGAAGAGTGGCTGGAAAGCTGCCTGGCTGAAAAGGACCTGGGGGTGCTGGTTGACAGCTGGCTGAACATGAGGCAGCATTGTGCCCAGGTGGCCAAGAAAGCCAACAGCATCCTGGCTTGTATCAGGAATGCTGTGGCCAGCAGGAGCAGGGAGGTGATTGTCCACCTGTACTTGGCGCTGGTGAGGCCGCACCTGGACTACTGTGTCCAGTTTTGGGCCCCTCACTACAAGAAAGACATTGAGGTGCTGGAGCGTGTTCAGAGAAGGGCAACGAAGCTGGTGAAGGGTCTGGAGCACAGGCCTTATGAGGAGCGGCTGAGGGAACTGGGGTTGTTTAGCCTAGAGAAGAGGAGGCTGAGGGGAGACCTTATCGCTCTCTACAACTACCTGAAAGGAGGTTGTAGTGAGGTGGGTGTTGGTCTCTGCTCCCAGGTAGTTAGTGATAGAACGAGAGGAAATGGCCTCAAGCTGCACCAGGGGAGGTTTAGATTGGATATTAGGAAAAATTTCTTTATGGAAAGGGTAGTCAAGCATTGGACCAGGCTGCCCAGAGAGGTGGTGGAGTCACCATCCCTGGAAGTGTTCAAAAAACGGGTATACGTAACACTTTGGGACATGGTTTAGTCTAGTCTACCCTTGATTGGTTTAGTGTGGACTTGGTAGTGTAGGTAATGGTTGGACTGGATGATCTTAAAGGTCTTTTCCAACCTAAACAATTTGATTCTATGATTCATGAGTTACACACATTTAGGATGAGAGGAAATGGACTCAAGCTGCATCAGGGGAGGTTTAGATTGGATATTAGGAAAAATTTCATTACTGAAGGAGTGGTCACGCATTGGAACAGGCTGCCCAGAGAAGTGGTGGAGTTACCATCCCTGGAGGTGTTCAAGAGACATGTAGATGTGGCACTTTGGGACATGGTTTAGTGGGCATGGTGGTGTTGGGTTGATGACTGGACTGATGATCTTAGAGGTCCTTTCCAATCTTAATGATTCCTAGTTTTCATTTTCATTAAAAAATAATCCAGCCACCAAGCTAGGAAACATGAAATTATTAGTCTACCCTTAATTGGTTTAGTGGTGGACTTGGTAGTGTTAGGTTAATGTTTGGACTGGATGATCTTAAGGGTCTTTTCTAACCTAAACGATTCTATGATTCTGATGTCTTCCAGGTCAGTTAATAGCAGCCATTGTCACTCTGCAACCTCATTTAGCATTTCAGACCCAATATTGTTCTTCTTTAATGTGGTATCATGCAAGACATCTTCTTTTGGTAAGGTGTGGTAAATCCACTCACGGGAATTTAGTGCTCTATTTGAAAATACTAGCATATTTGTTTTCTCACATTCCAGAGGGCAGTACAGTCTTATACCTTCTGTTGCTCTCAACATCTGTTTCAAATATTTTTGGAGATAGTCCTTTCTATTTTTATGCTAACTTGTAACAGTTAGAATCTCATGCATGGATGCTTTTATGCCAGTAAACTAAGGGATAATATGCCTATATAAGACTATGTCAGCTGCTTTTAAAAGCTGCAGCTTGGGGTGTGAGATGTTTTTCCAAAGCTGGTATCTGACCTTGATCTGTGATCATAGCTGAAGTGTTGAACCTTCCTGAACCTCATGACCCCTCAGTCATTCAGCATTGAGCAATGTTTTGTAGCACAGAAATGTTTTCCTGTAGTCCTCCAGATTTAATATATTTATTTTTTCATTTCACTTAAAACAGTATTGATCAATGGCTTTTATTTACCAACAGGATAGGCTCATCTAGGTTCCTGGAGATTTACAAATGCTGTAATCATTCTTGTTTCTAAGGTATTCCACATTGTCATGGATCAGTATAAATAATGGCTTTCTTAATTTATCTGTTCTTACCTGATAAACCTCACTGGAGCCTCTCAACAGCAAAAAGGTATTTTTCATAGTGGTCTGGATCCCATTTATGTTGAAAGTAGAGGATAATGCTGCCAGCAGAAACTCAAAATGTTTCACAGAGGTGATAAGAAACACCTTTCTTTTTAAGGTGAAGAAACTGATTGGCAGAAAATCAGCATGCAGACCAACCACAGGAGAGTCCACAATGTCTTGATATACCTGTGTCACTTCTCGCCAGCACTTCTAATGTTGACCTAGTCTTTTTTAGAGACCACCACAGGGAGAAACAGCATCTGTCCTGACTTCTCCTTGCTGTAATTTAGATACACCATTTCATTTCCCCTCTACCATGGATTTTTTTGAAGGGGATGGTGATTTCATTTATATTTGTTTGGTTAAATTTCTTTTCTAGGTAATTTGAAATTACAGAAGCTGCTTGAGTTTACTGCGATTAGAGCTGAATCTTTTTATAACATATTTTTTTTACCATACACACAATTTCAATAATGTTGCTTTGGTCAATAAAATCTCCAAACAATTCTTAAAATAATAAAATTTTTTATCAGTGAAGCATTTTGGTATTTTAATTTGGAAGTTATTGTTTTGAAATTATGTGGAAAAGTTGTAGTAAACTCAGCTTACTTCATGTATCTAAAGGTCATTTTCAGTATATAAAAGTGCATTTGTTTGCATACCTCTTGTTATTACCACAAGATGTCTCTGTCCTTGCATTCCCTATAAATGATCATGCTATGTTGTGAAGTCACATCTATAAGAGAGGAAATTCAGTGGAATTTGAAAAATGTTGTTATACAGAAACAACCCTCAGGTTTCAATCATCTCTTGTTCAGTTTTGAGCTATAAATTAGCAGGAGGTTTATATACTTGGTGTGTTACTCCCTGAAATTATTATTTAACTATCTGGGAACATTAAACATAATCTCTCCTTAGATTTAAAAGCAGAAGGTTGTAGATAGGTTTCTAGGCGTATGGTGCAATGACAGTCTTTTGTTTAAATAAACTGAACTAAAGCAATCAGAATAAGTAAACAGGAAACAAGATTGAAGGCATTAGAGACAAAAAAGTATCTAAAAAGTAGTAAAAAACAATGGGACAGAGAGGGGAAAACTGGTGAGGTGCACAATCAAGTTCTGAGGAGCAGTTGGAGAAAAAGCGTGATTGCATTTACTTATCTCATAACATGAACTCTTATCTCTCTCTGAAAGCAAATCTTAAAATTCATGACCTCAGTATACATCTGTTTTCTCTCTTTCTTCCCTTCTCTCACAAACCTGATGTTTCAGGACATGCTCCTTCTCTGTCGGCTGTGATGAATACACTGTAATTAATGCTCCATGGGGGATCGTGCTTGGAGGAATATAACTGGGAGCGAAGCAGAAGGTACAGTAGCTCCCACCATCCACACTTAGGGAAGCCAACTTTGCCTTCCTGCCTGTTTCAGACTGACTGTTATTCCTGTTCTGACATTACAGATCTACAATTTAGCGGCTTTAGTCTCATGAGGCTCAATTTAACAGTACTGTGTAAAAATTTGCAAAGTTTAAGAGATCTTCTTACTGAAAGCTTTCTTTAAATAGATTGAGAAGCTTCCTATGCTACATAAAATGGCTTCACAGCCACTGAAAAAAATGAAGCTAAGTGTCTGACTATTCTCTTTTTAATGGCAATGTTGTAGGAAAAAAATTAACCTTTCTACTGCCTGCCCCTGTCAGGGAAGCTACCCAAAGCCACGTGAAAGAAAAGATTAAATTCCTAAAACTTAAAGAGGAGCCATGCAGTGTCTTCCCACTTTACCTCTGGCTCCTTTCCAAGTCTTAGATTTAACAGTCAAGTCCCAGGGTGAGAAGTGCATCTCAACATCTGCCCTTTTAGACTGCTGTGCAGAGGGGGAAGGATGCGGCTCTGAATTTGAACACTACAGCAGTCAGTTTTCTTTTGTATAATAGGTGAGGCTGGTAATAAGTGTGTCCAGACATTTTCAGAATATGGCTTTTCCTCTCTCTGCTAATCAGGCATTCAGAAAAAAAGCGCCACCTTCTCAGAATTTGAGACTCATAACTGTTTAAAACCTTAGCAAATACCATAGTATGTGTATACTCTAAATGTCAGCCATATTTTTCTGGGCAGATTGGATTTTTGCAGGAGAGAGTGAAGAATATCAATCAGCTGTAGCCCAGTGACCCTTTACTTCTCAAGCTTAATAGCGGATGTGTGTGTAGCTTTTGATCAATGGCAGTGGGCTGCTTCAGGAAGGATAACCTCTCTGAACTATGGAAAGTATTTTAGGAGTCTAGTCCTTTTGCCTTTCTTATTTTGGCTTCATTGCCTTATAAATGAAACTTGATCTCCTTCCAAATATTTTGTGTGTGTGTGTTTATTGGCTCTAGGGGGACATAAAAATTTACTGCATTCAGTTTTTTGCTAAGACTTCTAAGTTTTCTTTAGTTTTCACCTTTTGTTCAGTAGGTATTAGTCTTCTCAGTCTGTAATCTCTGCCATCTTCTGGCTTGTCTTTAAAAATAGTATCCTTGGCTGGCTTGAGCTGCCTTCTCTGTTATCAGTTGATTCTCTACCTTATCTTGCAGGTAGTGCTTGTGAATCATAGAATCATAGAATCTTTTAGGTTGGAAAGGACCTTTAAGAACATCCAGTCCAACCATTAACCTAACATTACCAAGTCCACACTAAACCAATTAACAGTAGACTAGACTAAACCATGTCCCAAAGTGCCACATCTACCCGTTTTTTGAATGCTTCCAGGGATGGGGACTCCACCACCTCTCTGGGCAGCCTCTTCCAATGCTTGACTACCCTTTCCATGAAGAAATTTTTCTTAATTTCCAACCTAAACCTCCCCTGGTGCAGCTTGAGCCCATTTCCTCTCGTCCTATCGCTAACTACTTGGGAGAAGAGACCAACACCCACCTCACTACAACCTCCTTTCAGGTAGTTGTAGAGAGCGATAAGGTCTCCCCTCAGCCTCCTCTTCTCTAGGCTAAACAACCCCAGTTCCCTCAGCCGCTCCTCATAAGGCCTGTGCTCCAGATGCTTCACCAGCTAGAATATTCTCACTCATGTAAATAGCTTAATCAAAGTTGATTTATTAGTTTTAGTGGGATTATAACTATTACTCCCAGATGATATCCCCCATCAATACAATAAGGCAGGAAAAAATCTGTTTATGCTATGTTGCCCAGCAAGATACTGTCTTCTAAAGTCCTAGCAGAGCTTTGAAGATCATCTACCTAAGCAACAGCAAGAGGGCAGGGGGTGTTGAAGTTGGACAGAAGAGATCTGACCTACAGCTGCTTTTATCTCTGTCAGATTTCTCTTTTCAACTCCTGAGACCAAGCAGTACCTGATTTATTTTGTATGCTAACTTTAACAGTGGGAGAGCTGTTATAAGTTTCCTTTTTACTTAATTGCTTGACCAACACCGATTCCTGTAATAATTCTCTTGTACTAGAAAGGGGGTGTTTTCTGCTTTATACTTCATTTTATAACTTTAAAAAGAAAATTCCAAGCTCAGGATGTAAATTTAAACACATTTAAAAGCATATAAAAGGAACCATTATTTTGTCAAGCTTTCTTTAAGAAGCAATGAAGATTCTTGCCTTGCAGAAAGGACTCCTTCATACCTCAGTTGAATCTAGAGGTGAATATTGTTAAATTGTGGTCCTTTTCATTTGAACTGCATGCATTTTGTCTGCTTTCAGTATTTTGGTCTATTTGCTGATGCCAGATTCTGTCCATCCAGAGCAGCAGCAGGACCTGCCAAGCAGCACCTGAGCAGTCCCAGAAGGAGTTTGTCCATCCTGCTCTTTCCTATCAGAGCAATCTGCAGCTGGTACATTTCCCCCTCATTTCCAAATCTTTGCTTACTGCCTCATGCCAGTATAGAAACCACCATCTTCAAGTGCTCACTCTGACCATTCTTCTTCTTTTCAGGGGGCAATAACTATAGGAGGGGAAAAAAGCAAAGGAAAAAATGACAGTACAGTATTCCACACTGAAATTTTAATAAGGCTCTTTCTAGGGGCAAAATCTGGAGTTTTTTGTGCTTTAAGATGAGCAAGAACCATAAATGAAATGAAACACATTCAGTATTGTGAAAGCCTGTGCTGTTAAGTTTGTTTAGAAGAAAGCAGTGGGGAAAATATATTTTGTCAGACCTGCATGTAACATCCTTGAGAAAAGGTTATATGAAAATGTCTTGAAATAAATAGCTATTCCTTATCACACTCTTCCACTTTTGGGGGGATCCTAAATGTTAGCATATTGAAAACTCAAAGCTGCCAACACTGACGCATGGTTAATTTCGTACATTTACAGTCTGTAAGACCTTGGGAAATTTGATCATCTAGTCTGAACAGTTGTCAGTGTAGACTAAAGTAATTTTCTGAATTAGAATTTAAATATTAAACTGATCCTGAGTTAAAATGGCCAATCAGGGAGATTCTGTTATGATTTATAATGTAGTTTTGTACTGTGTGATCTGACTTTAAACAGATTCAGCTTCCATCCACTTGATGTTATGTTTATGTTGCTTATGCTATATGGAGATCATGTAAGTTTTGTTAGGTACTTATCACCTTTTACACCTCTGTTTGAGAAGGAAAGGAGATTGAAATTCTGCAGTTTCTCTTAAAGCTTACTTTACAACTTTTTTTTTTTTTTGGTGGCTTTTTCAAGTTCTCTTTGATTTATCAACTTTCATCTTAAAGTGTTGACACCAAATTTGGGTGTATCATAGAGTACTTGTGGTGGGTGATTGACATCCTTGGGATTTCTCTGTTAATCCAAACAGGAAGAGCACTTGTCCTCTTGACCTAGGAACTGAAGTACAGCTTTTTACCTACTGTGATTCCGAAGTCATATCTGGAGTTGCAGCTTCCCAGGATGATGCCCCATTGTGTAAATATTTACTGTGTTCTCATATTGCTTCTGTTTGGGCTAACATAGAACACAGACCGTAGCAGCGGTCTCTGTGGCATCAGACAAACACTCTGTGATTTCATGCAATCGAAGATGAGGCATTCCTACATGATGATGTTTTCTCCATGATGTTATGAGCTGTCATTTGGCTTTTCATCTATTTAATTTCTGTCATGGTATTTTATAGCCTTCTACTTTCTTAATTTGGAATTTTTGTGGTACTATGTTAGGTGTTTTGCAAATGTCTAATTATATTGCATTGATATTACTTTGTGGTGGGTTGACCTTGGCTGGCTGCCAGGTGCCCACCAAGCCACTCTATCACTCCCCCTTCATCAACAAACAACACAGGGGAGAAAATTATGATGAAAAGCTCATCGGAGGTCACTTACCAGTTACTGTCACAGGCAAAATGGATTAGACTTGGGGAAATTAACTTAATTTATTGCCAGTCAAAATCAGAATAGAATAATGAGAAATAAGGACAGATGTAAAAGAGACCTTCCCCCTACCCCTCCCTTCGTCCCAGGTTCAGCTTTGCTCCCAATTCTTCTACCTTCTCCCACTGAGCGGAACGGGGATGGGGAATGGAAGCTGTGGTCAGTTCATCACACGTTGTCTCTGCCACTCCTTCCTTCTCATGCTGTTCCTCTGCTCCAGCATGGGGTCCCACCCATGGGAGACAGTCCTCCACAAAATTCTCCAGCATGGGTCCTTCCCATGGGCTGTAGTTCTTCATGAACTGCTCCAGTGTGTGTCCTTTCCATGGGGTGCAGTCCTTCAGGAACAGACTGCTCCTGTGTGGGCTCCTCTCTCCACAGGTCCACAGGTCCTGCCAGAAAACCTGCTCCAGCGCAGGCTCTCCACAGGGTTGCAGCTTCCTTCAGGGCACATCCACCTGCTGTGGCATGGGGTCCTCCCTGGGCTGCAGGTGGAGATCTGCTCCACTCCACCGTGGATCTCCACAGGCTGCAGGGGGACACGCTGCTTCAGCATGGTCTTCACCACAGACTGAAGGAGAATCTCTGCTCTGGCTCCAGAAGCACCTCCTCCTCCTCCTTCTTCACTGACCTTAGTGTCTGCAGGCCTGTTTCTCACACTGTTTCTCTTACTCCTCTCTCCCAGGTGTGGTTGCACAGATTTTTTTACCCTTTCTTAAATATGTTATTACAGAGGCACTACCAGTGCTGCTGATGGGCTCAGCTTTGGCCAGCAGTGGCAGCTTCTGGCATCTTCTCATGGAAGCCATCCCTGCAGCTGCCCCGCTACCAAAACATTGCAACATAAACCCGATACATACTTTTATCAGCTGTATATGTAATATTATAACATAAGATGTTTGTAGCTGGACAGAATTGGTTTTGGAGAAACTCATGTTAGACTTGCAGTTCTTCCTTTTATCTTGATTAAGTGATGCCTAGGTTAGTGAATTCATTATTTTGACTTCAGTGACTTTTCTCACTTGCTTGAAGTATAATGTGCTCTCAGACTTTTAGGAATGCAGCTGTAATCAGAACATCTGAGTCCCTACTATGGGCAAAAAAAGAAAGACGATGTCATATTTTTGATATTTTTCCTTCTCTCTTGGCTTCAAAGCTGCTTGGCAGCCCATGTTCCTAAGCCATTTTACTGTTGTTTATGCATATTCAGTCACAGATGCTTTGAATTATCACATTATCATTTTTACAGCCCTCCATTTTCCACACTATTTTTTCTGAGGTCTGCGAAGGATGCTCAAACCACTAGGATCAATTTGTACCAAGGGCACAGAAAGCTATAATATTATAATAGGGCTAGCAGTTAATGGGATACTAACTATTTACATTTGTTGCACTAGTAGAACAATTTGTTCCTTTGGCTCCCTGTTAGCAGTATACAGTGAATTCCTTTAATCATTTGTTGGTTTCACTCTTGAATCCACTTCCATTTTCTAGGTATGTCAGCACATTTTTCTAACCTTCTTTCAGGAAATATATACTTGTTACATTATTTGATATTTGCAACATCAAAGTAGAACCTCATCTTTAGCTGTTGTTGTCTATGTTGGAACTTGTTTCTGGTAGACTTTAATGATTGCATGATGTTTATTGTGTAAAGTTTATTGTATGATGACATGGGAAAGCATTAGAAATACGTGTTCTATACAAATGTACTAACAAAACCAATATATAGTTCCAAGAAATGTTTGTGGATTTCTTCTTACTGGTGTTTCAACATTGGCCTTAAAACAGCTGTAAATTAGAAAAGTAATGACATTGACTTATATTATTGTAAAAATGTTCTGAATTTAGTTTAATGGCACAAACAGACAGTTCCTTTCACTAATTTAATTCCGTTTTGGTTGTGTTGCAATGCACAATAGTGTGTGATGCTTCGCCACTGCAGTTTGGGGTAAGGGTGGTAATAGAGGCTATGATTCCATGCTTATTAATACCAGGTCTGTGCATTAGTAGGTCACCTGACAGCACTATTAGGTTTATATCAGCCAGAGGCCCATGGCTGCATTCCTGTAAGTTACGCAAAAATGCAAGTAACACCATGATGTTGTGGGAGAATAGCCAACATGTGCTAGAAGAAAGTACCTGTCAAGCAACTGTTTTGTCAAAACTCTTTCAAAATGTTTTGAACAAACTTGGGTAGAGTGAGATCATACTGAATGAGTGCTTAATTTGGGCTACTTATGTCAGTGGTTTAAGCCTTTTGTGAAATAATGGCCTTGTTAAAACATGCCAACATGATCACAAGTGATCGTCTGCTTTTAGTCTTAGACATGGTTATAGCTGGTAGAAAATCAAGCTGATGTTTCTATGACTGGTTTTTTTCATGTAGTTAAGAACTAAATGCTTAGACTTCTTTGGGCTTTTTAACAAGAGTATTCAGTAGGTTTTTTTTTAAAGAGGAAGCACTGACCAGGAGGTGGCTTATGTGTATCATATCACTGTAATTTTCTGGAAAAAGTATATGCTGTGTTGTGGGAGAAAGATGGTTGGAAATCAGCAGCAGGGTGTAGGAGTTCCTAGTGAGGGAAAGAAACAGGCAAAAAGGAAAAAAAAGTAAAGGAGACATTTTGGGGCATAGTGGAGTGACAACTGCATGTTGAAAAAGTAGGCTAACAAAAAACTACTGTGATGAGAAGTTGGAGGGGATCTGAGTAAAGAATCTGACAGGAGAGATTAGAAATAGATGACAAAGACCAAGTGCCACAAGTTAAACTGGCTGCAGCTTACACCTTTCAGACCAAGCCATGGAGCCTGTTAATGTCCATGCTCTTTTCCCTGTTAGAAATGCTGGGCACAGAAAGTCACTGTAAAGAAGGAGACTGTACACAAAACAGCCTTTCTATTTTGTTGAGGGGTAAGATATATTGGACTTTGCAGGAGAAAAAAGATGGAGATTAAGTACATGAATGCCTTTGCTTACTTGGCAGTAATTCCTTATATCATGACAGAATGCACTTTGCAGAAAGTTTGGAGGTTTCTGATCACAAAATGAGATCCATTGATGAACTGTTTTGTACTGCATTGTGCCTATGTAAGGAAAACCTGACTGGAATTGTTGTGAACACTTGAAAACTTGTAATGTATTTCTAATGCACAGATTTGATATCCCAAATGGTATTTCAAATTCCTAAAAGATTCTGCATAACATTTCAGAGTTACAGTGTCATTTCCTCTGATACACAAAATGGATTTGTTTGATTTTCAATTTCCTTGGGTTACATTGCACTGTTTTCTGTAATGGGATAATGTCATACTTCGGGTTTGTGAAAATGTGAGCAAGTAAAAACACCCATCCTGTTATTTCTGGTTTGATAATTCTGGTCATCTCTTGCAGACCAACACTCTGCTCTCTGGAGAGGTTCCCCTTTCTGCATTGGCACTTTCTTCTGTGTTCTTCACACCATTACTTCTGGCTCATAGACATCAAAGAGCTAGGAAAGTGCTTGGCAGCTGTTGCTTTATGTGACTTGACCTTCACTTAGTTCCGGAGAGGGTCTTAAAAGTGATGAGGAGAGAAGGCACTTTAAAATCTGGTCTCACACATAGCCTGGAAGATGTGGTCAAATACTTTCTTGGCTAAGAGGAATTGATGATGTACTCAGGTATTAGATGCAGTCCTATTCATTTGAAAAAATAAATGCAGTTGAGTGCCTCTAAACATGTGGGAATCAAATATCAGGAAAATAATAGTTTAATTTGTCTCATAGTTCCTTGTCTAAGTCAACCAGTACTCAGCACCAGAACTCTTTTCTCACTTTCTTCAGAGTTACTTCACCTGTCTTTTCTGACATGTCTTGTGCCTTATTCTTTTCTTACTGCATCTCTTTTTGCTTCTCTGCACATGTGCACAAATGTGACAACTGCAATCAAGTCAGTCCTCCCACTTTGGCATTTAACATCAGGCCGTATAATTCAAACTCCTGAAGGACTTCCAGTGTGGCATGCAGTTTGTGTGATGGCTCCACCCCCCCGCCCCCATCTCTAATCAAGGGGTCATGTCACTGTTCCCTTGGGCTTCAGATGAAAGGTGTTTCTGCTTACCAGTTTCAGTCTGGTTTCTCCCAAGCCATAAGCATTCTTAGTGTCAATACTTTATAAAATTGAAGATTGAGAATTTGACTGTCAGTACTAATTATACAGATGTTGTGGGGACATGTATGTGTGAGGTTTTTAAAAATGAAAAAGGAATTCTTAGGAAAAGCAATTCTGTAGTCCTTTTGGCTTTCCAAAGCCTCAGAGCAGTAAACCAAGGAGAAAAAAATATTTTGTTTGGTAGGAAAACTATGAAGGTTTAGCTGCTAATCCAAGAGTAAAATCCGATGGATTAGAATGAATGTTCTGCAAAAGTAAGAAAGAAATTTAACCCTCAGAAAGAAGTTGAGCTCTCAGATGAGTTCAACTACCATATTGCTTGCTAAAAATTTTCTGTTAAACTCCATATATACATTTAAAATTCATGGTGCTACATGATAGTTCTGCACAACTGAAGTTCTAGTTATAGTATTTGGTTGTCCTACGTATAATGTAGGAAATTTTATGTATGCTAAATTGGGTTTGCTGAATAACACCTCGTACTTTATGTGTTTACTGCTCAGTAAATCAAACAGCAATCATAACAGTGTATGTGAGAAATAATTTTTACTTCACCCTGGAAGAGTTTGTGTAAAGTGTATTACTTCTCTGTTCTTTTCCCCTGATAGAAGCTTATCTTAGTAATTAATTGTATGCTGAAAATATTTCTGAAAAAACTGGGCAACTATAGGTTACTTTGTACTGCCCTTGGATAATGCACCCATTATAAACTGTGCTGCGCTTAAGCAGGATTAACAGAGGCTGCACACTAGCCACAACACTTTCTCCTAATTAATAGAAAAATACAACCAGGGCAACCTTACAAACACTAATTCCTTTATTTTTAAAAGACCAGGGGTTGTGATATGAAGAACAGAGTTTCTTGGGGGACTGTCATAATTTGTTGAAAACCTTGAAAAGAGTGTGAAATTTCATATTTTTGCTGTTATCAATATTTCTTAACTTCTTTTAGTCTAATAAGGATGCTACTAAGACAACCATTTTACTGTCCTTTAAAACCCTAGTGAAATTACTTTAAAAAAATCCCTAAAATGTCAAGCTGACATTAATTTTCATTATTGTCTAAGAACTTAAATTAGTCAACGTGCTGCTTTAATGTGTTGCCTCATTCTCTTTTATATTTGCTTTGGTGCTCATTAATAGCAAAATGTTTTAAAAATTTGTTTTATTCCTATTTTATTCCTATTTTTTCTTAGTAATGGAAATAAGTCTAATTTTATAATGCAAATTACAGCTTTTCTGCTATATGCACAGAATATGGGAAACAACTCTCAACAGACTGGTGTAAAAAATTAAATTGTGAAGGCAGAATGATTAATGGAGGAATTTCTTCTGCTCTTATATTATTGTTGCCACCAGTAATGAGAAGATGGGCTTGAGAAGACCCTGCTAGCCTGCTCTGTCGTGCTTGAAGGGGAGGCTGGCTGTGACTTGGGCTTTCTGGAGCCTGAAGCAGATTCATTCCCTCATATGGAACTTTGAGGCCATGGTACTGTAGCTTGGGGAAAGTCTGAGCTTGTAAACACTATGAGAAAGAGTGCTGAGAGCTGTTTCATGGGAATAAGCAGTCTGAACAATGGGAAAAAACCACTAGTTATGAAAAGAAAAGACTGATAAAGGGGTAGACATGGTGGTGATGAGTGGCTTGTGCAGCTGGCAGCCAGAGTGGTTGATTGCCCAATGGAGGGATGCACATGGTCCTTCATGTCCAGGTCAGGAGGATCACCACTGGCAGACTGTTATTACCTGCCTTTCTGCCTACAGTCTCCTAAGCACTTGGACAAATATTAATTTTTTCTCAGCCCAAAGCTACAGAGCATACAAAAATGTATTAGAATCTGGGTGAACTACCAGGCTGTGCTGGGGTGTGCTTGTGGCACTGTGGCAGCACTGCCTGGGGAAGCCTCGGTAAATGTGTGTGATTCATGAATCATAGAATCATAGAATTGTTTAGGTTGGAAAAGACATTTAAGATCATCCAGTCCAACCATTAACCTAACATTACCAAGTCCACACTAAACCAATTAAGGGTAGACTAGACTAAACCATGTCCCAAAGTGCCACATCTACCCGTTTTTTGAATGCTTCCAGGGATGGGGACTCCACCACCTCTCTGGGCAGCCTCTTCCAATGCTTGACTACCCTTTCCGTGAAGAAATTTTTCTTAATTTCCAACCTAAACCTCCCCTGGTGCAGCTTGAGCCCATTTCCTCTCGTCCTATCGCTAACTACATGGGAGAAGAGACCAACACCCACCTCACTACAACCTCCTTTCAGGTAGTTGTAGAGAGCGATAAGGTCTCCCCTCAGCCTCCCTTTCTCTAGGCTAAGCAATCCCAGTTCCCTCAGCCAGCTGAGGCAACACAGAGGCAAAGAAGGCATTAAGTACCTCAGCCTTTTCCTTGTCCTCGGTGACAATGTTCCCCTCCACATCCAGCAAAGGATGGAGATCCTCCTTGGCTCTCCTTTTATTGATGATGTACTTATAAAAGCATTTTTTATTATCTTTTACAGCATTGGCCAGTTTAACTTCTTGCTGGGCTTTTGCTTTTCTAATTTCCTCCCTGCATGAACTAACAAGATCCCTGTACTCTTCCTGAGTTGTCTGCCACTTCTTCCAAAGGCGGTAGACACTCTTTTTTTCCCTGAGTCCCAGCAAAAGCTCCCTGTTCTGCCAGGCCGGCCATCTTCCCCACCAGTTGGTCTTACGGCACACGGGGACAGCCCGCTCCTGCGCCCTTAAGACTTCCTTCTTGAAGAAGGCCCAGCCTTCCTGGACCCCTTTGCCCTTCAGGACCGCCTCCCAAGGGACTTTTCCAACCAGTGTCCTGAACAGGCCAAAGTCTGCCCTCCGGAAGTCAATCGTAACAGTTTTGCTGTCCCTGCTCTTTACATCACCCAGAATTGAGAACTCTATCATATCGTGGTCACTAAGCCCAAGACGGCCCTCCGACCACAACATCTCCCACAAGTCCTTCTCTGTTTGTAAACAGCAGGTCAAGCGAGGCACCTCCCCTCGTAGGCACGCTTACCAGCTGCGTCAGGAAGTTATCCTACACACACTCTAGGAACTTCTGAGACTGTTGCCTCTCTGCTGTGTTGTATTTCCAGCAGATGTCCGGCAAGTTGAAGTCCCCCACAAGAACAAGGGCTAGCGATTGTGAGACTTCTGCCAGGCCCTTGTAGAACACTTCATCTATCTCTACATCCTGGTTGGGTGGTCTATAGCAGACTCCCAACAGCACATCTGCCTTGCTGGCCTTTCCCCTCATCTTCACCCATAAGCACTTGACCTTGTCATCACCACTGTCGAGCTCTAGACAGTCAAAACACTCCCTAACATACAGAGCCTATCCCTTCTGAAGAGCTTATAGCCATCCAGTGCAGCACTCCAGTCATGAGAGTCGTCCCACCATGTTTCTGTGATGGCGACTATGTCATAGCTATCCTGCTGCACAAGGCCTTCTAGCTCCTCCTGTTTGTTGCCCATGCTACGTGCATTGGTGTAGATGCACTTGAGATGGGTTATCAATTTCGCCCCTAGCATTGCCATGCTGCCCCTGGGCTTCTCACTAGCGGGCCCGTGTATATCCCCTTCCCCCTTCAAACCTAGTTTAAAGCCCTCTCAATGAGTCCTGCCAACTCATGAGCAAGAATCCTTTTCCCCTTTGGAGATAGCCGATCTCCATCAGCCACCAGCAGGCCCGGTGCCGTGTAAACTTCCCCATGATCGAAAAAACCAAAATTCTGCCGATGGCACCAGCCTCTGAGCCACCTGTTAATCAGGTGAGTTTTCCTGTTCCTTTCAGCACTCTTATCTGCCACTGACGGGATTGAGAAAAACACTACCTGCGCTCCCGATCCTGCAACCAATCGCCCCAGTGCCCTGAAGTCCCTCTTCATTGCTTTAGGACTTTTCTCTGCAACCTCATCACTGCCAACCTGTACAACCAGCAGCAGGTAATAATGGGAGGGCCTCACGGGGTGGGGAAGTTTCTTAGTAATGTCCCTAACCCAGGCCCCAGGGAGGCAGCAGACTTCCCTGTGGGATGGGTCCAGATGGCAGATGGGGCCCTCAGTTCCCCGCAGGAGGGAATCACCCACCACAATTACCCTCCTTTTTTTCTTAACAGGGGCAGTCGTAATCCGTGGGGTTGACTGACTGGCCCTCGGCAACCTCCTGGCTGGACGTTTGCCTTCACCTCTCTCCCTGCTTGCCTGGCCCTCAACTTCCAGAGCCCCATATCTGTTGTGTAAGGGCAGCTGGGAAGGTGAGGGAGGCCGGGAGGGGATTCGCCTGCCTCCCCGGGCAGGGACCTGTTTCCATTCCCCCCCATCTCTTGGATCCCCTCGTTCTGCTTGCTGGCAAGAGGGTAGGGGATCCTCTGCTCCTTGTGGGGCCTCCGCCTGCTGCCCTGGCCCCAGGGAGGGCAGGGTGCGGCTCCCCCAATCTGTCTCCCTCTCGCCCTCCCTGATACTCCTCAGCCTTTCCACCTCCTCCTTCAGCTCTGCCCCCAGGCTGAGCAGATCATCTGCCTGCTCACACCGCAGACATTTGCCGTCTCCGCTGCCCTGCGGCACAAGCGACAGGCTCAGGCACTCCCTGCAGCCGGCGACCTGGACGGCTGCGTGTTTGTGCGGGAGCTCCGTCTGGGTCGCCACATTCCTTCTGGTGGCGGCTTTCGGGCAGGTGGTAACCATAGCTGCCAGGTGTTCTCCTGGGAGGGCGATGACCACCGCCTGAGTTTCCCTTCGGAGCTAGGAGGGGGGGCACTTGGCCTTCCCGGCGCGCCCTGCCTGCGCGAACTGCCGAAAGAGCTGTGTAGGGGTTTGAGCAGGAAAATGCTGAGTGCTTTGTTGATTCAGCTATTTTGCTCATCTTGGGACCTAGTCTGCACTCCATTACACGGCTGTATCCTGTCGTGCCGTGGAGCTCTTTCAGGCTGCATAAAGTGTGTCTGCTTGGACTCCATCTTGTGGCTCACTGCATTTGCTGTTTAGAATTTAAACTCTGGAAATTGCTGTAGCAACTTGCATCTTGCAAGACTGTTTCAGGTTGCTTATAATTTGCTTATCTGTCATGGTTAGGCTGAGGTTTTTTATGGTAGATAAGTGTTTCAGCTTGCTTTTTTCTGGAAACCCCAAATGACTAAACTGTTTCTGACCAGAAGAATAGGGAAAAATACTGTTTGGTATTCTACATTAAAAAAGAAATGGATGAGTTTCTTTTGGACAATGCTACCACACCTCCAGGCTTTGGGCTGGGAACCTGAACTCTGTCAGTGTGGCTTTGTCAGGCGCATGACATTACCCATATCTGTAAAATTCTGTCCAGGTTTGTCTTTAAGTGCCACAAATCATCATTTTCAAGAGGGACTTGAAATTTTGCTCACTGAAGGTTTTTCCTAGCTCTTAGTGTTTTCCAGAAAGTCCATGTACTGTAATCACACAGTGACTGAGCATGACTAAAATGGTTTTCTCTGAAATCACTACTAGGGTGAAGAGAAGTTGGCAACTTAACCACGACCCTTTTTCTACTGCATAGAGTGATACTATGTTTGGCATCCAGGCTCAAGAAGAGGGAAGGAAAGGGAACACAATTTAGGAACAGAATTAAAAGGGAGCAGGTTAGGGCAAAGAATCTTGTGAGATATGGACTGGTGTGGGAAGCAGAGAAAAATCTTGCTCTAAGTTAAAGGATACCTAGGGTGATTAGGAAGAAAACCAGGCTGGGGATGTTTGGGAATATCTTCCCCAGCTTTGACAGGGGAAAAGAGGCTGGCACTATTTGATTGAATTGTGGGATCTCAAATGGAAGGAAATCCAGGGCTTGTAAACTGTAGGTTTGGGATGGAGCATTGCATCTTGCCAGTGATGTAGACAGATCCTGGCAATAGTATGATGGAATGGAGGACTAGATACTGCTTATGGCCACTGTGTTTAGGAGGGGATCTGAGAGCCAGGCCAAATACCCTGAGCAGGCATCCAAGCCGTGAGTCCAAATGTATGGTACTTGGACTAGCTTGCTCAAAGCTGAGACCGATAAATCACCAAATGGTCAGGACTCGGTGAGACACTATATTGTATCTGGTGGCAGAACTAGCTCAGTTTTGAATTAGCTAATCTTGAGCTGTCTTGAATAGTGCTGTATAGGATGATTGTCTATGTTTTACTATACTCATGTAGAATGGGAAATTTAATCTTAGGGGTGCTCTACAGCCTGGCTGTCTTTTATTAACATGAAGCTACAGCTGAACTGTTCTGCTAATTATGCTATAATGTCTTGGCTTTTGGAAGGAGACAATTTCTTACACAAGTAAGATCAAATTTACCTCTTGAAGTAGGTTTCTTTCATAGGAGAAGGATCTGAGTTGAGGTCTATGTATTTTGATAGACATATAAATGTTTATAGGTTTGCTTAACAAATCTGGAGATGGACATCAAGTTTTCATTATCAACATGTGATTTGGTTTCAAAATCTGGGATTCAAGCATTCTGATGTTTGGAACGATTTTTATTTTTTTTAATCTCAATGATCTCTATACATGCTTTGCTCTTCCTGAATTTGGTTGTTGTTACCTTAAACAAACCAAGCAGATTGACTTCAGCTATGCATTCAAAAATACCATACTGTTGATGTCACTTGGCTCACTTTTGACCTTAATTTGTGTGAGATGTTTACTCTGCTTGAATCCTTGATTTTGAAAGAGAATCATATATTGATAGATTCCATGATGTAATGTATTTTTGTACCTTGGCATGCAAACCCCTTGAAGTAAAATGAAGACAGGAAGAAGAAAATAAATTTTTGTTTATTTTTACGTACTAACATTTGAAACTCTTTACTACAAGATATTGTTATGCATAAGAAAATATTTTGCTTCATGGGGTGAGCCACCAATAAATTGCTGGGGTTAGAAAACTTCTCCTTTGTAGCCAGATTATCTCTTAACAGTTTTTGGGTAAATTAAAAGACCAGTTACAATTGTTTTTCCAGCAGGTAGGAGGGCTGGAGGAGAACCAAAAAAGCAGAGTTTACAGGCAGAGCTGGCACCTTAACATTGACTGAGACAACTTTCATGACTCACTGATAGGGTGACTTGCAGGAGCTAAATATCTGCACCAGCATCATTACCATGTGTTGTCATTCAATTAATATTTGAAAGACTCCACCATAGCTGGCTACATATGTATATGTTGTCTAGGTGTCACATTTAAGGAGGAAAAATAAATCTGAAAATTTTGATGTTAAAAGAGGTAAGAGCAGCTTGAGAGCATTTCAAGCAGAGGACTTTGCTGATCTGAGCATGACACTGTACAAATGTGGCTCTCCTGGTTCTGATTTAGAACTGGTGGCTCACTTTGAGTACCTGTGTGCTGCAAAGGAAAAAGAAGGGATTTAAGACTGGTGTCTTAAGTAGACACACACACACACACACACACACACATACATATATATATGTGACTTGTTTTGTTAACCAATAATAGATGTAGTGGCCTAAGGAAGCAGTTCAGGAGAAGTCACCACTCCATAGTAAATTTTTAGATTTAGTAGGTACTACAATAAACAACGAACATGCATACGTATCTCCAAGGGGTGTGAAATTACAGATGTAAAAGTGGAGCTGATTAGTTTTCAGTTTGCCAGTACAAGATGACCAAGACTCCTCTTGGTGTGTGCAAACACTTCTGCTGGAAGGATGGGAATATTCTGTGCAGTAAGTGTGGGGAACTCTTGCATGTTGTCACACTCTTTCAGGGTTAGGCAGAATGTTGATTGTGACGGGTCTGTCTCCTATCCCCTAACATTGCAGCCTGTTGAAAATTTAATGAGATAGCATTACTTCTTTTTTTTAATATTTTGCTCTACATGGCCACTGAATGTCATTGAAAACTCTCATTTTGTTAACATTCTGGGTGAAAAATAATGGAAAAATCAGGAAAATGCTTGCTTGTGACACTTCTACAGTCTTGCTGGAAGACAGAACCATGCTAACAAAATCTGTGATGTCTGAAGAAGAGTGATGATTTGGCAAAAAGAACCATTAATGGAAGGAAAAGGAGAATTCAGTAATAGATAATGTAAGTGTGTAATATGGTCACCTGGAGGAAAGGACAGGCCATATCTTGAGAAATTGTCAAAACAACCAAATGAGCTGTAATTAAAAAAAAAAAACAAACCTGTAATTTTTTGTTTAGCTGTTAGAACTAATATCTATTGATTACATTCAATATTTGCATCAGAAATACTGCAACATTCGCCAGACTGAAGAACCTTTGTGCCACAGGAACTGGATCATGTTTTGAAGCCACTGAGAAGTCTGGTCTTTTAACACAGATAATTAGGTTTCTGTGCTCTGACCAAGATGCTTTTTGGTATGCTGTTAGTAACCACTTGAGATTCAACTGATACAGTGTTTTACATGTTGTGGGATGACCACTGCTGAAGCAGCTGTACCCAGCTCCTGTTCTATTGTTTTTCAAAGATCTGAATATTTCAGATTAGACGTTCAGCAGAATCATTTGGTAAAATCCTGACTCTAAGCCTTGGAGGAATGTCAGTCTGTCATTCTGTTTTTCAGGACATCAAATATAGATAAAATTAATAAAAGAGTAATTTTTGCTTCAACATATTACTCCTGGCAATGACTCAGTGCGAATTATGCATGTATCTGTCCTGAGAAAGGCACATCATGTAAAACTTTCTGTCAGATTGAAAAGTGAAATAGAACTTTTTTTTTTGTTTCGTTTTGTTTTTGTTTACAGCTTTTTCATCCTAGTCTCCTTTTCCTTTGCCCAGTGCCCAGCCAATATATACACCACAATCTGGAACCCACACAGCCTAAAACTTCATGGTTCACTGAAGCCAGAAAAATCAACAAATAAAACTTTTGTTTCACTGGAGTCAACCTGTCTGACTATCCACTCAGTCAAAAGCTATTAAATATTTTGGATACCTATCTGCTATTGTGCCTTTTGAAGAAATACTTGGCCCCAGAGAAGACGCATCCTTGTATCAGAAGTTTCAACCTAGTGAAAGAATTTGTCAAAGCCAACCTATCAATGCTGAGTTTTCTAGTCCTAACATTTGCTCTTGGGGAACTGCAGAAAGCCATAGACTTTATGTTGGGTCACTGTCATGTCTTCCAATCAAAATTAGTGTTGTGTTTAAAAGGAGCTAACTCATTTGCATTATAAAAAGCCTCATAATCTTGTTATGCTGATAAATGCAGCTACTTATGCTTAATTGATAGAATTAAGTAATTATATTCTATTATTTTATGACAGAAGTGCCTAGACTGAAAAACCAATGTGCTGCAGCATGCTAGCTTGTATTTTTGAGGCACTAAAGAGCCTAGTCTAGTTAACATGGTACTTACTAAAACAATTTTTATTTACTGTGTATGAGTTTAAAAACTAGCCCAGAAAAACAAGGAATGTATAAACATCCATGCACTGACATCTAATTCAGTTTATGACAACTCAGCTTTACATGAATCTGAGGAATTAATATCTGTAGTGTGGTCTGTTGCTTGGATCTGAAATCATTCATGGTTTTGTGAGCAAAGATCAAATATACAACCATCATGCAATTAAAGGTTTGTTATTATGGCAAAAGTACTTGTCATGCTATACAATCTATATGTAATTTGATTTCATTCTATTACCTCTAAGCTGGAATGAGGATGTGATATATGTGCTCTGGGATGTGGCCTAAAATTTCTCTACCTGGGATTACACAGCATTTCTCTACTGAAATTGGATTTTTCTGGCAGAGAAAACTGGATTCAAGAAGGCAGCTTGAGTATGAACATTCTGGGCAGTTCAGATCGTATTTATTGCATCTGAAAATGACAATAAATCTTCACCCTGTCCTGTACAGCCTGAGAAAATAATTGGCATGCTCATTACCTTTTCTTCATGCCAAGAGCTGAGTGAAATTTACACTCATGTACTATATGAAAAGGATGGATGTACAGCTTTTCTTGACTTTGTTGTGTCTTTGCAGAACTATTTATTGCGCTGTTTCTTTGCTCTTTGCAAATTTTCCCTTGTAGCTGTTTTTAAAAAAAAGTTGACAAAGTTTTGTGCTTTCCAAAGAGAAGCTTTTGCTTAAGATTTGGCTGCTTTGAGTTATAAATCCCAGTGAAAACATGCTATATAAGGAAAGTGGCTCACAATCAAAATATAGAATATGAACCAGTCTAAACAAATCATCTGGTAATCATATTCAATATTTTTGTTAACTCTAATTTCTAAGACTTGTTTGGTCCCATTCTTACGGCATTCTTATTTCTAGCCTTAAGAAATTGTTTCCATATCCTCCACAATGCTTTTTATTTTATATTGACAAAGAAAAAATAAAACCTGTACTAGACAATTTCTTAAGCATTTAGGTTTTAGGAAAATGATGGTAAGGCTAGGTACTTTCTTTCATTACCTGTCATTCTTAGCTACACTGAATACAAGAGTTTTAATTTTTTTTCTATATAAAGCTTTTTTAAAGCTTTTTAAAGCTTTTTACAGATTAAAAAAAATCTGTAAAAATATTAGATACTACTGGTCTGATTGTAAGAGAATTTAGATGTTTAGCAAAAGAGATAAAATGTTGTTGAATCATGATAATTAAAATTGGAGCTTTTCATGCTTATTAAAATAAATGAGAGATTTAGAAAAAGCATGAACTTAAAAGGGGCATAGTTTGAAAGGAATATGACTGAGTTTATGACATCTAAAAATGAATGACAGATATACTTTGAATTTCTTTGGCAGGAGATATCTTTGTATGAGGTGATAATTGTAGGCTCTTCCTTAACCAAGCTGAGAATGTGGCCATGTGACAGACTTCAATAGAGTGGACCCAAGAAGGGCAGAAGCAACTTTGCAAAAACAAGCTATCCATCAAATCAATCTTAAAGGAAAACGTAAAGACTTGACTTTTTGATGAAGTGTAATAGTGAGCTTTTCCCTTGATGGTGAAACCAAAAAAGTGGGGAGAATGACATGAAATGAGCTTTTTTTTTTCATAGAAGGAGGGAAAAAAAATAAAAGAAAGGAAATATACTGGTGCTATCATTAGACATAAGTGGAAAGAACTTTTATTTATTGAAACAAAAAGTTTCACTTTCATTCGCGGCATTTCAACAAGTCAAATATATGGTAAATCTGTGACTCCTTTGGGGACAAATAAAACAATTTCTATTAGAACAATGGATTTTTTTTTTCGTCTTTAGCACCTTTCAGGATATGAAGTTATTTCTTAATACTGATAGAATGTGTGTTCCTCAGATGGACATTTTCCTTGCATAACTGGTGAGGAGAAGATTGTATGCTTTCTAAAACAGTGAAATATGTGAAGGGTACAGAGGGCACAATCTAGTCCTGCTGTCATCTGCATCTGAGTCACACTCTGGTCATAAAAAGAAGCTATCACAGGTATTGAGAACTATCTCCTTCCAGTTCATCAGGTATAGTATTGTGACATGCTATTTTATTTCCTTTACTAGTGTTGTCAAGAGTAAAGGCAAAGTAGGCAGAGATACCCATTTCTTACTGCCTGGCTTTTGAATACCATGAAGGGTTTGGGTTATTTTTTTGGTTTGACGTGCTCTTAAATTTACTGAAAAAGCAAATCTGTTCACTTTTTCATTTACCACTTCTCTAGTACTGTCTTTTTTCACATTCTAATAATAGATTATATTTTGAAAGCATATTATGAGGAAATAGACAATTTAAACAGAACTTCTTGCACTGTAATTTCTGTGGATTATATAGAATAGAATCATAGAATTGTTTAGATCGGAGAAGACCTTTAAGATCATCAAGTGCAACCATTAACCTAACACTATCAACTCCACCACTAAACCAATTCAGGGTAGACTAATAATTAATTTAATGTTCCCTGGCTTGGAGGCTGGATTATTTTTTAATGAAAATAAAACTAGGAATCATTAAGATTGGAAAGGACCTCTAAGATCATCAGTCCAACCATCATCCCAACACCACCATGCCTACTAAACCATGTTCCAAAATGCCACGTCTACCTGTTTTTTGAAGACCTCCAGGGATGGCAACACCACCACCTCTCTGGGCAGCCTGGTCCAATGCTTGACCACTCTTTCAGTAAAGACATTTTTCCTAGTATCCAATCTAAACCTCCCTTGGCACAGCTTCAGCCCATTTCCTCTCATCCTATCTCTAACTACATGGGAGAAGAGACCAACACCCACCTCACTACAACCTCCTTTCAGGTAGTTGTAGAGAGCGATAAGGTCACCCCTCAGCCTCCCTTTCTCCAGGCTAAACAATCCCAGTTCCCTCAGCTGCTCCTCTAGAGACTTGTTCTCTAGACCCTTTACCAGCTTTGTTGCCCTTCTCTGGAAATGCTCCAGCACCTCAATGTCTTTCTTGTAGTGAGGGGCCCAAAACTGGACACAGTAGTCCAGGTGCGGCCTCACCAGCGCCGAGTACAGGGGGACAATCACCTCCGTGCTCCTGCTGGCCACACTATTCCTGATACAAGCCAGGATGCTGTTGGCCTCCTTGGCCACCTGGGCACAATGCTGCCTCATGTTCAGCCGACTGTCAACCAGCACCCCCATGTCCTTTTCAGCCAGGCAGCTTTCCAGCCACTCTTCCCCAAGCCTGTAGCGTCACATGGGGTTGTTGTGACCCAAGTGCAGGACCCAACACTTGGCCTTGTTGAACCTCATACAGTTGGCCTCGGCCCATCGGTCCATCCTGTCTAGGTCCCTCTGCAGGGCCATCCTACCCTCCAACAGATCAACACTCCCACCCAACCTGGTGTCGTCTGCAAACTTACTGAGGGTGTCCTCAATCCCTTCATCCAGATCATTGATAAAGATATTAAACAAGACTGGCCAATATATATATTAGAAGCCTGTGCTATGAGCAGTAGGCAGGCTTACTAAGAAAGTCCCCGTCATTGTGACTGTAGTAAATAAATGTTGTACATAAACCAAGAGAAAATCCTGGCTGTGGTCAGTGTCTGAAAAACATATAGCAGGCTCTGGTCCTGATCCCTAATGGATGCCCCCTTTCACTTCAGTAAGACTGTAGGGTGATGCAGCCTACAGTGTCTGCAGGTCATTTATTAGCCTGCTTTATGCCCACAGAGTATCAGTCCTCTATTCATCCCTACTCTTTCTTTTGCATAAGAGGCTGAGCTGGGTTGCTTTGTTGCTGTCCTCAAGGCAGCCTACATTAGTTTACAGCTTCTGTACTGTTAATGTTCTGAAGTAAATGAATTCTCTGCTGTTCTATGGTTTGATAACACAATGATGATTATATTAAGAGAGAATTCACATCTGAATTGTTTAAGTTAGTCAGTACTGACCACTATATGACTTTATGGCATGTTTGTCCTCTTCTTCCCCTTGTCTTTCAGTGGAAATGTAATTTAAAAACAGATAGTTGTTGTTCTTTGCAAATAAAATACTGAGGACTCAATAATTTTCTTAGTAATTTTCTTTTTGTTCATCCTGATCTGACAATTCTGTAAAAGACAATTTCTTTGGAAATCTGAATTTTGTCATTCCCAAAGAACAAATAAGTCCAGAAAAAAACCAAACAAAACCATTTTGGCTTTTGAGGTATAAAGCCAGGTTAACATCTCATTATAGCTTAGTATTGTTATTTTTACATTAACATTATTTCTTTGCCTCTCTTTCTCCCTGCTCCAGAGAAAGCCATGTCACACTCTGATATTTGTCCTTTGTTTCTGTAACTTTGAGACAGTTCAGGCTAAGCTGAGAACATACTGCTGTTGGTGGGACAGACAGACATTTTGGCTGTCCTGTCTCTGAAAGCTTTCATTAATTTCAAACTGCCTTTAGAAGAGCATCCCCAATTAGCTGTAAATCTCTAACAAACACACTTAAATCACTGCATCATCCTGAAGGATGCTCCTTGGTAAACTTTCCTTGTCTTTAGCAAGTGTGTTGGTTTATCTGCTGAGACTTGCTTAAAGCAGTCAAGTGTGTTTGCTCCACTTCCATTTGTGAAACAGTTTGCAGCAGTTCTCCCCAGTGTAGACTCGACAGCAGCTAACCACGTCTTTGTTGCTGTTAGACTAGAAAATTGCTATATGATGGAAAATGCTCAAGCATGGTTTTTTTAGTGCAGGATGAAGAGTGGAAGGATGCTGTCAGCTGATGATTTATAAAATGCAACCAGCTCAGCCGGTGCTCATAAAGATGCACAAAAGCATAGAAAAAGCTTATGTAATCCCAGGTGATACGCCAGAGACAGGTAGAGATCAAAATGGTTTTAGACCCCTGAAACTTCTGCAGACACAGCAATAACTTTTTCTGACTTTGTGAGATCTGTGTTGACTTCATAACTGTGTCGACTTCATAACTGTGTCATACAGTCTTTTAATCCTTCAGATATAGGAAAATACGTCAGCATCCAGTCACTTATTTGCTTGCTCATGTTTCTGAAATACTTAACAATTTTGTGGTGCCTATGCGTAGATGTGTTTTTAAGCTTTGCCTGTTTACCTAGCCATGCCTTCAGTGCAGTCAAGTCTGGACAAACTTCTTTGCTCCAGCAATTCTGGGTTTCAGCTTGGGTAGAGTAGTGTTAGGATATTCAGATATCCTTGTGGATAGCTTGTGGCATGCTAAAATGTTCATTTTTCCTTTTACTCTTCCTAAATTTTTTTGTTCTTGTGTGGGTTTTTTTTTTTTTTTTAGCTAGAAAACTCTGTGTTAGGAAATGTAGGAGTGGACATTTACCAAAGTCTTCTTATCTAATTCATAAAGTAAAAATAATGATAACCAGTATGCCATGTCACCAAAAAAACCCTAGCATTTTATTTTATAATTACTTTTTTTAAAGTCCCCACATGGATATTTCTGATTAGTATAAAGTGTGACTTTTTGTGGAATTAGTTTTGGTTATCAATAAAGTTAAGTTGTCCCCAGCTTTTTATTTGCTCTCCCAATCATGATTTCGGATTAAGCTTAAAACTGACTGACTAATCAATACAGACTGGCTAAATTCCTAAGTCTCATTTCTTGGAGCAGTGAGTTTGAGATGGCAGAAAAAGCAGAGGTAAGTGGTATCTTCTCACTGCTCCTTGGAGATCTCACTACCAAAGATCTCCCACACCTAATAGGTAATGAAATATCTGTTAATGTCCATATAGCTCCTGTGGCATTTAGCACTCTTAATTTTATGTTGTCTGGTTTTGAAACCTTATAAAGTGTAATGTTCTCTAACCTTTCAAAAACATTCATAAATGTGATGTCGATGTTTCCTAAGTATTCAGCTCTCATTATTGTAAACTTGACTTTTGTTTACAAAAGCTCAGGCTGCAATTCACTGCCTTGCAGGAAAAAAAAGAGGGAAGAAAAAAAAAAAATTTGCATCTCAACACTTTCTGTATTTTCTCTTTAAAATTCCATTCCTCTTTGATAAGTGAAATGACCTTTTTTACATAGGTTTATTTAAAATTCTTTGCTACATCTTGAACATTTGCTGTTCTATATCTTAATATTTTAACTTGTGTTAGCTTTTTAAATTTTTTTTTTCTGACTGTCATAGTGTCGTGGTTTAGCCCCAGCCAGCAACTCAGCACCACGCAGCCACTCGCTCACTCCCCCTACCCCAATGGGAAGGGGGAGAGAATCGGAGGAATAAGAGTGAGAAACACTCCTGGGTTGAGATAAGAACAGTTTAATAATTGAAATAAATAAAGTAAAATAGTAATGATAATAATAACAATATAATAATGATAATGATGATGATGATGATGATGATGATGATGATGATGATAATAATAATATACAAAGCAAGTAATGCACAATGCAGTTGCTCACCACTCACTGACTGATGCCCAGCCTGTCCCCAAGCAGCGATCGCTGCCCCCCAGCCAACCCCCCCCAGTTTCTATACCGAGCATGACATCATACAATATGGAATATCCCTTTGGCCAGTTTGGATCAACTATTCTGGCTGTGCCCCCTCCCAGTTTCTTGTGCACCTGGCAGAGCATGGGAAGCTGAAAAGTCCTTGACTAGCATAAGCAGTACTCAGCAACAACTAAAACCATCAGTGTGTTATCAACATTCTTATCCTAAATCCAAACCACAGCACTATGGCAGCTACTAGGAAGAAAATTAACTCTATCCCAGCGAAACCAGGACACATAGTTATATCAAAACAGTATCCCTTCCACTCTTAATTTTTGTTTAATCCAAACTCAAGCTAATCTGTATGGTTAAAGATTCATCTCATAATCGAAAACTGTAATTGTATATGTTTATTATTTATATCTTGGCAACTTGCCTGTAATTATCAGTTCTTCCCTTTTGCACTATTTCTGTGGTATGATAAACGCATTTCTTTTTTCTATAATGTTAGAGTTATTCTTTTCTCCAGTTGCGCATTTGCAGAACTGAAGAAAATATTAAAAAAAAAAAAAAAATCTGTTATGTCTTTGGAAGTTGCTACTCTCTGTTGCAGGTTTTGACATAGTCCATTTTCACACTGAATATTGAAAGCAACATGGAAACAATCACAGTCATGCTATCATCTCCAGTCTGCCATTTGGAAGCACAGTTGCAGCTGAGATGCACCAATTTCCAATAGTTGTGGTATGCCTAGACGGGAAGATATTCCTCTTTCAGTGAAAATGTGAATTTTCTTCTACTGTGTGAGTATTCCAAATCATCATGCACTGTCAGAAAGTTTTCAGTGTGGGAGCAAAGTACCTTATTGGTCATAAGGATGACCATATGTTGTTGGTGGTATGAAATCTCTGACATGCTGTTAGTTCATCTGCATCCATGGAACAGTAACTTATTCCTTGGAAAAGTATGGATAGTAGCTGTTGATGTTTTAAAAACTTTCAGTAGCAGTCACTGTGTCTTCACTAACTGATTCTTTCAAATAAAATTAATCATTAAAAATCTAATAATTTTATTACTGAATTATTAATACTGACAAAATGTTTAGCAAAGGCAATTTCTCTTTGCCACTAAATATTATCTGGTTTTGGTATATTAAAGTATCTTTTTTTCTTCTAGTTTTCTTCTTTATCTCTAGCTTTCTGATTTTTTTTTCCCTTTTCCATACATAATCTCCTTGCTCCTTTCTTTCTCATGTGAAGAGTGGTGCTTTTGACCAGAAGCACAGGAATGACATTCTGTAGCAATGACTGATTTTATTTCATTTGAGGAATGTTGTTGGGCAGTGATTTACAGGGTTTATAGCCTTACAGAACAATAGGAAGATGGACTTTCTTCAAGTTACAGCTGGCATCACTGAATTTCCAGTGTGGTACACAAATTTGAGAAAGATCTAAAAAGCAAATACTTTTATTTCAGTTTTACATGTAACTAAATGGAAAAGGAAAACCAAAGTCTGTAGGAACGGATCCTAAATTTGAAGCATGAATAAAATTTATTGTGTTGGAAAATATTTTTTTCTTTTTCCTCCCCAGGAGGCTAAAAAAATAAGCTTACTGGCAGGGGTTGCTTTGCGTCACTACTCTGAGGAAGAGATCAACTATTTTAGGGAAACAGCATATCTACTTAAATGACTACCAGATTCCCTTGATAATTGTCTTAGATTCTCATAATCTCTGTTTAAATTGTAGTTCGTTAGATTTTATCCATAGCCATTCCCACATAAAAATGTATTTGTTATTTAGTTTATTATGTTTATTGAAAAAGGAAGCTAACGACAAAAGTTTCCCAAGTTGTCATCATGGAAAATGGTAAAACACAGCAAAAAATAGGAAAGATTTTTGTTTGTTTATTTTGTTTTATTTATTAAACCAGAAGGCTCTTGGAAGTAGGAACTCCGTGAAGTGTCTTAATAAACACCAGATTAGCATTTAAACAATGTTTTGCCAGTCAGCTGTGATTGTAACAAGGCTGCCTTCAATTAGTTTCAAATTTGACAGAAATTCGAATAAGTGGTAAAATAGGCAAATAAAAGTTTGTGGAGGAATTTATTGGGATAAATTCAAGAACATTGTAATTCTTGACTTTTGCTATTCGAATTAAATTAGTACCAAACACAAAATTCCCTCCACCCCCTAGAATAAGGACCCTTAAAGTACATGGGCATGCAAAAAAAAATCCCAGGTTCTTGCTAGAATTTTAATATCAAGCCTTAGCTGCAAGAGAAGTCCATCCTTTGTTGCATAAGCAAAAAGTCTTCAAATCTACTGGCAAAAAAAGCTAAGGCTCTACAGGAAATGAGTTCAAATGGCTTACCTATTTTCTTTCATATGTTGAAAATAAGATGCAATGTCAATTGTTTTGTCTTCACAGATAAAGAAAGGTATTTCATTTGTAATAAAAGTTCCTTTCTTACATAAAGACCCTGAAAGCAGCATTCTTATGGATCATAAGCATTGAATTGTGAACATTTGAGCTTTTTGTTTTCTTTCACATTATAGATCTAACAGTCAATTTATTTAGTATGGATGTTGATATATGTACATGCATGCCATATATCTCTAGATACACAGTAATATTGTTAAAAGTGGGTCTTACAGAAAAAGCTAAGTTTATGGAAGTTGTTTTCTTTTAAACTGCAAGATTAGTTGATCAGATCACGTGACCTAAGAGTATTCATTTAGGAGATATAAGAATTGCTATTTTATAACAGTGAAAATATCCTCAAGGCATATAATTATAGGAAGGGAGCTGCATTGTCATAGTATTTCTCCATTGTTTTTATGCTTGGTAGATTTGCAGGGGAAGACACTATTTTTATTTCTACAGTACTTTTACTAGGATTTTGCTGCATCATGTCATCTGTAGTAAATATTGTTTTTCCTTCCTAAATTCCACTTTTTTCTGAATCAGTTAAGGGAACTTAAGTGTTAAGGGAATTAATCTGAATCTATTTAAAGCTCAGTTGATCCTTGTGATTTTTTTTTTCCAATTAAATACTGAGTAAACCACAGAAGTTTAAAGAAAGTGTATACAGCAATTTTGTTTGACATTCAAATTATTTGCACTAACCCAGCAGCCAGGCACCAAGTAATTACATTAGTTTTTAAATTTTACTTGAGGCTTCATGCAAGCAGCTTTTCTGAGCTCCCAGCTATAGCCATCAACTTCTCCCAAGACTGAAGACATGTCAATGGACATGTGCTTGGTGGGAATGATATTGCACTAATCCCATGTAAAATCCTCTAGTGGAGGAAGCTGGGGGTACCCAAACAATCAGAGCAGGGACAACATACACCTGCATGCCCCTCCACATGACAACTGGTCATTTTGTGAGGTGCTTTTATGTATCACTGCTGACTGCAGCATGTTGCTACCAGCTGCTGAGGTTAGCTGTCAGATGTGAAGCTCTACAACATACTTAATGGATCTTCAAAAAGCAGTTAATTATGCCTCCTCCTTTCTGTGACAATAATGAATGGGCTTTATCAGCAAGTCAGATATCTCTGCTTCTACCAGCTACAGCCATTTTGACAGTTTCAAATGGTCAATCGATTTTTTTTTTTTTTAGGTATGTACAAAAGAAGAAAAAGCTACTGATAAGGTTATATGCTAACAGATGCTTTCCTTCTCTCTCTGTAATATTAGTGGAAGACAATAATGAACTTTTCTAATCTTATGCAGTAATTTATTTTTATCTGCTACCTCTTTCAGGCTCAAGCCATGCTTGGTTTTCCTGGTTGGGAACAAGAACCTTAGTAGCTCCTGAATCCTGGACTCAGTTCTCCTCAGACCACAAGAATGGTGTAAAGCAGCTCCAATTAAATCTTATGATTTTGGTAGCTGGAAATTGGTAGATCATAAAGTCACTTCATTGTCTCTTTTTACCTTATTGCCTGCTTACATGCAACACAAATGAAATGGAAGAAATGAAGTCAGAGGAGCTGTGATAGCTTGGACTATATGTGAGCTTCCTTTCCCACTTTCCTATTTATACAGTGAGACTGGTCTGCACTGACAGCTCATAATGCATTTAAAATCTTGGGGGACAGAAGAAGCTGAGTGCTATTAATTCCTAACTGTATTTTTTTTTTTTCACCTCCAGAGAATATATGCACATTCACTGTAATCTCTCTGGAGGATTATGTTCCCTGCAGAATGTAATTAAGATGGCAGTGAATAAGAATTAGATAATGGTCTTTAAATTATCCTTAGTGTTGACCATTGTGTTCTGTATTGGAGAAAGCAAACTGACCGGCATTGTGTATAATCTTCTAGTCATTGCATATAGTTGTCTGTGGTTTTCAAAAACAGATTATTTGACTCTAACTGAACCCAGCTGGTTTCCTCATTACTCTTCTTGTACAATGGCAAAATCTTTTCATTATTATGAACACCAAAAATTACACAGTCTAGAAATTTTCACAACCAGAACTACATTCAGACAGCAGATTTGTAGTAGTTAGGAGAAGGAAACGCTAAATAGGATCTTCACAGTAGGAAATACTTTTCTTAATGCTTGCCTGGCATGTAAGATTTGGTACTTTGATATGGAACTGGCACATTTATGAGTTTCCCTCATGCCACAGCTGCCAACTTTGTCTGGTTGTTGACAGATTGCATAGAGAGCTGGGTTTTAATCCACCTGCCATTGATTTATTGCTGGTCATTTTACTGATACGTTCTCATTCTTTCAGCATCGCTGACCTTTTCTAGTTTTACTGGTCATTCCTTTATATTAGTCCTTTTCCAGAAGGCAGTTTTTCATTTTTCACTGTTGTATTTCTGTAATGGCAACTTGCTGTGGAGAAACAGAATTACATTGTATGGCCTTATCCAGAAGTTTAATAGCCAGACCAGTCATCCCCAGGGTACTCAGCCCCCTGAGCTGCAAGACAGGGACAGGGAGCAGAATGGAGCCCTCATAATCCAGGAGGAAGCAGTTAACGCCCTGCTATGCCACCTGGATGCTCACAAGTCTATGGGGCCGGATGGCATCCACCTGAGAGTACTGAGGGAGCTGGCAGAGGAGCTTGCCAAGCCACTTTCCGTCATCTATCAGCAGTGCTGGTTAACAGGGGAGGTCCCTGATGACTGGAGGCTTGCCAGTGTGACACCCATCTACAAGAAGGGCCGGAAGGAGGACCTGGGGAACTACAGGCCTGTCAGCCTGACCTCGGTGCCGGGAAAGATTATGGAGCAGTTCATATTCAGTGAACTCAACAGGCAAGTGCAGATCAACCAGGGGATCAGGCCCAGCCAGCATGGGTTCATGAAAGGCAGGTCCTGCTTGACCAACCTGATCTCCTTCTATGGCCTGGTGACCTGCCTGGTGGATGAAGGAAAGGCTGTGGGTGTCATTTATCTGGACGTTAGCAAAGCCTTTGATACCGTCTCCCATACCATTCTCCTTGGGAAGCTGGCAGCTCATGACTTGGATGGGAATACTCTTCGCAGGGTGAAAAACTGTTTGGGTGGCTGAGCCCAGAGAGTAGTGGTAAATGGAGTTATGTCCAGCTGGCGGCTGGTCACGAGCGGTGTTCCCCAGGGCTCCATTTTGGGGCCAGCCTTTAATATCTTTATCAAAGATGGGGATGAGAGGATTGAGTGCACCCTCAGTAAGTTTGCAGATGACACCAAACTGGGTGGGAGTGTCGATCTGTTGGAGGGTAGGATGGCCCTGCAGAGGGACCTGGACAGGATGGATCGATGGGCCAAGGCCAACTGTATGAGGTTCAACAAGGCCAAGTGCCGGGTCTTGCACTTGGGTCACAACAACCCCATGCAATGCTACAGGCTTGGGGAAGAGTGGCTGGAAAGCTGCCTGGCTGAAAAGGACCTGGGGGTGCTGGCTGACAGTCGGCTGAACATGAGGCAGCATTGTGCCCAGGTGGCCAAGGAGGCCAACAGCATCCTGGCTTGTATCAGGAATAGTGTGGCCAGCAGGAGCAGGGAGGTGATTGTCCCCCTTTACTCGGCGCTGGTGAGGCCGCACCTGGACTACTGTGTCCAGTTTTGGGCCCCTCACTACAAGAAAGACATTGAGGTGCTGGAGCGTGTCCAGAGAAGGGCAACGAAGCTGGTGAAGGGTCTGGAGCACAGGTCTTATGAGGAGCGGCTGAGGGAACTGGGGTTGTTTAGCCTAGAGAAGAGGAGGCTGAGGGGTGACCTTATCGCTCTCTACAACTACCTGAAAGGAGGTTGTAGTGAGGTGGGTGTTGGTCTCTGCTCCCAGGTAGTTAGTGATAGAACGAGAGGAAATGGGCTCAAGCTGCACCAGGGGAGGTTTAGGTTGGATATTAGGAAAAATTTCTTTATGTAAAGGGTGGTCAAGCATTGGAAGAGGCTGCCTAGAGAGGTGGTGGAGTCCCCATCCCTGGAAGCATTCAAAAAATGTGTAGATGTGGCACTTTGGGACATGGTTTAGTCTAGTCTACTGTTAATTGGTGTAGTGTGGACTTGGTAATGTTAGGTTAATGGTTGGACTGGATGATCTTAAAGGTCTTTTCCAACCTAAACGATTCTATGATTCTATGATTCTAAGATTTCCATACTGAGAATTAACACTCAGTGGCACTAATTTAATGTGAGAAATGACAAATGAGATGTATAGACGAAAGAGAAATATGAAAAGCCAGGTTTTGCTTTGGGTTCAGATCTAAAAGCCCCAGACTGTTCCTCAGTCCTGTATGTCTTGACTTTGAATTTGTAACCACATCCTTCAAGTTCAGTGTCCTTCACAGCTGACTTTCACTAGAAACCTCTTTAAGTTCTGTGTCTGTGCTTAACATGTGGCACTACTGTGAAAAGTGATTATAAGATACTTTATTATTCAACAAATGTGTCCATTTGTGTATTCAGTGACATATCTGCTGACTTCAGTTATAAAAGTAAGATATGCTGCATTTACTCTACCTAACAAGGCAGAGTGAGCACAGCCAGGAGAAAATAAGTTGGATTCTAGCCCATCTTGTACATCACCGACAATTTAGTTCTGTTTGTGGGTTTCCATCAATTATGCCTGTGCTCCAAAGACTAAAGGTGTAGCTTGTACGTCAGCAAAGCCATCACTTACAAACACTCAGGATATGGCTGGGAGCTTAAGCTGTCCTGCAGGGAGGTGATGTGAGCAGCCAGAAGGAGACCTGGTTAGAAGGGAAAATTACTGAATGGAAAAAAAAGTCGGCTGAACTGACTGAGAAACTGACAGAGAAAATGCCTGCCAGCTTGGGAACTATTAGCTTGAGAACCAGGCCTGTGAAGCATCCCTCAGTAGTGCAGCTGTCATTTTTGAAGTGCATCTGGGCACCTGGAGACTGGACACATCCTGAGACACCACTGATAAGCAGAACACTGAGGAACTCTAATGACTACTTATCGCCTGAAAAGGTGGAAATGTCCTCAGAAAGTAAGAATCAGTAGCTGCCATTGGCTGTTCTAACTGCAAGAATAGGCAAACAGTCTGGAAAATTAAAAACTGGTCTGAGAGGATAGAAAATGTCATTGCCTATTGTCTGTCCCAAGTGAAATTAACAACACGTATTGGATGCTTTAAATGATGGTGTCCTACACCTTCTTATGTCTCTATGATATAAAAATGACTTAATTTTTATCCAAAATGGAGCTTCTCTCTCTGAGAACTTCCCATAGTGCACATACTTTTCCTTCTTCTAAACAGGTTGAGCTCTCCGTATGGCCTTTCTATGAGATTCTGGGCCCTTGCTAGGGGTGCCTGGCTGACTCCAAACTCCGTGACGCCAATCACTTTGAAGTGAGACTTCGTTATTTATTTGCTCCCCTCTGGGCCCACTTCTGGGGTCAGTTTGGTTTGTCCTCCCCTCTGGGATGCTTTAGCCCCCTTCTGGAATCTGTTTACTGTGCTTGGTACCATATATATACATATAAGTAATTTATCCTGAGTATATCTGCTGCTACATTATTGATAACTTTGCTTTATTGGTGATAAGTTTGTAGTAACCTGTACTGTTATATGTATACTTGATGCTGCTATTATTGAGTGCTGTTATTATTGATTGTTGCTATATTATTGATTGCTGATAATAATTTGTAATATCTTGATACATATATTCACTATATTAATCATAGGTATACTGGCTAGTGGTGATTTTTGTGGTACTTGTGGCAATCCACAATAAAGTAAAGAAACGTAGAGGATAAAGCCTAAGTCTCTTTGTGTATTATGGAATTCTAGTAATCCGCAGTCACGATCTCTATACACCCTGAAGACCAGGTGACCCTTTAGGTCATGAGAGGAGGCAGCCTGCTTTACGTAGGACAGTGGTGGCTATGCTAGGAAGGTCTCAGTTTAGCAGGTTGAGTTTATAGAGGTATTAGGATGAAAAATATTTATTCACTTATAATATTACTTATTTGCTGTGAAAATTAAAATGAATGAGAATGTAGATATAGAAGCCCTCAATGTAATTTTTATCACTCTCTCAGAACATAGGCTGACTCACTAGGAGCTCAGATAGGAATATATTCTCATTTTGCTGTATATACTTAAAACCTCAGAAAAACTGTTCACATTTTGCCACTGAGTGAAGGAAAACAATAATTTCTTTTATGCAGGACAAGAAGGTTTCTGCTAAGATTTCAGCCTTTTTTGTTTTGATTTCTATCATTATAGTATTTGACAATAAAAAGAGTTCAGTTGAATGAAGATCTTTGTCATATAATCTAGGTTTATCTGTAGTCTAGGCTAATCTGTAGTCTAGAACCAGCCTGAGACCTCATAATTCACTAACGTTAACATTACAAACATTAGACAGGATCTTAGTACTGTGTCTCAATAGAGCATGCTAGACAGAAGGATAAAGGATGTTAAAAAAACCACTTGGTGTGCAAGTAAAATAATGGAAATGCTCATGTGTGCCCTTCTGGAAAACATCCTCATTTCATATTCATGTTTAATGCATTCTACTTTTGAAAGGAGTGATATTTTAATTCATTTTTTGTATATGGTAAGATAATATAAATTGGTGATATAATAATATAAAGTGACTTTCAGTGAACAGTGAAAATTGAACTGAGTGATAGGTAATCAGACAATATATAGAGCCCTTAGTAGTTTTATTTATAGATTTTTTCTTAAAATTCTAAAGGATCTTGTGTGATAATGGGATTCAGTGAAATAAACTTAGTAAATGAATGTTCCAAGTATATAGATTTTTGAAAAAAGAAAGATCCTGGTGTGCATTGACACTCCTATGTGCTAGGATATTTCTCAGCATACTATTTTTCAACACTCGAGTAACCAAAATCTTCTAAAAAATAAATTGACTCAAGTTAAGCATATAGGATATAATTAATTTAAATTTTATTAGAAATTAATTTAAATAATAGAAATTAATGGAAATAATTTAATGTATTAAATTAGATAAATTAATTTGAATTAATCAAAATAATAATTTAATATATTATATTAATTTCAACACTAGAAATGAAAATTAAATTAAATAATAATTTAATGTATTTCTGAGATACTAACATAAAATTTGCAACAGAGCCATCTGTGGCATATTGACTTAAGCTGAAACTCAATGTATGTGTCACATACAAGCAAATATAGGCAATAACTCAAATTCAGCAGTAGTCAATCAAGCTTTCAGTGTTTTGGTTAATGTCTACTCTCAGTGGATATATAAATTATCTTTGCTAAGGAGCTACTCTGGATCGTATACCCATATGGATGTATGTTGCTTTTTATGACCCACAAACAAAATCTGTTAGAGTACTAATACAAGAAAAATCCTTGGCGTTCAAGAAATTCAAGGTGAAAATGCTCTTGCCTTGATTGATAACTGTCACACTGTCCATTTATGCTCTCTTTTATGGACTGGGGGTGCATCCAACATTTTTAGGACACTTACATTGGTAAAACTTGCATAGTTCGAAGCTCTTCAGCATATGTAAGTTTATAAGTCTAATACAGAGTAAATTTAATAAGATAGGATAATTAAATCTAAACAATGTGAATCTGGAAATGACATCTTTCTGTAAATGGAAATAGAATTGAAATGAACATGGGTGGTTAGCTTCTCCAAAAGAGAACCGCTGCAAGGTTGGTTCACTTCTATTTCTGCTGATGCACTCTGACATTATATGTTTCTTTGTTTAATTTACGGTGCTTTCCTTTGCTTTATTTACAAGCAAATGAAAATAGAGACAGGCATACATCTGAAAGTTTATTGGCTGTATTATTGCATCCCCTTGTGAACAAAGTCTATGTCACCCAAGCTGATAATTCTAGATGTGAGAAAAATCCTTTCTGCAGCTATTGACTTTGAATTTCCTTCTGATGGCTTTTAACATCTGAGAGATTTCATACAAATGCCTTATTCATTATTTTAGTCCTAATATCTGACTCCCAACTTTTTTGTACTGAGCATAGGATTTGCTTTTCCTAAAAGACTAAGATCCTATAGGTGATATAAATTTACAATCTTGTATTGCTCGGTGCACATATGTTCTTTTTGCTTATACACATTATGAACAATCTTCCTAGCATATTTTCCACTTCCTCAAAGACCCCAAAACACCCTTAATATTCAATTTCTTCTCTAATCTCAAATATAAACTTAATTTAAAAATAAGCCACAGACAGGAGAAGAAATTTGGTGAAAATTTGAAAAATGTGCTCTTTTGTCTTGATTATTTGAAATCCCAGCCTTTGAACAAAACAATAGCTCTTTGAAGTAAAACAATAAATATTTGAATTAAAACATCCTCTTTCCATCTGAAAGTCATTGCTACTTAATAAGCATACAGACTGATATCAAAGCAAATCATATAAATTTTATAAGATGTACTCTGTATATCACAGCAAATTTATGTCGCTGTGTGGTGCATATTCAGGGGTATTTGTGTTTTGGTTACACATGTTCAAAGACTAATATTTGAAAAAACCCTTAAGACTTTTAAATCTGGCATGGATTGGAAGAGATAGAGACTCCTTCCAGTGCAAAACAGAAGGAGGTTTTATGTACACTGTTAACGATTCTCCCCACTCTTCTCAGAAATACCATCCACCATATCTCTGGAAAAGAAGCATCTCAGATTCATTTAGCACTCCTCTGTCGTTAATCAGGTTCTGAAATAAAAGGCATCTATTCCTGTTCTGGCCTGCATGGTTAATATTTCTCCACATGGAGTTGATAATACACCACTACTTTTTTTTACTACTCTTGAAAAATGATGTTTCGGAGTGGCTGAAATGTGGGAATTCACGGCAAATTTCCCAAGTACTCTGAATGCGAGATGACAAAACATGTTGAACTATTAAGACAAACTAAAGGAATTTAAAAAACATTTTAGGATGCTTGCAATAAAATTCCTTGCCTATCTCCATGGAAAAGTTTGAGATGGTGAATCCACAGTAGACATACGACTCTCAACATTTCTAGCTGACGCAACAGCTAAGACAACCTGCCAACATTTTTGCTCATCTCATTCATAGGGCCTTGTTCTCTCCCTTTGCTGTGTAGCAGAGCTCTACAGTCTAACACAGAGCTCTAGGGCAAGACCAATCTTCCTTTGAAGATCCCCAGTCTCTTGTCTCTCACTGAATCTCAGAATCCTGAGCCACTTCTAGTGATGGAACTTCTAGACACAATGGACATGTAAATATTGCTTTGAAAATGTTAATCTACTAAAGCAATTGCTTGTAATAGGTTGACTTGTGGACAGATTAACAAAATGATGGTAAAATACAATTTCTAGACATAGGTTAAAGGATTGGCAGGAAAGCCAACAGAAAGTACAAGGCTGAGGATCTCTGTGCAAGCATAATAAAGGAGAAAGGGATCTTGCAGGCATGCCTTAGTAGTCATCTGAAATGGTTTTACTCCATGAAAGTATCATTTGTTTAGGCAAAGTGTGTGGACTGAAGATACAGTGAAATAACTACAGAAAGGGTCTGTAAGATTTCTGAAGGTCTTACTTTGTAAGATCCATTACATTCAGCAAGTTTATATGACAGGAAGACATAATGAATAGCTGTGAAGTTTTCTTAATCTTTTTATGCATCTTCTTTGTATGAGCATCGTCATAATTTTACAATTTCTTTCCATCATGTATTTGTAAATTACTGACACAAAATCAGAGCAGCTCTTGCATCCAATTTCTGATGTAGATTTAAGCTTTTAGTGTAACTGATGCAAATAAAATGTTGCTCATGGTCTAAAGATAGTTCGTCATCAGTGATCAAACAATAAAACTCAATGTTGTATATTGTCTCAGTCCTTCTTGTGTCAAGAGCAATGCAGAGCAATTCACTCTGATTGTAGCCTGTGAAATTAAACATTTATAAATCACTGGCACATATTTGATCATATTTTGCAAAAGAGAATTTAATTCTAGAAAATTGCCTGCACTTTCTATTGCATTTCTTGTAATGACCTCTAAAGGCCAGATCTTCATGAACTGTGTTAAAGCAATAATTCACCTGCTTTCTTGGCATGTTTTATGTTTTTCAGAACAATTTGGTTTTCTGTGAGATCACGAAATGTGCTATGAATATATTTGGGTTTTTTCCTCTTTAGCATTTCACCCACTAACTCACATTTATGACTATTTCTTACAGTATATCAGCAAAAGCTGACTTTCAAGGGGGAAGTTTGGTTTCATAGAACTTCGTAAAACTTTAGGATGTCATAGCAGATTTCTTAAAGGAACAAGAAAATAGATAAGTTTTGCTTATTTTAGATTTCCAGGTGCATCATTGTTGACCATATTTGCTACCTTAACCAACTTCCTACATTGAGATGTTATGGACTGTAGACACTTATATCTTCAGAAATATGCAAAATATTGTTATAATTGGAAGTATATTTGAGAATTATCAGGCTGCTATAGAATTATAGGACCTTGATAGGTTGACATGGCTGACCTAATAACAGAGAAAGGAGGAGTGCTTATTTACCTTGTTTAAGACTTCCTTTTTTATTTGTTCTAATTAAAGATTTGAGCAGTTGAATGAAAAAAGTCATTGAGAAAGAGTTTTCACCCATTTAAGAAGTGTGTTGAGGTGGAAACAGGAAAAGGAAGATATGATGGCTAATATCTTTGAGAAATCTACAAGAACTGGGACAAAAAGTAGGTAGTCACTAAATTAAAGATTATACATCTAAATATCTATACCTATATATCTGTCTATATTTTATTTACCTAAAAAAGATAACTCTAGTACTTTCAAAATGAAAAAAATTCAAAATTTTTTTCAAAATAGTCTGGTTTGTTCCCCTTGTCCTTGCTTTTCATTTTGTATTTCAGGTTTATTTTACAACCCAAAATAGAATAACATTTATCTTGGCAAGAATATACATGTTTTTATATTTTTGGTTGAAAAAAAGCAAAAAATGTTCAAAACAAAGCAAGAAAACCCCCAACTGAGAGTATGCACTTTAAATGCACAATTTGACATTGAACCTTCATGTCCTCTTCATTGGATGGGGTTGTGAAAGAATGTGGTGCAAACTAAAAGATCTGAGAGGTTGAAATATATTGTAACTTAGGGGACATGAAAGATGTCTGAATTTGAAGGTGGAAGGCTATTTTTTGCTTTGAGAGACTGAAGTGTCTGGACACCAAGTTACATACTTTAAAAAATAACCAAAAAGTGAAAGCCATATATTGGAAAGATCTTGGTTTTTAAAAAATAAATAATCTCATTTTTGATGCATTGTCCTAAATTGCTTAGATTTACTTGTCAACTCTCTACTTCCTCAGGCCTCTGGATTTAGGCATTTTGTGTGCTGCTGCATTGGTGGGATCACTGAGGAAGGCTTTGTTTAAACAGCTCTGGCTTTGTTTGAAAATAGAACATGATAAGAAAGGGCTCATGAAGATATCAGCTGGAAGATTAAAATCCTGTTTTGAACTTTAGATTATGTGCATGCTTAAGACATCCCTGTTATGACTTGTTACTGGAGAGAAGATACAGCTACTTTCCTTCCAAGCAATCTTTAAACTGTTGAAAATGATGGCCCAACATGCTACCCTGCAAGTGCCTAGTATGCTCCCAGTGCTACAAGAATAAAATAATCAATTTTATATTCTAAAAGCAACTAAGGCTTGTTATAGGTAAAGACATATGTAGTCAAAATAGTCTTTGGTGTCACATTAGAAAAAAAGATTTGAATAGTAAATATGGAAGATGGAGACCAGAGATGCCATCACATAAGATTAAGTTCATAGAGCTCAGTTTCTGATAAATGTAAACACTGTAAGACCATTGTTTGTTATAAAGATAGGCATGTTACTATGGTGACAACTGCATGATTCAAAAATTGCATATGTTCTGTTAGTTGAATAATCCATGCAGTGAGTAAGCAGGATGCATGCATTTGCCATCATTTCCAAAACCAGCCTCTGCAAGAAATGAGATTTTGCATACTAGTAATTGTTAGGGAATTTCCTGATGAGGAATAGGTAATTTTTAAATAATTATTTTGGATTGATTTATTTCTGATTTTTTTTCATTTATTAGTTTTGCAGTAGTTCAAGAATAATACCTTTTTTCTGATGAATATTTATATCATTCCATTAACCTGGACATCTTACAAGCCATAAATACATTTTGGCTTGGTATGTCTAGTGCTGCTAAGATTTGTTAAACTATTTACCAGACTAGGAAAATTTGCTTCAGAAAAAGGGAAAACCCTCTCACACCAGTGTTCAAATGCCTGTATAAAATTAAAAGCCTTATAGATTATCAGTAAGTTTAACTATAGTATTTTAATTTAAAAATTGTAAAAGAAACTGGTAGCAATCTGTCTTTTAACATTTTTACCATATATATTTTTAATTTTATTACAATACTGCTATTTGCTGGTGTTAAATTTTGGTAAGCTGACACTTGGATTAATACTTATTTCTGGGACAGTAATTATTTCATTTAAAACAAGGAATACATTGGCATTCTTAGGAAGGTGCAAGGGTCCTGCAGTCTTATGCCAAAGCCTTCTTATACTGTAACAATGTAGTCAATTTGCTTTCAGCTCTGAGCTGTGTAGGGCAAGAAATTATTAGAATAACCCAATAGACATTCCAGGGTATAAAAATATACTAGGGTATGTGGCAGCACTTGATAACATTCTATTCAGCTTTTTACTTTAAAAGAAGAATCACCTTTAAGGGGAGGAGGCTCACAACAGGCTGAATTTCCCTCAGGACATAAGGAGTGTGTGAAAAAGAATATAATAACAGTTATTATCTAAAGATTCTATACTGAGTCATGCAAATACCAGTTACTTACTGATTATCATGACAAGTAAAGATGTCACGATGTAAACCAACACTGGACTGTAGTAATCTTTCAGTAATAACCATCCAGTTCCTCCAAAAGCAATTGGGAAGCATGTTAGACTCTCAATTTTTTTGTTAAGTTGAAGAGTATCGAACTATGCTTCAAAATATTGTTCCCCAACTTCAGTCCACAAAATGGGCCTTCAATAATTTGTTCCATATGTCCTAAGACCAAGACTGCCTGTATTTAAGATTAGCTGTTAACAGGTCAGGTGTTTGTGATGCATCAGATGCTGATATGTTATCTCTTTCATAATCTGAATTGCTGAAAGTGGGTGCTAGTATGAAGAAATGAATTTGAAACATCCAAGAAATATAAAGTCATAAAATACAGTCTTTCTCTTCACATCTTTATATATACAGATTGGAAAGTATGCATGTTGGGAATCTGACAGTCAATCCAATATAACTGACATCATACATATGCACCAGAAAAAGCCAGCATTTACTGAAATATTTTGACAAAGCATGTGTTTATGTAATTTTGTTTAATTTTTTCTTTACCACTAGTCTTCTGTGTTTTCTATGTTCTTGGTTTCCATGACTAAAAAGCTATACTATCATAGGTATGATTGCTGTGAAGGGTGGATCATTATTTCCACTGCCGTTTTCTTTTTGTTCATTTTCATAATTTACAATATGTGGCTATGGGAAAAGAAACTTATTGTATTAGTGAGAATATTGTCATAATTTTGGTGAAGATTACCTGACACAACAAGATGAAGCTACCGACATGGCTCAGAACTTTTCATGTAAAGACTACTAGCTAAAAAGCAACCATACAGGAAAAATTTCCCATCCAGGGTTGAGTAAACTAAGCATGACTTTTTTCTCTGAAGGACTTGTCTAAACAAAGACATGAATTCAACAAATACTAATTTTTATACTAATGTCAGAGAAGAGATTGAGAAAGCGATTAAAATTTGTGTGGCATAGTATGGTACCAGTGTGTTTCAATATGTTTCTTTTAGTGGCTTTATGAGATAAACAGCCCCTATTGTCTAAAATTAATATATGCTCTCTTCAGAAGACTTTCTTTTTTCACTAGTGGCAGCCACAATAAATTACATTGCCTTCTGTCTGTTTTTACTAGCTAATATTGCTGTGGGAAAATAATGGAAGATTGGCAAGGAGTATTGTAAACACGCTCAAGTGACTTGCAGCTGGGATGTCAAAAACCACATACATCATACTAATTGTTGTTTGGCCTTGTGAGTTGGACAAGTAGAACATCTGTGTTTAGATACCATAGGCCTGTGGTAGACTTAGAGGCACCCTATTGAACATGCTGAGATTCCTGCCCTGCTGTGGGAAAGAGAAAAGCACAGTGGTAAACTACCCCTCCATGAACCCTTGATAAATGGGCGAAAACAGCAGGTTCATTGATCCTCTAGCATGGACTGAGCTGCATGGTGCCTGCATTTCTGCTTGTGTGCCTCTGCCCAGGTGCTGCTTTAAGGATCTGCCTTTGGCAAGGTAACGAAAATAAATTTACTTTTTGCATTTCATCCGTGGTTTTGTGGTTGTTCCTGCATGCTGCCTGCGCCAGCTCACACAATTGCTAATTAGCATGTCTCCTGGATAATGAAAAGAAAACTTTATAATATAGAAAGTATTTCTCTTGATTCTTAATATAACACAGTTAAGATACTATGTTAAGCGAGTGTAAACTGAGAATCTTTAAGGTGATGAAGTATATTGTGTTAAACTGAGTGGCTGTAAAACCTTTTGGATTATTTGAATTAAAAATACATATGGTTTTCAGGGAGCCAACCATGAGGAAGCAAATGCAAGGGTCAAAAAGAATTAGTGGTGATCATGAACAGATATTGATACAAATGAAAGATTCATAGAAACATTTCATCTTTCTGATGCCAGTCCAAGTGTTACATGCCATGTAGGAACATAGGACATGTCACTGCACCTAACCCTCTTCAGAGGCTTACAAATGTTAGAAAACAGATGATTCATCCATCTTTTTGTTATTCTGTAATGGCCTGTTGAAAGTTAAAAACCAAAATACACTTCTTAGAAAGACTCTGCTAGTGCACTCCTTGTAGAGGTCAGGGCACTTCAAATGCACCTGATGAATAGATGTGCTGTATAAAGCACCAAACAGAAGTGTGTCCTTTCAGGTCAGTTGATGGAATGAGAGGTGAGGGAAAAACAGCTGGGTAGAAGTATAGGTTTATTGTTGGCCCATGGAACTGCAGACTCAGCTGTGGAGCTGAAATTTGTTGCTACTGCAGACATGATGAGTAGAAATCTATCACAACGAGTGTTTAATTAATACATTCAAGAATTTTTGGAAGAGGTAATATTATAAGTAAAAGTCTAGGGTATTTGTGGAGAATAAAAAAATTTTTCTGAATAATATGGAAAACTGAGTAGTGGCGCATGATGCCCAGAGAGGCTATGGAGTCCCCATTCTTGGAGTAACTTAAAAGTTGTCTGGGTATAATCCTGGGCAACCTCCTCTAGGTGATCCTGCTTGAGCAGGTGAGTTGGACCAGATGACCTCCAGAGGTCCTTTCCAACATCAACCATTCTGTGTTTTCAAGTATGAATTAAAAATTGCTGTACAAATATGAAGAGAAATTACTGAAAATATAATTCTCTTTTTTATAAATCAAATAGACTTATAGTCCATTGTAACCATGTCATCTATATTTCTGTGTGGGCAGTCAACACAATAATTTAAAAATTTTGCGGGTTATTTTTGAAATATCCTTCCTCAAGGACTTTGCGTTTCTGACACAGATGGTTCCTGCTGGCCCCATAGAAGAACCACCACAGGACACAGCTGAGCCCGTCAGCCAAGTGTGTGGTGCCTCTGTGAAAATATATTTAAGAAATGGTGATAAACTGAGAGAAGGCAGCAGCAAGACCAGAGGAGAGGGAGGTCCTTCATGGTGGAGCAGGCACACCTGAAGGGACTGCAGCCTGTGGAGGACTCATGCTGGAGCAGAGGAAATGAGTAAGAAAGAAGGAGCAGCAGGAAAAAAGAGTGAGAAACAAGGAGTGGCAGAGAGAAACTGCTGTGCCCTGACCCCAAACTCCTGCACGACCTGTCACCTCGCCAAAGGCACTGAGCATAACCTGCAGTGATAACCGGGAGCGTGGAGACTGGGAATGGGGGAGGAAGGTGTCTGCAGTGAAGTTGAGCCTGGGAAAGGTGGAGGAAAGGTGTCTCTCTTAAGTGTTTAAATCATAGAATCATAGAATCATAGAATGCTTTGGGTTGGAAGGGATCTTTAGAGCTCATCTAGCCCAACCCCCCTGCAGTGAGCAGGGACAGCTTTAACCAGATCAGGTTGCTCAGAGACCCATCCAACCTGACCTTGAATGTTTCTAGGGATGGGGCCTCCACTGCCTCTTTGGGCACTCTGTTCCAGTGCTTCACCACCCTCATTGCAAAAAACTTCTTCCTTATATCCAGTCTAAATCTATCCTCCTTTAGTTTAAAACCATTATTCCTTGTGCTGTCACAACAGGCCTTGCTAAAAAGATTGTCCCCATCCTTGCTATAGGCCCCCTTTAAGTACTGAAATGTTGCACTAAGATCTCCTCGCAGCCTTCTCTTCTCCAGGCTGAACAACCCCAACCCTCTCAGCCTGGCCTCATAGGAGAGGTGCTCCAGCCCTCGGATCATTTTTTTGGCCCTCCTCTGGACCCGCTCCAGCAGGTCCGTGTCCTTCTTGTGCTGAGGGCCCCAGAGCTGGACGCAGTGCTCCAGGTGAGGTCTCACCAGAGCAGAGTAGAGAGGCAGAATCACCTCCCTCGACCTGCTGGCTACGCTTCTGATGCAGCCCAGGGTACGGTTGGCTTTCTGGGCTGCAAGCGCACATTGTTGGCTCATGTCCAGCTTTTCATCTACCAGTACCCCCAAGTCCTTCTCCTCAGGGCTGCTCCCAACCCCTTCATGCCCCAGCCTGTATTGATATTGGGGGTTGACCCGTCCCAGGTGCAGGACCTTGCACTTGGCCTTGTTGAACCTCATGAGGTTCGCACAGGCCCACCTCTCCAGCTTGTCCAGGTCCCTTTGGATGACATCTTGTCCTCCTGGCATGTCAACCGCACCACTCAGCTTGGTGTTGTCTGCAAACTTGCTGAGGGTGCACTCGATCCCACTGTCTATGTCATTGATGAAGATGTTAAATAGCACCGGTCCCAGTACGGACCCCTGAGGGACTCGTCACCGGTCTCCATGTGGACACTGAGCCACTGACCACTACCCTCTGGATGCGACCATCCAGCCAATTCCTTATCCATCTAACAGTCCACCCATCAAACCCATATCTCTCCAATTTAGAGAGAAGGATGTTGTGGGGGACTGTGTGGAATGCTTTACAGAAATCCAAGTAGATGACATCCATTGCTTTTCCCTTGTCCACTGATGCAGTCACTCCTTCATAGAAAGCCACTAGGTTGGTCAGGCAGGACTTGCCCTTGGTGAATCTGTGTTGGCTGTCTCAAATCACCTCCCTGTCCTCCACGTGCTTTAGCATATCTTCTAGAAGGATCTGCTCCATGATCTTCCCAGGCACAGAGGTGAGGCTGACAAGTCGGTAGTTCCCAGGGTCCTTGTTTCTTCCGTTTTTAAAAATGGGCACAACATTCCCCTTTTTCCAGTCATCAGGGACTTCACCTGACTGCCATGACCTTTCAGTTATCATGGAGAGTGACTTGGCAACTACATCAGCCAATTTCCTCAGGACTCTGGGGTGCATCTCATCAGGTCCCATAGACTTGTGTACATTGAGGTTCTTCAGGTGGTCTCGAACCTGATCTTCCCTTACAGTGGGAGGGGCTTTACCCCCCTGGTCCCCATCTTTTGGTCCATCGATTCAGGAGGGGTGAGGAGATATGTTGACGGTGAAGACTGAGGCAAAGAAGTTTGTCTTTTTTGTTCCTCAATACCCAATTCACTAATTCAATGTTTGAAATTTAGTTATATTCCCAATGTTGAGTCTTTTGCTTGTGACAGTAAAACCCATGAGGTTTTTTGCTCCTTTTCTTTGTATTTTCTCCCTTTCCTACTTGGGGGTATCTTACCAATAGCTGTGTGGGTGCTTGGCTGCTGGCCCCAGCTGGAGCCAGCCCACCACAATGTCACAGGTAGCACTGAATTTGCAGCCTTTTTGGTGGTTTTTTTTTGTGTTTTTTTGGTGTGGGCTTTTTTTTTTTTTTTTTTGGTAATGTGTTGTTTGTGGCTCAGTTCTTATACAGATACAAAATTAAACTCTTCAACAGAAATTATTTAAAAAAATAACACGTGGAAAAGACATGGAACTATTAAAAAACCCTAGGATGGTGTGTGAGAATAAATTTTCCAGGTGTTCTGCAAGATTAGGATGTTGTGTTACACTGATGTACAGAGGAAGAAAACCCTTACTTTCAGTGATTGGAAGATCATAGAATCATAGAATCGTTTAGGTTGGAAAAGACCTTTAAGATCATCCAGTCCAATCATTAACCTAACATTACCAAGTCCACACTAAACCAATTAAGGGTAGACTAGACTAAACCATGTCCCAAAGTGACACATCTACCCGTTTTTTGAACGCTTCCAGGGATGGTGACTCCACCACCTCTCTGGGCAGCCTCTTCCAATGCTTGACTACCCTTTCCATGAAGAATTTTTTCCTAATATCCAATCTAAACCTCCCATGGCGCAGCTTGAGCCCATTTCCTCTCATCCTATTGCTAGCTACATGGGAGAAGAGCCCAACACCCATCTCACTACAACCTCCTTTCAGGTAGTTGTAGAGAGCAATAAGGTCTCCCCTCAGCCTCCTCTTCTCCAGGCTAAACAACACCAGTTCCCTCAGCCACTCCTCATAAGACCTGTGCTCCAGACCCTTCACCAGCTTTGTTGCCCTTCTCTGGACACGCTCCAGCACCTCAATGTCTTTCTTGTAGTGAGGGGCCCAAAACTGGACACAGTAGTCCAGGTGCGGCCTCACCAGCGCCGAGTACAGGGGGACAATCACTTCCCTGCTCCTGCTGGCCACACTATTCCTGATACAAGCCAGGATGCTGTTGGCCTTCTTGGCCACCTGGGCACAATGTTCGCTCATGGTCAGCCAGCTGTCGACCAGCATCCCCAGGTCTTTTTCGGCCAGGCAGCTTTCCAGCCACTCTTCCCCAACCCTGTAGCATTGCATGGGGTTGTTGTGACCCAAGTGCAGGACCCAGCACTTGGCCTTGTTGAATCTCATACAGTTGGCCTCGACCCATCAGTCCAGCTTGTCCAGATCCCTCTGCAGGGCCATCCTACCCTCCAGCAGATCGACAGTGTCACCCAGCTTGGTGTCATCTGCAAACTTACTGAGGGTGCACTCAATCCTCTCATCCCCATCTTTGATAAAGATATTAAACAAGACTGTCCCCAAAACGGAGCCCTGGGGAACACCGCTCATGACCGGCCACCAACTGGACTTATTTCCATTCACCACAACTCTCTGGGCTTGGCCACCCAACCAGTTGTTTACCCAGTGAAGACTACGCCCATCCAAGCCATGAGCTGCCAGCTTCCCAAGGAGAATGCTATGGGAGACTGTGTCAAAGGCTTTGCTAAAGTCCAGATAAATGGTGTCCACAGCCTTTCCTTCATCCACCAGGCAGGTCACCAGGTCATAAAAGGAGATCAGTTGGTCAAGCAGTCCACTGAGAGCTATTAAAGACAATGCTACATGGTAATGTCTCAGGAAGTCCAAAAACTTCAAAGGACTGGAGTCTGGGAGAAATAAACTTGTTCTGTTCTAGCAATCTTCAGCCATCCACTTTTTAAAAGAGGGTCTAGATGGATCTTTACTCTGATCCAGTATAGTTATTCTAACTTTCTTATCTAGTCCAAGAAAACAGTAGAGGTCATTTACTGTACGCTCATCTTTACTGTAACAGTATTAGATAAGGAAAACAAAATTACAGTATGTTAGATCAAACATTACAGAACCAAAGAAGGAAAGTATGAAGTCTCGGGCAAATATCTTTTCCCCCCATTTTCTACTGTTCTAATCCTTTTCTAGAGATTTTTCTTGCTCTGTTCTGATTAAAGTTAGCTTGGGCACTAGAAGAATAATGTGTAATGGGATTCTTTGTTTCAATGCCCCACCCAAGATGAAGGAGGCTATTTACCTCTCTAGTGTGCACTGTGGGCTGTCCAGAGTGTCAGTGTTTGCATTTAGGAAGGTCCTGGAGCTGCTGAGCCAACAGGCAATGTTGTGGGGAAAAGGGGCTGAGATTAGACATAGCATGTGGAGCTCTTCTTTCCTGCCCTCTTCCTCCCCCAGCCATTGACAGTGAGGCAAAGCTAAGCTGTAGTGGAGGAAGGGGTAGGGAGATGCTGTTGAAGTTAGAAAGGCGTCCTTTGGGTACCAACAGATCGTCCAGAATACATGCTGAGATGCGAATTGCACAGCATTTCCTTTTGAGTGACAACCATGAAACTGCATCTTCCTACATGCTGTAGCCCTTGTGTAAGTACCCCAATAAAAATGATACTCAAATTCATAGGACATAATGAAAATTAAAATGTGGTTCAGCTTACATTAAATACTTAGAAAAAGTTTATTTTAAAGTTCTATCTGAATCTCATGATTCAGACAAAGACACCCTTTATGTTAAAATCCTATTGTCTTTAACATATTTCTTTGTGCTTGGTATTGATTACACATAAATAACAGTATCAAAATCAATGTAAATGTGATTCAACAGAGTTTTATTAAGTTCAGTGAGGTACCAGGTTTAATTTTGTTCTTTGATGTTCTGTTTCTTGATTCACAGTAGAGAAAGCTTTTCCTAACCATGAGTATGCATTTTACTATTTGAGGATTAAAAAAGCTGTTGCACTTTTGCTTAATTTGCTACTCAAGCAAAACTTCTAGACATTTCTTGCATTTGACATTGTCTTCAGCATTCTGAATGCGTCATTGTTGTCTATATGTGAAAATATAGTTGGTACCAAGTACAATACATTTTTGGCAGCTGGTGTGTTTTCAGGAATGTCATATGATACAAATGTGACTGGTATATTTGACTCATTTGTAGCTGACTGCCTTGTTGACATGTTCTGCTGGACCTGAGTTATTTATTGTTCTTGAAAAGTTATATAAATTTCTTGAAATAGATATTCATTCTCTTGTTTAAAACTAAGACATATTAATGTCTTTAAATAAGAACAACAGTGTGTTTCCATGACTACAGTGCTGTTAACACCATATTGGATTCTCAAAGCTAAGAGCTAATCATTGTTTTTAATAATACAGCAATTTTTGTTATTGTTTTTGTTATTGGCTCATTCTGTAACCTGACAGAAACTAGTGGAGTTTCACGTGGTCTTTAATTCAACATACAAACAGGAAAACTACTAATTTTTTTTTTTTTTTTTAAGGCAGGCTAGCAGAGAGGCTTTCTAGGCTGCTGTGTAATCCAGTAAGCGAAGTCAGAGGGGCACCCTGTTGTATTAATCACTAAACAGGCAAATGCTGTTGCACCCTCTGCAGAGTGAAGAAAGTGGGTAGTGAGGTGATAGCTTGCTGGAAGGGAGTAGAAATGTTGAGCTCTTCCTTTTTAATTGAGTCTGAAATGGATAAGGCTGAGAGACCACACACACCTAGAGGAAAGTTTCAGTAGTGGGTTCTTACTATTCACGTCATGGATTTACTCAAAAACCCTCCTCCCCAAAACTGAGGTCTGCCAGAGGCTGGTGCTCAGCTGCCTTGAACTTGGGGGCTCCCAACTCTGAGGACCTGCACTTGAAGCAAGACGTGGAGAAGTTGGTGTGACAATCTGAAGGCTGTAGGAAAGGGAGAAGATGCTGGAACACTGTATTCGGTTTTCACAGTTACATAGCAACCTAGGCACACAACTCAACATTTTGAATGAATTCGAGTACTAGATTGTTTTTTTTTTCAGTACTTCTTCTGTGGTGAGTAGTTAGTCATCATTGGTAGACTGACTGGTATTTTTTACAGTCTGTATAGAATTCAGTCATGGAATATGTGTGGATAATGACCTGCACAGCATCTGCTTCGTCTATTGTACTGTTCAAGTTTGTCTTTACTGGTTTTGCTGCCTTTGCTAATGATCATCACAATAATGTTGCATAATTAACTGAGTGTATGGGATGGTGAGTGCATAGTGCCCATACATGCTGAAGGTGGGGATGGTCAGGTAGTAACTCCTAGCTGGCAAGAAGGTCAGCTGAGAATTTGCTGCTTCAAAAGAGACGTGTGAAGTTCTGCAAATGAGTAGGGAGAGCAAGGAACTGATCCCTGTATAGAAGACAGCCTGCTATCTTGATATGACCATAGTGTGTATGTATCCAACTTTGAATCTTCCTGCAGCAATCATAGTGTTTTGTTGCAGTTCACTAACTAGCTTTAATATTTTTCTAAAATGTATGAAAGATTCACTGTAGGATGATTTCTATCTGCACCCATAGGTCTTAATGACTCAGAATTGAGATTAGGATGCTCCCTAGGTCTTTGGTGGATATTGTGAGCTCTGCCTGCTGTCATAGCTCAGAAGAAACACTCTATATTACGTGTGAATTTTTGGCTCACAAATATACAGAGACTGAGTGAAGGAACTCTGCCGAGTGCCCTAGAACTTGCCAACCCACTCCAATCCTGGCAGAATGTAGCTTTTATTGTTTTATTATAGTGAAACTGCATCTGTTCCAAGTTACACATATGGAGAAATATGCCAGCTAAACCTTTTATCAATTACATCAATGTACTTGTGTCAAGAAAATTGATTTCTCTCTAGTAAAGACATATGAGACAGAGAAGGAAAACTTTTATTTCTTGTTTATGTAACATTGTTTTCAATTAGCAAAGTCCAGATGTTCATGCACTTTAAAGGCGCCTTTTACAGTCATTTGAGCTTATTAGAAAACACCAGTGGACTATGTTCCAGAAACCCTTTTCTCCTTTTTGAAATTGAGGTTAGATTGACTGGCTTTGCTCCTGACTTCACATCCCAAAAGACTTCTTTGTTCACATGTATTTAGTTTAGTGTTATAATTTCTACTATTAGACACATGTGAAGTCCATCTTGCATAATACATTTATTGACTTGCATTGAAAATAATTTTCTTATTTCTTCAGGAGAAATTTCATAGGTCTCATCTTTTTTTAGCTGTCATGTGTTTATCTCTTGGAGTAAAACCTTTAGAATAGGAATCAAAATGAGTGATGAATCTGGATGTTCCTCATCATTGTTTAGATCAAAATCTTGGTGTTTTTAGGGAACATTTTTCTCTGCTGACTGGGCTTTCACCAGAGAGCTTTCACCAGAGCACCACAGTGCCAAATTGGCCAAATTGCCTCCTTTGTATTTGCATGCATGCATTAGATTAGTTTTTGATTCCTGATTTGTGCAGCATACTCTCAATTCAGGGTAAGTACACACTCTAAACCACCAATTTTCCATGCGTGTTAATGTCTTCATTACTGGTTATTAATGAGCTTAAGTTGCTTGGACAAAATCTTACTAACAAGCTAAGATGCAGCAAGCTTTCATAAAAACCTGTTAAGGACTCTTTCCTTAGAATCTTAATGAAAATAATTCTTTTGGGTTGTGTAAGTGAATATGTTATTTTCCAGACTTCTAAGTGTATTTTTGAAAACATATATAACATTTCTTAACTATCTTTTTATTTCATGAGAAAGACAGTTTTTTTAGGAAAGTACTAAATTGGTTGTCTTTGCAATCACAATGCCTTTTAAAACATGTTAAGGTGGACAGATTAAAAATGGAATACAGGCTCCTATGAGCTTGTTTCCTTTGCAGCTCATGGGGACATATGCCTCAAGAGAGTTGCACATACTGGTAATATATAGACTGTAAATTATTCTTTATACGAAACTGCTACAGTGTAAAGACATTCTACAACATGACCCTTTACAGTTTGTTTCTGTGATGTAGGTTTAGGTCTGCTTGGAAAAAGTTAATATTTAATTACAATAACTGGCAAGAAAATGAAAAGTGTCCCTATGTTACTACCCTAATTTTAGGTTAAGATTAGTTTTATAATTTTTAAGAGACAAAACCCCACATTTTTGCTGTTTACCTGAAAACTGTACAGATTCTTATGTCAAAATTTTTTAAAGTTATGTGGGACATAAGACAAATTTTAACTGATATTTTAAAATGTGGTTTTATTTTGTGGTTTACTGTATAATTACTTAATTACTATCTGATTTTTTTGGGGGAGGGAAATAATACTTGCTATGTATTTGTACCAGAGAAGAGGTAAAAATGAGATATACTTGACTAAATCCTTATTACTGGTCAAAGCTTTTCTGAAATTGTGTGGGGAAGACAAATGTGATGGGACAAAATTATTGGCATTCACAACAAGGTGGCTAGGGAGGATTTTTAACCTAACACAACTGAAAACATCTTGCTGCTCATTCAATGCAAGTGTTGAACCAAGGGCAAAGCAATTGCTCAACTTACCAAGGCGTTCCTCATCCAGAGAGAAATCACACAAGAAGTTTGTATAATTTGGGGCAGGATTAGTCAAATAATTTCCCAGCCTGGTTGTTTCTTGTGAGGAAGTCAGGTATTGAATGTGGGCTTTCAAGCTCTATTTAAGTGTGATTACGTTTATCAAGCACTAAAATCACATCTGAACTAAACAGCCATCAGTTCTTCATTTTTTTATTAGTGTGACCAAGAACTTGTCAGCACCTTTGTGGCAGTATTATGCAATTTGATATTGAAGATAATAAAATACAGGTACTAGAATATTTCTTTTGTTAAGGTGTCACCTGGTAATTTTTTAATACAATGACTCTGAAGTCAGACAGCTCTTTTGCTATGAATTTGGTGTCAGTTATGCAGTAAACCAATGTTTTAATTGACAGCTTGAGTGGATGGAATTGTGGAGGTGTTGTCCAATGAAATGGCTGCCTTGTATTTTGTTATGTCACCAGAAACCTTCAGTGAAATGACAGCTTTTTCAACTGGAACATTGCTGATTAGCACAAAGCTGCAATAATTGCTCTGGCAGTATGAAAGATGTGAAATGAAAAGCTAGAAGTTCCTTTACCAAACTTCTTTTGGGATGGAACATATTAGCAGTCTCTGATAACTTTACGATAAGAAAGAATTTGTAGCCAAGTATTGCACTGAAGAATGTCTGTGCTGGAAAAAAGATGAGTTTTCTCTTCAAATCAGGTGTCAAGTGTGTATGTGTGTGTGTGTGTGTGTGTGTGTGTGTAATATATACATATATATTCACACACACATATATATGTAGAGGTATGTATTTATTCACAAAGATACAAAGAAAACATGGCCTCTAAATGCAAATAATTCTAGATACTTAATAATACTAATTTCTAGATACTAAATACAATCATCATTCTTGCCTTTATTTTTAAGTAATGCTTTATCACTAGACGTTCTGCAGTTTGCTGTCTGTGGCAATATTCTAAGTCAGAAAGCGTCATTGCCTCTGATGACCTGGGAGTTTAGACATTGCTTCTCTATAAAGCTGATAATAACTGGGTGAGTGTTCTACGTCAGTGTTGAAGAAATGTTCAATTTTTGCCTTTCAGAAGCAACAGCTTTACAAATGAGCTGGAAAATATCCTCTGCCCCAAGGTTGAAATGAAACAGCCAATCACTGATTTTAGCCAAAGCAATACACTGTTTACCTTGTCATGACAATGTATGCAATGAGATACATATTCTTGTCACTTGGCATAATTTAAAGCTATTCTGATCAAATCTCTCCTATTGCATTATTTATGGTTTTATTTTTCATGGGAAATTAATTATAAGCTTAGCTCCGGTATCACCTGAAGTAAGAGCTGTGCACATGGGTACATGTATCCTTTCAATTTTAGTCAGAAGCAAGACTGTTGTTTGTTTAAAAAAAAATCCTTTTATCTTTGCAGACTCCAGTTACTGGAAAAGATAAAATCCTTGCTAGAATAAGGTATAAAAGGTAAATTAGTCCCTACACTCTGGGTATGTCCTCAGAACTAGTAGAGGGAAAAGAACAGCTAGATCACTGCCTGCAAATCAGACACACTGAAGTCTGGCATCTCCATCAGGAATAAATGATTGGTATATCTGTACTAGCACCAGGACTTTTTATGTTTAAAAAGTTAAATAGTGGGAGATTAACATAATTTTCTGTAACGTTGGAATTCATAAGGTACTGTGCAGAGGGAGAGAAAATATAGCCTACTGATAGCCAGCTGTTGTGACTGTGTATATACCAGAAACTAGTGATTTCTGACCTTCAGAACTTGAGAATAGGCTGAAAGCCCTTTTGTAAACCCTACATTTTCTGTCCAGTACTATCAGAAGACAGGATTATACCGTGAGTAGGTAACGCAGTATACCTGTTGTGCCAGGCCTGGTTACAAGCATCACAGGAGGGCTGGAAGACCAGCTTTCTGGCTGGTCTTGAGTCAGTTTAGCTTCAATGGCTTCAGTAGAGTTTTACCAGTTTGCACTAATCCCAATTCTACCTGTTAATGTGCATACCTGGGACAATTTCCATGGATGTCATCAATATTGCTGTGGATGTAAAGTGGCAGATTGCCCCAATATTTTCAGAAGTGCTAATCAATTTTTCTGCCACACCTACTCATTAAACACTGAGTTAAAAGAAGAAGGAATGAACAAAATTGCAAAGTGCTACAAAAAGCTGTATGTACAAAAAAAGTTTTCAAACAGCGACTAAAAGAGGCTGGGCCATTAATACATCTCTTTAGGTAACCTCTTTTGGCCTTGTCTACTACTTGGACTTGAATTTCAGGGGCTGAATTTTTATGTGATTTCTTTCCTCTTCAGCTGGTGTGCCTACGTACATCTATGTACAACTCTTCAAGTCAGATTAGCAGAGAATATATATTATTTTCTTCTTGGTTTTAGTGGACTTCTCAAATGATCTGCTGTTTTCTGCTTTCATTTCCTTTACTGTCTGTAAAATGAACACCTTCCCAGTTCGTTCTTGGCACTTGAACTCAAGCCAGTAACATAATTCAGAGCAATTTCTTCCCTCATTCTTCCTCTACAAGTAGAGGGTTTAGAGATTTACTGTTCTGTTTTGTTGTGGTTATGCAGCTACAGCATGAAGGATCAGGTCTGCACTTGGGGAAGGAGTCAGCTACAAAGCTGACAAAGTGAGAAAAAAGGGGATATTTTGTCAGAGCTAACTCTTTAGCCCTTAAATTAAAGCAAGAGACTAAACTAGTATTTATAACACTGCTGTTGGTTAGCACCCTCAGAAATATTGTTTGCGTGTCCCCAAATGTAGGAGTCATGGGGCAGGCCAAGGAAGTCTTCAAATTTATGTAGCAGCACAAGGGTGCCATATTAACTGTGCACAGTAAATATATAATAACAGCAGACCCTGAAAAATCAGACTGAGCTGATGAGAAGGAAAATAGATTACCAACTCTTGTGAGCAGCTTTCATGCATAAAATGAAATAGACTTTGCAAATCTGGGTATAGACACTAAGAAAGGGATGTTGATAGTGAAGGCCAGACACTCCAGTCAAGTATCTGACAGCTTCTCCTCAGTTTGTTTTGAACCTTTGCTGTCTGGCATGGTGTAATTATCCCTGCACTATTATAACCTCTGCCTGCTGCTAGTGCCATCTCACTTACAGGCCTGTAAACAAGCTGATGGATGCATTGCTGGTGTTCATTGGCCATTATACAATCTTAGTAAATATATCACACCAAGAATCTGTTATCGTTCTTCAGACAGACATATTTAAGTATGCTGTAATTCAGAAATTGCTACAAAATCCCCTTGATCCCTAGGAATGCCTTCTTTTGCACGGTCAACTTTCTGAGCAGTCTTGTAGTCAGAAATGGGTTTTAGGAACAGTTTACCCATATCCATGATATCCATATGTGATGCCGTGCAGTGACCAGACTGGTAGGATTATGCTAGTAGACTGTGCATATAAGAAGGAGCATTCATTTCAGCATGGTGACTGGGAACTCAATGAGAAGGGATTAACGTGGTGCCAAACACATGGCCAAAAACCTCTCTGTTGCACGGTATTTGTGGATGAGGTGGCTGAGAGCACACACTATTTTTGCCTTGATGAGCTGGTATTTCATAATATCTACTACCTCTTTAGCAAAGAAATTCAGGTCTGTATGAATAACTGGTGCTGCTCAGCAAGCTCTTCCAGTGGCCTTGTGCAGTCGTCTCAATGCAGACAGCGTGTACCCTGAGCAGCGCCTGCAGCCAGCATTCAGTGTCCTGTTTTCACTCATTGCAGAGGGCAGCCTGCACATGTGCAGTAGCAATGCCTTTGGCTTATTTATGTTTTCTCCATCCCTCTTACAGTAATTTGATTGCAAGTTGTGGCCGCAGGGATTTACTACGCATTTCACGATGCTTGTTAATTTTTACTGTTTTTTACATTTATGTATTATCATGTTTGGTGGAACCTGTTCCCTTGCTTTGGGCATCTAACAGTAACAGTATGTGCTAAATTATCAGTAACTGCTGTCAGCCAGCTGTCGGCATTATGTTTACAATTTTAACAACTATGCTTATCTGGTTACTGGTGTTAGTACGTGATATAGCCGTGGACAATTTTTTTGCCTTTGCAAATAACATGATCTGCAAATACTTTGAATTCTCACTTGGAAAATGCTCAGCTCTGGATGGCACAGGTGATGAGATGGTGATTTAAAAAATCACCAAAAGAATTGTGATTATATATTTATACCTGCAATTATCTCTGACAATTGGGAAATGGCAATGAATACTCTGGATGAAGTAGACTTGGAAAATTTTAAGGTCAGTTGGAATTTATAGTATTTTATGTATATAAAAAGAAAGATAAAGTAGAATGTGAAGCTGATTTGTTCAGTGTTTTCCTGTTCCCAAAGGTAAAACAGCTGGCTACAATCTCTAGACCTGGATGGACTTCTGATCCCAATGAGTTTGTTCTGGGTAAACACCTGGGCAGGTGATTTTAGTTCTGATGTTTATTATCATTTGTACCTGAGATCAGAATTACACTCCAGACATATATTGCAATTTCAGCCATTTTTAAAATTTAAGGCAATTTCTGACCACATCTGACAAGCACAAACAGTACAACCAGCTGAAATGTTGTAACTGCTTCACAGCACATGCCTACATGTGATTTAATTAAATGTTTTCTGTATTGTTATAGGTGAAACTGCTATGAGATACTACTAATTTTTGCATGTAAATATGTGGGAAGATGGAACTACTGTTTTACCTACATAATCCATCATATTACTTTCTGAGAGTTTATGCCACCTTTTTGACAATACAGGTCATACATATATTAATGAGATTATCACTGGTGTAATAGTGCCTTTCTAGGAAAAAAATCCAGTTTTAGAAATCAACTATTCATCAGAAGCAAAACCATTTATACCTGCTTGGGAAAAGTCAGTAGCTAAGTGGTGAAATTTCCACAGTTTCAAAACTCACATACCCCCCTACAAAAATTGAAGTTAACATTCTCGATGTTCCTATGACTACATTATGTTAATTGGATACCTTCAAACCACCATTAAACCATGTCACAAATTAACAGTATTACATTTGTTTTGTAGAATAGTTTTGAATGTTAACAATGAATCTAATGTATCTTTTTTTGAATAGTAAAGAATAATTGTATAATATTTGCTAAGCAGAAAATTAGATGACTTTGGGGCTGGCAATTATTTCTCTGTGTGTGTGGCTTTCTGTTCCCAATTAATATGGTCATATAGATATGGTATTTATAGTATTTTTGTTACTTTTTCTTTGTCCTAACATACCACTGCTGATCTGTGTATGGCTTCATTTTGTAAAATATACCCTAATAGTAGTCTGTATTTAGACTAAAAGGTTAGTTACTCAGAATATCTGGTTTTGTTAATTCTCTCTTATTAGGAGATTTGGACTACTTCTGAGGCACTGTGAATGTAATAAGGAAATCTTCAGGAATATATTATTAATTCAGCTCTTCAATTAAACTTATTTCATTAAACTTAAGATGGAGTAGGGAGCTGCAAATGAAACAATTCCACTGAGTCCTGGGCTCAGAAAGGTCCTTTAGAAGTCTTTTTGCACAAGCTGATATACCTGAGGGTTCTGGTTTTAAAGATTATGCCTTGTTTTTCTACCTTTCTTATTTCTGTGTAAAGCCATGTCTGGATGTATGTGAGCAGGCTTTAAAAATGTACCATGCTAATAGTATAATTAAACTATTAATATTCCTACATCTCTGAAGGTTTGTAATGTAGCTTCCCCAGTAAAACGTTTCATGGCTTAATCCCAGGAGGCTTTTTGTGTGCTAGAGACTCCCTCAGACCTCCACTTGACACATCTTAATACCATGTCCAAACCTCTGTAACCTGTGTCCTGTAATCGCCTTTGACTACTGTAGAAGAGAGGGAAGCGGGGGACACGGGCAGAAGGGATCAAAAGGGATGTAAAGCTTTACACACATAAAACTGGGTAAGAAGTTAATAATTATTCAAAAGAATAGCAATATAAGGATGTCTCAGGCTGCTGGTAGTACCCCTGGTTTTTGAGCAGTGCCGCTGCACAGGACAGGAAAAGCAAGCTGTTCTCATTGTGGATCTGAAGGCTGCTATGTTAGCTCTCCCAGACCACAACATTTATTCTTGTACTGACCAGAAGCAGTTTGGGAGAACAAAATCCTTGATAATGGAAAAGAACAATTTATGCTGCAAATAATGGTTCATCCATATGTGAAAATACACACGCTCACAAAGCATGGTGAGAGCACTCCAAGACTCAGTATTTGCTAATAGCACAAAATTGTATCTAGGTTCTTTTCATTTTATGTTATTTGGAATAAGAACTGACTGCAGTATATCAGCTACTAATGCGTAGTGTTTGTAAATAATAGCAAGCCTTGTGTCTCTAAGATACAATTTTGTACAACAGCAGAAGGAGCTTTATGAATGCAAGTGCTGGCTGTGATGGTCTGAACAGGGTTTAGTCACCAAGATTAATGGCACTGCTATTGTACTTCTCTGTTTTAAGTTCTGTCTTTTTTTCCCCCATGTTTCATTATCTTCTACTAGTGCTTGCTCTCTCTGGATAATAGTTGTAGACTTAAAAGCACAGAAGGATCTGTAGCGGAAATTTTCAAAATTAACATCATTCAGAGAAACTCCGATGTCTCTTCTTTCAGAAATACTATTATGTTTCCATCTGTAAATTTCTGCATCTAAATTCTATTTAGGCCTTCACAGAAATCCGGATTTAGCAGTTAGAAGTGATGATCTTCTAACTGCAAATATTACTTCACATTTCGTATATAATGGCTTCCTTCCTGGGCTTTCATATACTTCTCAGGTCTGGAATATCAGTTGCTTTTTCTGCCCTATTTTCCCCATCTCTCCACCCCAGTGAAGAAGTTTGGTGTACAGAGTACAGCTTGCACACTTAGTTTGTCTTAAAATGAGTCTAGATTTTAAAACACCTGAAAAGATTAAACTGTGCATGCTGAATTTTCATGCAATTTAATAATATGATGTGGTCGACTAAATAGTGTTTTTCATTACATCTATCAATTTTCTCTACTCCTGAGAGGTTTCACATTACGGAGTAATAACAGTAAAAAGTGTCTAAAGTAACATGGATCAAAAATTTATGCAATCTATGAGGGTTTTTTTGCTTTCCACATGGAATTTAGTGGACTTGAAATTAATGTAACCAAGTGAAATATGTTACCAAATATATTAAATATGAAAAATGTTACCAATAATGATGATTATTATTTGATGCTTTATGTGTATCTAACCCTTACCTATCTTTTGTGCTAAAACATTCTGTAACATGATAAGTGCAAAATACCACTGTGAAAAGATGAATATTCAAAATGTGTGTGGATTAATCTGTAGAGTTTTTAGGTTTTAGCAGAGTCCTTGTAAGACTTAAAAAATTAACTCTTTGGTCTACTCAGCCTCCTTTAAAAATGATATATGCCAACTGCTACTGTTTTGTAGTATTTTTAACATTTTTAACATAGATTTAGAACAATAGTTGTGTTTTTTAAAGAGAGATTTAAAAAGCCTCATTTGATGTAAAGTGCTTCTTTTTAAGGTAAAGATGAATGCAAAGTGTGCATATTCAGCTTAAAGGTGTATAATTGGCCAAGTAGATACCCTGTTGCTGGACTGTGCTCAGGAGCAATCTTCAGGTTTTGACCTTAAGCCCTTTGACCCTAAGCCCATTCACCATCTGCTTTCAGTATGCTCACACCCTGCCCTAAGGATGTCCACACTATGACAGAAGCCAGTAGGCTACCCACCTACCTTGGCCGGGCAGACCTGCATGCTAACGGGGACCCAGCGTGCTGCTGCTGAAATTTGCACATCATGGATACACTACTGCTGTAACTCCAGAGCATATCTGAGCACAAGCATGTGGGCTATTTCTGGATAAGAGACATTGCAGAGGCAGTGGCCTATCACATTATGTGACCCTGGTGGAGGCTGCTGCTGTTGATGTCACTCGGAGCAGGCTGGAGAGTTGTGGTCCTTCCCATCTGTTGGGAAGCAACAGCTACATCAGGACAGGGGAGCTGTGCATTATTACACATCTGCTGCTGGTCTTCAGGGAGTAATCGTAGCCTCCCCAGTGCTGGCTGCTGGTGGGATTCCAAAACTGCCAGCACCTGGTTAGTAAAAGTTCGGTGGTTTCAGCTCCTGATATGCCCTTGTTACAGTGGAGAATATATAACATATACTGGATGTAATTACGAAGGTTTAATACTATAACATGATACAATATGAAGTTACAAATAATGGTATAATAAAACAGTGAGGACAGAATTCTACCAAATCTGGGGGAATATCCTATCCAGCTCTGCATTATTTGAAGGATTTTTGCTGTGCTGGACAAGAATGCTTTTTTACCAGCTATTTTTATATCTGCCCTGATTTCTTACAGGCATCCTCAAAGCATTCATACCTCTTAAAAAAAAAAAAAATCACTTTCGAAATGCTATTGGTTGCAGGACACAGCTTCACTGTGGCATTCATGAATTATCACAATGAAGTCTTATCAGAATGAACATGTTTTTTGTGTTGTACCATCTATTTACAGTTTCTGATTTAACTAGGTGAATTTGCAGAAAAGTAGTAACATTTCCAAACCTGTGGTCTTGCTTGCTGTACTCTCTTTGAATAGAAGCTGGCCTTTAAAAATAACCTTGTCTTGAAAATATGGATAAAAGCTGGAATTGCAAAACTCCAGAAGAGGTGATGCTTTTTTAATCATTGCATTAAGATACTCGAAGAAGATGAAGGAGACCTGGATCCAATTTTCTCCTCAGTCTGAGGCCAGTTCCACTCTTTTAGCTCTTAGGACAGGTCTGTATAACTGCTATTGGGAAAAAATCATCAATTCCATTGTTGAAGCTGTTCCTTTCTGCCCCCCCCCCCCCCCCCCCCCGCCGTGTTCCTTTCCGGCCCCCGCCCCCGGTTTTTGAAATATTGGTTGACTTTGAGAGTTAGAGTTTGAGAATAATAAAAAAGTTGATTAGGGTGCTTACCTTATATTTGGATTTCAAAACATGTTTTATCCACACAAAATGGAACAATTTCGATAGGAAGATTGAGAGCCCCCACTGAAAGCAGAATAATCTTGTTGCACTGGGTGGTATAGTGCCTAAGATTATTGGCTTATCTGGAAAACAAATAAGACCCACCTCCCTGCATCTTAGGTACCAGAAACACATTCCATGATAAAATGGACTTTAATTTGAAAAAGAATTAAAGAGTGTGGGCACTGGAAGCTGCAGTGTAACATGCATGATGTCATCCCTCTTTCACGGGGTAAACAATACTCAAGGCTGGTAGTATAAACTCTGTTTATGGAGAAACTCCATTATTATTTCCACTGCTAATACTGAATGTTGAAAGTCTCTGAAAAATGTATTTGTTTAACCTGTGGAATTTGCATACCAGAACTCTTATTTATTATCCATTCAGTAGTCTACATCTTTCTGTATCAGGCTATGTCCTTTTTTGGTTTTATTTGTCCTGGTGTTTCTTGATGTTGAGCATTGATTTCAATTTCCTGGTTGTGCTGTCAGACATGTAGCAAGGTAATCTAATTGGTCAAAACAAAAATGAAATATATGTGTGTGCAATGCAAATATTGTTACAAAAAGTGTATTAACAAAAGTCTTACTGATCTCTATTAATTTACTTTGCAGCACTTCTTGAATTTTTATTCAATTCTCCATCAAGACAAATGCTGGTTGCTTATTATGCAAGTTTTATTGTCAATGTATACCAAGTATATTTTTTCTACCTACAAAAGCTTAAAATTGTTTCTTTTATTAAATGACTGATAATTTTACATTAGACGAAACCTGAATAGCACCTGCCAAACCATTTAATTTTTTTTGACATTCATAATCAATGCAACAAACAATTCATTTCATTATTCAGCAATAAAGAAAGTCTGACAGTTTCTAAAGCTTTAATTGCTTTGATGGAAACATTCTGACACATTATGTTTTAATGTTTAACAAGAATTTAATATAAAAATTTATATGAAACCCCTTTCTTCAGCTGGGTTGACCTTTATAAAGAATCTCTCTGATGTTTGATTAAACCAGTCTAACATGGCCTCGCTGTCTATCTGTGTATTGAACACAATCCACAAAATACCTGAGTTCAGGCCTGTGCCTTTTCCTGGGAGGAGAAAAGTTTGCGCAAGGAATACAACTTGAAAAGGCAAATGTCTCTCTCCTTCATGCTGCCACTGAAGGAGCAGAAAGGAGACCTGCGGGTGATCTCGTGGAGGACTCCATCTCACAGAGAAGCAGTTCTAACACAAGTATATTACCTGGTGTATATGTGTGTGTGCGTACATGGGAATAGACGACATTGTTTCCCTCTCTTCCCTGGAATCTCCAGCATGGATGCAGAAAGCCAGGATGATACAGGAGGATGTGGTAGGTAATGGTGCCAAGATTTTGGTAAGAACATGATGATCATCATCCTCTGTGTTTTAAAGGCATTCACCTGTACTGTTTCTGAAAAATCCTCTGAGTGATAAAATAAGCAGTGCTTTTTTGGGTGCAGTATTAGGTGATCCCACAGCACCATAGATAGTATATTTTTATAATGTTTTTCCTTCCCAGATTCTGTTCTGTTTCTTATTCTTGTGTTATCTCCATTGCCAAGTAAATATTATCATTGAGTGGGGAACTCCATGATAATGCCTCTTCTCTGCTTTCTTTTTGTGATCACAACTTATTGCTAGCATACATTTCATAAGCAGTAATGACTGAAAAATTCCTTGGTATTTTTATGCATTTCTTCTGAATAGTTTTATTTGACTTGTAGTGGTAATTATTTTGTCCTACTTACACAGGTCTCAGCTTACAGTACTGCTCAGTTTATTGTTCTGCAATTTATACTTCTCTCTGTCTAGCTTGGAACATTAATTTATAACAGGACTTATAGTCTCTGAGGTTGGGCTAACAATGTAAACTATTGCTATTATTATGGTATTATCCTCTGTACTACTTAGAAACAACAGTGTTAGACCATAGTGTCTCCAAATCTGTGGCAGAAAGAGTCCTGTCCCAAAGAAATTACCACTGAAGTAAGAGATAGTGTACACAAGCAAATGCATGAAGAATCAGTTGACTGTATCAATTGATTTGTTGACAAGTGCTGTCTACAAGCAGCCTGACTTTTGCCTGGTTTTTAGTAGGCATAATGGCAGACATTGAAAGAGGAGTTTTCAGACAGTTGCTGTAGTTCTTATCAAGCATAAGAGGCAGTTGCTGTTTGAAAGTTATACAGACTGATGATGGAAACTGTTATAGATCACCAGAATTAGATACCAGACAAGGACTTCTTGATTTTTTTACTTTTTATTTTTATTTTTTTTTACATACTCTTCCTAATTTTTCACAAAACAACTGCAACTTGAAAAAAGGTTGGGGTATCCAGATGAATGTATAAACGTAGGTCTGAAATTACACTTAAGCATTGTTTTCTTACCAGACCCAAAGCCAGCCAGACACTTCTAAACCACAAGTAAATTCTCTCAATCCTCTATGAGCTGTGTTCCTTTGAAACTGGTGTCTCTACTATGATAGCATTCATTGGCATTGGTTGTATGCACCAATTTTAATATCATATGAATATTTTCTTTTTGAAGCAGAAGTATACAAACAGCAAGCAAATGGGTTTTAAAACAGGCACACTAAGTTACCAGAAAAAGAAATGAATGAAGTGGCATCAGCCTGCATATGATGACTGAGAAAAGATGAGTCAGAAAAAAAAGATAGACAGACACTTTGTTGGTTTAAGTAAAGGCAAACCCATAGGTTTCTCTGGAGTACACAGTCTGGCCTGTCACTTCTAGCAGTTACTAAATGGATATTTCCATATTCCTTACCTTAACCATTCCAGATTTACAGCTGGATGCAGTGTTCTGCAGGGTAACAATTTTTTTATTTACCTTATTGGCAGCAATTCTGATGATAAGGGAATGCATGGTGAGATGCTAACATTTTCTTGTTAAAAATGGCAATGCCTTTCTGAAGGGAGTACTTTTCTGATGTGATATATAGCAACAGTAATAGGTGATTGTAGATTTAATAGACAGAAATAATTAAAATTACATTGGCAAGCTCAGTCTATCTAGGGAGGGAGCTCTAATTAAGCCACATCTCCTTTGCATTATGGCTGTTCTGTCAAATTCAGTGTGATATATTTTGTCATTTTTTTACAGATGCAACTTCTAGTCTTTAATAGACTAAAGAATTTACGTTTTGGCAGGATAGTGAAAGACTGTCATTTTACATTAGCAGAAATATGAAAGACTTGCAAGCTAATCCTTCATGCCCTGCCTACTTCCAAACAAAAGAAGAGAAAAGATAGATGTGAAATTTCTTTAATAACACCAGCTAGACCATATTTATTAATGTTTTGGTATTTATATTCTTTCAGGGTACAATTACATAAGAATGACATTGAACAGATTAATTAATATGAAAGAGTGTTCAGCCTACAAATATAATGAATAATAACACAGAACCTCTAAAATCTTCAGCAAAAGGGAAAGGGAGCTTGCTATTAAAGGACTGTACAGTGCATGTATTTTAAGTAAATAAGTTTGATGTGATATCGCTTCCTTCATGCATGAGAAATATGTTACTTGGGAGCAACTAAAGAATCTGAGTTCATATTTTTGCTTGTTTGTTTTTATTGGGATTGCTTTCATCAGGAATTCATGCAGAGTCTTTCTTCTGTAACCCTATGAGAGGTCATGAAATGCCCAAACCCTTGTGGGCATTTGCCAGGGAAAAAGTCAAAGAGGGAAGCCAGCAAGACTCTCATCTTACAGAGGGAAGTAAAGCATCAAGTGGGATACAAACTAGGAGGAACAATAAGTGAGGTGTCTGTAAAGAAGTAAGAGAGAGAGGGGGGGAAACTTCCAGAAAGCTGATCATGAAAGAGAAAATGGACATCAAAATAAGAAAGAACCAGAGACCAAGAAAGAAAGGAAGAAAGAAAGAGGAAGAAGAGAAATGGAGAAGGTCAAAAGAAAGAGCAGGAACAGTAAACATCTGCAAATATTCTGGGCAACAGTGTGGAAAAACTGTTACATAAGATTGTGATGTATTTGCCTTTAATAGTGGGAATGGATTTGATAAGCTCAGACAGCATGACAAGTTTTGTGCTCTTAGAGTGCTCAGCAAAAACGGCAAAAGTTTTCAGTGAATGCATCTTTTGTAGGATGGACTTCTTGCCCATGAGTTGGTGGGACTCAGTGAGAGGGCTTTAAACTACGTTCGAAGGGAGAAGGGGATATAAACAGGCTCGCTAGAGAGGAGCCCAGGGCAGCATGGCAACTTTGGGGGTGAAATTGATAGCCCAGCTCAAGTGCATCTACACCAATGCATGTAGCATGGGCAACAAACAGGAGGAGCTGGAAGCCCTTGTGCGGCAGGATAGCTATGACATAGTTGCCATCACAGAAACATGGTGGGACGACTCTCATGACTGGAGTGCTGCACTGGATGGCTATAAGCTCTTCAGAAGGGATAAGCAGGGAAGAAGAGATGGTGGGGTGGCTCTGTATGTTAGGGAGTGTTTTGACTGTATAGAGCTTGACAGTGGTGATAATAATGTCGAGTGCTTATGGGTAAGGATGAGGGGGAAGGCCAGCAAGGCAAATGTGCTGTTGGAAGTCTGCTATAGACCACCAGCCAGGATGTAGAGATAGATGAAGTGTTCTACAAGTGGCTGGCAGAAGTCTCACAATCACTAGCCCCTGTTCTTGTGGGGGACTTCAGCTTGCCGGACATCTGCTGGAAATGCAACACAGCAGACAGGCAACAGTCTTGGAGGTTCCTAGAGTGTGTGGAGGATAACTTCCTGACGCAGCTGGTAAGCGAGCCTACGAGGGGAGGTGCCTCGCTTGACCTGTTGTTTACAAACAGAGAAAGACTCGTGGGAGATGTGGTTGGAGGCCGTCTTGGGCTTAGCAACCATGATACGATAGAGTTCTCGATTCTTGTCAATGTAAAGAGGAGGGGCAGCAATACTGTTACCATAGACTTCTGGAGGGCAGACTTTGGCCTGTTCAGGACACTGGTTGGGAAAGTCCCTTGGGAGGCAGTCCTGAAGGGCAAAGGCGTCCAGGAAGGCTGGGCCTTCTTCAAGAAGGAAGTCTTAAGGGTGCAGGAGCAGGCTGTCCCCATGTGCTGTATGACCAACCAGTGGGGAAGACGACCGGCCTGGCTAAACAGGGAGATTTTGCGAGGACTCAGGGAAAAAAGAAGAGTCTACCACCTTTGGAAGAAGGGGTGGGCAACTCAGGATGAGTACAGGGATCTTGTTAGTTCATGCAGGGAGGAAATTAGAAAAGCAAAAGCCCAGCAAGAAGTCAATCTGGCCACTGTTGTAAAAGATAGTAAGAAATGCTTTTACAAATACCTCAACCATAAAAAGAGAGCCGAGGAGAATCTCCATCCTTTGCTGGATGTGGAGGGGAACATTGTCACCAAGGATGAGGAAAAGGCTGAGGTACTTAGTGCCTTCTTTGCCTCAGTTGTTAATAGCCAGACCAGTTATCCCCAAGGCACTCAGCCCCCTGAGCTGCAAGACAGGGATGGGGAGCAGAATGGAGCCCTCATAGTCCAGGAGGAAGCAGTTAATGACCTGCTGGGTAAAAAACTGGTTGGGTGGCCGAGCCCAGAGAGTTGTGGTGAATGGAAATAAGTCCAGTTGGTGGCTGGTCATGAGCGGTGTTCCCCAGGGCTCCGTTTTGGGGACAGTCTTGTTTAATATCATTATCAATGATCTGGATGAGGGGATTGAATGCACCCTCAGTAAGTTTGCAGATGACACCAAGTTGGGTGGGAGTGTCGATCTGCTGGAGGGTAGGATGGCCCTGCAGAGGGACCTGGACAGGCTGGATCGATGGGCCAAGGCCAACTGTATGAGGTTCAACAAGGCCAAGTGCCGGGTCTTGCACTTGGGTCACAACAACCCCATGCAATGCTACAGGCTTAGGGAAGAGTGGCTGGAAAGCTGCATGGCTGAAAAGGACCTGGGGGTGCTGGTTGACAGCCAGCTGAACATGAGCGAACATTGTGCCCAGGTGGCCAAGAAGGCCAACAGCATCCTGGCTTGTATCAGGAATAGTGTGGCCAGCAGGAGCACGGAGGTGATTGTGCCCCTGTACTCAGCGCTGGTGAGGCTGCACCTGGAATACTGTGTCCAGTTTTGGGCCCCTCACACTACAAGAAAGACATTGAGGTGCTGGAGCGTGTTCAGAGAAGGGCAACAAAGCTGGTGAAGGGTCTGGAGCACAGGCTTTATGAGGAGCAGCTGAGGGAACTGGGGTTGTTTAGCCTGGAGAAGAGGAGGCTGAGGGGAGACCTTATTGCTCTCTACAACTACCTGAAAGGAGGTTGTAGTGAGGTGGGTGTTGGTCTCTTCTCCCACATAGTGATAAGACGAGAGGAAATGGGCTCAAGCTGTGTCAGGGGAGGTTTAGATTGGATATTAGGAAAAATTTCTTCATGCAAAGGGTAGTCAAGCATTGGAAGAGGCTGCCCAGAGAGGTGGTGGAGTCCCCATCCCTGGAAGTGTTCAAAAAACGGGTAGATGTGGCACTTCAGGACATGGTTTAGTGGGCATGGTGGTTTTGGGTTGATAATTGGACTGATGATCTTAGAGGTACTTTCCAAGCTTAATGATTCCTAGTTTTTACTTTCATTATAAATAATCCAGCTACCAAGCCAGGAAACATGAGATTGCTACTCTACCCTGAATTGGTTTAGTGGTGGAGTTGGTAGTGTTAGGTTAATGGATGGACTGGATGATCTTAAAGGTCTTTTCAAACCTAAATGATTCTATGATTCTAAGATGTAAGAAAAAGAATCAGAATACACTGGTGATGTACTTCTAGCCCTCTAGTAGCCTATAAGTCACTGCTAGCAACCTAAAAGTCATTGAACGGTGTGTACTTTGGATCTACATGAACTAAATTTTTATTTCACCAACACTGACCAATTTTCACTGAATCTTGGAATAACTGGAACACTTCTCTTTTGAGTGAGAATGTTAATACCAAAAAAGCAAGGAGGATGATGCAGATGAGAATAAACTAGTTAATACATTATTCCTGAGCATAGTCACAAAAAAATAAAGGTCGGGTTCCATCCAGAGATAAATCTAGTTAATACATTATTCCTGAGCATAGTTACAAAAAAATAAAGGTGGGGTTCCATCCAGAGATAAATTTAAAGAATTTATATATCATTAATCATAGAATCATAATGTAAATAAATTCAATTTTATGGATAATAGCTCTTATTAAACACATCTCTGAATGTTACCTGAATAGGTATGATGTGCTTAGACTCTCCCTCAAAAATCAGGACAAGGAGAGCAGTATTGATCTTTGTTTCCAAAGCATTTTACTTTTCGAGGGCTGTAACTGGAGAAATGAGCACAGTGCACATGCAGCGCCTAGCCTGGCCAGGTGGATGCTGATACCATGTAGTTTTACCAGCTCTTGAAAGCTGCCGTGAAGACAAGGCATAGGTGAAGGCAAGCACTATGCTGCCAGGCCAGTTCTGGGGCAAAGGGTTGTGATGCTTTACAAGACATTTATACACATGCATATTAGAGGCATGCAGTGCCTTAGTAGCTAGTAAATGCAGTAACTTATTTTGTAACATCAGTTAGTTAGAGTCATCAAAATAATATAGCTGGAAAATGACAGATTCCCATTCAATACATGTTTTCCCCTAGGCTTTTTCACTAGGAAATTAAGTTTCATGAAGTTAATGAAGAAAATGTTTGTCTTATCTGCAAAATACAACAAAACATATACACAAATATCTACCAAAGATATAAATATGACTTGACTGGAATTTGTGGCTGGTTTACTGCTTCTATTTTGGTAAAAATAAAACTTCTTAAGAAGTGGTGAGCCTCACAGTATATAGGTTCCTCTATTGTTTTATTTACTTCTTTGTTAATTCATTCCTAAAGTTATTCTAGGCTACTGTATGACTAAATAAGTAAAAATATAAATTCCATTTAAGGGACAAAATACACCTTGGAGAGAAAGTAACATGCTAAGAGAGGCAGTGTTGTGGTTTAGCCCCAGCCAGCAACTAAGCACCACGCAGCCGCTCGCTCACTCCCCCTACCCCAATGGGGTGGGGGAGAGATTCGGAGGAATAAGAGTGAGAAACACTCCTGGGTTGAGATAAGAACAGTTTAATAATTGAAATAAAGTAAAACAGTAATGATAACAATAACAATATAATAATGATAATAACAATAATAATATACAAAACAAGTGATGCACAATGCAATTGCTCACCACCCACCAACCGATACCCAGACAGTTCCTGAGCAGCGATCGCTCCCCGGCCAACCCCCCCCACCCCCCCGCCCCTAGTTTCTATACTGAGCATGACATCATATGGTATGGAATAGCCCTTTGGTCAATCTGGATCAACTATTCTGGCTGTGCCCCCTCCCAGTTTCTTGTGCACCTGGCAGAGCATGGGAAGCTGAAAATTCGTTGACTAGCATAAGCAGTACTTAGCAACAACTGAAACATCAGCATGTTATCAACATTCTTCTCCTACTAAATCCAAACCACAGCACTATGCCTGCTACTAGGAAGAAAATTAGCTCTATCCCAGCCGAAACCAGGACAGGCAGGTAGATAACAGTGATGAGTTTTGCCTGTCACCAGCACACTTCTCATGACAGACCAGAAAGAGCTTCCATGTTTCCTTAATGGAGGGGAAGGAGTCCTCTGCCCATGGAGTCACTGAGACAATCCCAAATCGTTCCTGAGTGAATATCTTGTATAGACAGAGGATGCAAACCTTAATGGAGAGTTTTGCAAACACTGGAGTGCAGAGCAGCATGGGTTGTGGGGTGTTGGGGAGGCTCCAGGTAAGCTGCCCGCCCACCTGCACAGGAGTCACAGGGCCACTGTCTGGCACAGCTGCTGCTCCCAGGCATTTGTCATTTGTCTTGGGTTTGGAAATATTGCTCTGACAGCTGCCTGACATGGAGGAAACTTCAAAAGACGTACCAAATCTTCACTTATATCCACACAAAGATCTGAAGGGAAGAGGAAAGCAATTTCCTTTTCCTTCCCTGGTCCTGCATGAGTCAATGCTTTCATTAATCCTCAGATCCTGAATTTGTCATAGAATAGGTGTGCTTCAAAGTATATTAAAAACTTGAAATCACATGTTTTATCTGTTTACTGGTGTTATCAAAAAATCTGGTCTAGACAAAGTGCTTAAACAGAGGAGCCTTATCATATTAAATTAAAGTAGTATTTTGATATTCCGTTTGAAAAAAACTTCAGCCAGATGTAAACCTGATCCCTTTTGCAGTGCTTTGCAATGCATATTGAAGTTTGGGCTCTATTAACTTGACTACAAGGTTGACTCCTTTTGATACTTTGAATAGCTGGTTTTTCTTCTTACCTTTCCCATTCGAGAGAGCTTGGGTAAAACCGAGAAACTGATAAATTCTGTAAAGATGAAGCTGAGAAGAGAGAGTATTGTTTGGTTGTTCAGTTCAGGCCTATCTCCCTTGCTTCCCTTTTCCATCAACTCATGGAAAGAGGAAAAAGCATCCCTCTGCAGCTTTTGTGGATGGAAACAAACTGTTATACTTCTCTTACTGGCTCATCTCCTTCATGGGTTGTCATGTTAGTGGTTTCAGCTCGTGAATAGACCATCTGCTGTTACATATGTACTCAGAATGTAATTTTTTTCCTCAGCTTGACAGTTACTGTATGTCTTTGCCTTTGTGGTAGGAAGTTTTCCAAGAATCTTCAAGCTAGAGTTTGAACAAAGACCAGAAACTCCTTGATGGGAATGGGGGGAGGTACTGCAAATTTTAACTGCGGATTTGTTCTGGATGGTGCCAGTGAGGACTGGAGGTCCTGCAGTCTTCAGTAAATGCATTGTTTTAACTATGGTTTGCTCCATTTTCTGAAAGATTACTGCTGGTCAAATTCTGTTCCAGAAGTCCAACATCTTTGTTTTCCTCATATATGCATATATTAAAAAAAAAAAAAAAATTCTTAAATGCTGTCTTTTAAGCTGTCGCATAAGAAGGAATTGCCTCCTCTGCACACTAGAAAATTTACTGTTGCCTTTCTGATGTAAGTATATGCTTAAACTTGTCAGATACCAATGAACTGCTCACTTATTACAAACGTAAGTTCAGATGATAATATATCCTTTAAACTAATAAGGTGTTCAATAGCATGATATTGCTATAACTTATACAAAACACTGCTGTTAACGTGAAAGGGTGTTAGAACTTAAGCTGTGGAATTTTGTCTTCAAATAAACATTATTTGTTACTTCAGGAGAGGTTTGTTTTCATAAGTATTTAAGAAAGATGGAATGTTGAGATAAATTGAGAGGAAACCTGAATTATGTAGAAGCTAGCACATAATTTTAAAAAATGTTATTTTCTCTGAGCTGCTATGCACATAGGTTTTTCCTAAGCAAAGACGAGCAAAACACACTCAGAATTTCTTGAAATTCATGTATTTTATCTAGGAAGAAGATTTGCCACTTCTAAGCTGAAGTTTACAGTGGTTGTACTGGAATTCATGGATGCCTGGAACTCAGAGGAGTTTTCATTCCTGTGCACATTAAGGTCGCTAACCATTATCATACCAAGTGCTTCTAATTTATAGATAAAAAACCTTCATCAATTCATTTAAGGAGACAGTAAGTTTCATTTGGTGTAGTGGCCCTGTAATACAATTATACAGAACTTAGAAGACTCTCCAGTGGTTACTAGATACATGATTTTTGATGCAGGGAGAAATCCTATATCTTTTCTAATACAAGCCTTCTGTTTTCCAGTGGGACATAAACATGCATGGGTTAAAATTAGTTTATCATTAAAGGCACTATCTTCTAGGTTTCCACTATCACATTGTTAGAATTTTTTCTTAACTTTCTGGTGTGTGTGTTTGTGTGTAAACATGCATACAATGTTTTATACACACACACACACACAAAATGTTTTTATATAGATTTATATAAAGTTATTAATAAAAATTAATTTGTTGCCTGTAGAGCTCAAAATGGATTATAAGAGAGAGATACATAAAACTCAGTTGAAATCCTCATCACATCGTGCAGTAAAGGTGCAAATATAGAATGTATACAAAGAGGTCACAGATATCTGTGACTCTCATTCCATAACTGACTAAAAGGAAAATATTCAAACAACTCTACAACAAATGCCATAGAAGACTTCTAAAAGTTGACAGGTGAAAATATATCCATATGACCTTTGAAAACTAACTGACTTTTATTACATTTGAAGTTCGTAGTGAAAAAACCTGTATGTATGTTGGGATTTCTGACCATGGCTGATATTTCATAATTACCTCCTCCTCCATACTTAGATGTTGAAAGGATTGAGGGGGAAGTAAACATGAGGATAGGAACTTGTTTTCTTGACTGGCCGTGTTCACTTCTGTTGAAAGGAATTTCTGTAAATCTGAATATTAAGCTGTAACATTCATACTAAGTACTTGAAGAGAAAGCACCCATATGCATGTTTGTGCACATACTTATAAATATATTTGTGTGTGTGTGTGCTATATTTATGTCTATATATACCTAGAACTTACTATAAAACATGTAACATAAATGCAGAACTAAATATAAAAGCATAGCTGAGGAATGTCCAAAAATGAAATTTACTGTAACAGGCGAAAACAAAGTGATGTGGTTGACTCAGGTTCTTTTATTCACTACCATGGAAGGGGCTTCCTTTTTCTTATAACTTTGCAACTTCTGTTTTCATAGGCAGTTTGCATCAGTATTGAAGCAGAAAAGATAAATTAAAAAAAGAAATGGAGCAGTCAAATTTTAATTAGTTTGCATGATAATACAAGAGCAGCTGAAGTGTGACCCTAGTCTGCTCATAATGAAATATAACTAGATCTAATTTTTTTCATTTATAACATTACATTGTTTTTTAATATTTTCTCTATTTTCCTTTTTTTCTTACTGTACATTTCAAATATTTTATCTTGGAAATTGGATTATAAAGAGTTTATGGATATTTTCCTGTGCATTTGCATATGTACCTAAGCCAGTCATTAAACAAAAAAGTGCTACAGCAAGAATAAAGAAATGTTGAGATACACCTATATACAATGCATGTGCATATCAGCAGAAAAAACATAATTGCCTAGCAATGATTTCTTGAAAATAGAAAGGGATCTAAAGACAATGACCAGTGGCTCTAAAGAACACAGGTAATGACGGGTGAAATAACTCATCCATGCTTTCTAGCATACAGAAAGGCCTCAGTGGTGTAAAGCACCCTATACTGAGCTGCTGACAAAGGAGTCTGCCCTGGGGCAGGAAAGACGGGTCTGGTGGGGTAAAGTATGCAGCCTCCTTGAGATATCTGGCTGTGTGATCTCCAGTACAGTAGACAGAGAAATGAAGATGCTTTTGTAACACCAACTGGCCTTTGATCAAACTCAAAACATCAGCCTAAAAGTAAATTGTGCTGTGTAGATGTTTATACACAGACTTGTCATTGCATAATTGCCTGCTTCAAAATAGAAAGAAGTAAAATCAATTTAGCTGATCTATTTTACTTGTCCACTTTTAAGGTGAGAATGTCCCAGCCTCTGTTAATCAGCTTGGCTAGATCTCCACTGACTGCTGAAGGAGCCTTAGAAGAGTAGGATGGATGCAGATGGCTCCATGGGACAAGCCTCCATTTACCCAGGAGAATGAGGAACCTCTCCTTAGGAGGCTGTTTAGGTTGTACTTGATTGAGAGATGAGTACATTTTTAAGAGCCTATCAGACTAATTTTTTGACTTTCCAAAGAGCAAATATGCAACCACTTGCATCTCTCTGACTGGGTAACCTCTTCAGTTTGGGCTGGCCATAAGGACCCAAGCAGCAGCTGCAGACCTGAAATTATCCCCTGTTCTGACTCTCTCTCAGCAGCTGCCTGAACCTCTGGAGAGACCCTAAATGACATCAGAAGCTGCCTTCTGCACAGAGGCAAGGCTTCCACAACTCCCAGTCTCCCCAGCAGTAGGGATTATGGAGCTGCAAAACACCTTACTCCAAAAACTTCTTTAGGGCTGTCCGTGGGTCTTAGCCAAATTCATGTCAGGAGTAACCAGGATGACCAGAGCCTGAAGGGTGGGCCTGTTTGCAAACTGAGCACCAGAGACACCATGACACCAAATAATCTGAAAGGCAGTAAAGACTTTGGAGCAAGAACACACACCTTGAGACACTATTGATGGCAGGCTGCAGAGCTGGCCATTTATATGGCCAAATTTTTATCTTTACTAAAGCTTTGCAGATACTAGTTTCTGCTTCTTAGTTGAAGAAACTCAGTAAACAGGACTGGAAACACACAAATTTTATCTGCAGGACCTTTCTGTAAACTGGACCTGTCTGTTTTTGTGAGCTATAGAAAGCATCAAGAGAGAATCACGGTTCAATCATGAGTTATCTTTTCAGCAGTATTTTCATAATCACAAGCAATTTATAGATGACTCAGCACTGCAATATCTACAAAGAGCATTCATGACAAGAGAACACGTTTGGACTCATTCAAATACCATATTTCATTGAAGATATACTTAAAGTCTTATAAATTTTATGGTTATGTGTATTATACATATGCACATAACCTTCATAGATTAGTACAGTCAATTAACGTTTGATTTTTTATTAATGCTCCTTCACTTATTATCAATATTACTTTGTTACAATGTCCCAGCACCAAAGCATTTTTATTTGAGTTATATATGAAAGGATATGAGCTACAAGTAGTTTATTTACCTGGGCTCTTCTGATGGTTTCTGTCCTTCAGTGTAACTTTGTAAGTCTATCCTTTCATCAGGAAGACTCCTCTGACATTACTTTCTGTATTGACTTTATGTGTCTCTGCTTTCCAACCCCCTATTCCACTTGCACCTATTCTTCTGCTTCCCATAGTCTCTGACAGCCTCTGAGCTAATCACCCATTTATCACTATATGAAGTCTTATGACAATGATTCAAAAGAAATCAGAGTATTATTTACATATTTCCTATTATACTGTGTATATAACGCCATCCTCTACCTTCTTTCTCCCTTTTCCTCTGTTACAATCTGTATCTTAATAATTCAGAGACAAAAAAGCAGTGGGAGGGTGAAAATGAGAACTCATTTATATTCATTCTTCACAAGTAGAAACTTCACTGTTGTCTTGCCTATAAATCAACCATTACTTTTTTATACAGTATCTGCAGCTTTCTAGTTCAAATTTATTTCTTTACCATTGTCTTCTGATAGTTCCTTGTGGGACATTTTAGTCTCCAGTTCTCTTTTGTGTGGCTTTCTCTTGAACTCATCACAGAGAATGAGATGGATAAACATGTTAGTAGAGAAAAAGATCAGCAGAGAACATTAAGTCAGGTACAGTCTTTTTCCAGAGTTTCCAGTACATTGTTCCTTGGTATGGAATCTCCTCTCCTTTGGAAGGGGCAGATGACTGTCCCTGAGCTCCTCTCTCCCTTAGAAATGCAGAGCAAATTATTTGTGCCTCAGTATTGACATATTTCCCTTCTCAGTCAACTTTCTATTGGTCTGGAGGAAACTCTGCTTCTTCTCCCTTAGTTTTCTGGCAGACCCCATGTTACGATCCTATTTGGATGAGAAGAGGGCCCCCTTGCGTTCTAGCCAACCTCAGACAAATCTGGGGGGCTAGGGGTGGCTAGACCGACCTCTCGTTTCAGGTTTGATCCCGTCGAGTGAGATTAAGACACAGACGAGGTCAGATGTCATAAGTCCACTCATTTATTAACCACTTGGAGAAGAGAGGAAAAATAGAGATAGAGAAAGAAGGAAAACAAGATAGGAAAATTAAGCATGAGTTTGGGATAGAAAAGCGCAAATAGTGACTACCATGGATCTGCAGTATCCCAGGAGTCCATGCTTCTGGGGTCTTCGGTGGCGGGTGAACCACACCGGGGTCTTTGTTGGGTGATCACACTGGGGTCTTCAGTGGGGGTCTTTTATAGGCTGCGTGCTTGCGCAGAACTCCCTTGCATCTTGCTTGCCCAGGGCAACGGCCTGTATCCCACGTCTCCGAGACCCCCTATACCCGGGGTCTTACGCGCCGACCACATGCACACGCCCACAGCCAACCATCTGCTCCAAGCAGGATGTTACCACGGCCTCGCTACCGTCCTTGTTGCCATGCGAGCGGGCGACACCCCGCACACTTCCCTGCAAGGTCCTGCCAGCTTCATATGGGCAAGCTTTGAGACAGATGTCCAGCCATTTCGTCCCTCACACCCTGATACAGCCAGGTAGGTGTGGTGAGGGCTTAATACCAGCATTAGCACAACGTCAGGTAACATAATTTCCCACTCTCCTCCCAGTGGTTTCCTGTGCTCACTGGGATATCTCAGTTAATTTCTGACAACACCTTTGTTGTCATAGTTCACAGGAACAATTGCACAAGAACTTCTAGAAAAAGCCTATTATGTCCCTGCTCTGTGACAAATACACTTTTGTTTAGAAAACTTGCATCGTATTGCCCATTTTTATTACTATTCCATATTGCAAACTTGATGAGTGATTTTTGCTGTCTGGAAAGAAACATACACAGCAATTACTTCAGTATGAATGGAAAGTTTCTGAGTTCCAATATGAAATAAAATGCACCAAAACCAATTTTTGACCCTACCAAAATGTTCTATTTCCTTGAGGTCAAATATTTACCTCTGATAAAGGCAGCAGCATTATGTTCTGATATTATTTTGTTTTGAGGTGTCTATGCTACTGTGAAAGGTAATTATTCCAGTGGTTTTTCACTGCACCTTTGGATGAAGCCCATGTTTTCCTGAAAAATGTTTCAATTCTGTAAAAGCAGCATTCTCTGATGGAAAACTGTTCTGTGTGGGAATTTCCTGACAGCTCAACCCATGATGGAAAACTGAGCTGCAGTAAATACTTTACTCTTCTTTCCCCTTAATTTGGCTCCTAGATGTGGAACACAAAGCTAAATGCTCCATCACTTTCTTGGTCATTCCAGTAAATGCAACCGCTGCTGGAATTTCACTGCTCAGGAACGAAAGACTCAGGCAGTCGTGGAGGGGACTCCCGGCTGAGTGACTATCTTCCTCTGCATGAGCCAGTAAAACATGCTCATAATTTCATTTTAGCCTTGCTGCCTTAATTAGAACACATTTATATTTATGTACATGCTTACTAAAGTTATCAAATTGCAGACTGTAGCAACACATTGTTTTTAATCTTCATAAACTGTTTTTATTTGCAGCTGCTCACAGATTTCATTTGTGAGAAGCTTTATACCCTAAGCTACTTAAAGAAAATGTTAATTAGCCATAGTCCTAATCCTGCTTTTGATGAAACCTCATTTAAACAGCTTTATTTATACTGCAATATTGCATCTTGCTTCCTACTTTTGTGGGTTTTTTTCACAGTCTTTCATATTTCTTTGATATAAAGGTTTGTGATTATAAGGCTAGTTGTACATTCGCCACCTATTGGAGGTCTCTGAATACATGCTTTCTAGCTGTTGGGCTTGGGATCTGACTTTGTTCAGAGGGGAAATTCACAGCAATTTCCAGAACTCAGCTCTGTTGTTTATTGATTTTATTTCATCATCTTAATGTTCACTTTTGGTAACTGATGGCATTGACCAAAGCTCTATTTCAAACCAAGGTTTAAGCAGCCATCATTAGTTGTATTTCATAGTGTTCACTTTTCACTTTGCAGTCTTTTTTTCTCACTTATCTCTGCTGCAAGCATAATTACTAGGCAGGACCAGAGTGGTCTGGGGAACTGGACAAGCAATGTGCTGAATCTGACAGCAGGGCAGACTCTGCCATATCCAGCCTGAAGAAGATAGATGTGGCAGCCAGAAAGCTGGAAACTAGCAGGAGATGAAGTAAAATGCTGCAGGTAGATTGTGTTGATTTTGGGTCACCAAGGAGTTTGTTATCTTGTGTTAGTGGAGAAAACCTTAGAAGAGAGCTTGATGTATGGAGAAAACTCTGTAACTGAACCTTGGGCATTATGTCATCACCAGAGGACGGGTAAGATAAACTGGAAATTGGAGCTGGATAATGATTAATCTGCTGCGAGGATCCCAAGAAGGAAAGGGTGGGCTACAGAATTGCTGAGCCCACTGATGCAGTGCAACACACAGAGAAGAAGAAAGTAGAAGGAGGCATTGTAGGCTGTTATACTTCTACTAAAGCATTTTCATATGTAAATGTTGGGATGTGAAATCAATAAAATGGATATTCTTGGGCTTTATATGCAATGAGTACAGATACGAATCAGATTTTGTCATGCTAGTGCTCTAAAATATTGGGGTTTTGTGGTGGTTTGACCCTGGCTGGATGCCAAGTGCCCACCAAAGCCACTCTATCACTCCCCTTCTCAACCGGACAGGGGAGAGAAAATACAATGAAAAGCTTGTGGGTAGAGATAAGGACAGGGAGAGATCACTCAGCACTGTCACAGGAAAAACAGACTCAACTTGGGGAAAATCAGTTAATATATCACCAATCAAAACTGAGTAATGAGAAATAAAACCCAAATTTTAAAACATCCTCTCCCCAGCCCTCCCCTCTTCTTGGGCTGAACTTCACTCCTGATTTTGTCTACCTCCTCCCTGCAAGCGGCGCAGGGGGATGGGGAATAGGAGCTGTAGTCTGTTCACTTGTCGTCTCTGCTGCTCCTTCCTCCTCAGGGGAAGGACTCCTCACACTCTTCCCCTGCTCCAGTGTGTGGTCCCACCCACGGGACACAGTCCTCCAAGAACTTCTCCAACGTGAGTCCTTCCCACGGGCTGCAGTTCTTCATGAACTGCTCCAGCGTGGGTCCCTCCCATGGGGTGCAGTCCTTCAGGAGCAGACTGCTCCAGCGTGGGTCCCCCACGGGGTCACAAGCCCTACCAGAAAACCTGCTCCAGTGTGGGCTGCTCTCTCCACAGGGCCACAGGTCCAGCCAGGAGCCTGCTCCAGCACGGGCTTCCCATGGGGTCACAACCTCCTTTGGGCATCCATCTGCTCCAGCGTGGGGTCCTCCCTGGGCTGCAGGTGGATATCTGCTCCACCATGGACCTCCATGGGCTGCAGGGGCACAGCTGCCTCACCATGGTCTTCACCAGGGGCTGCAGGGGGATCTCTGCTCCGGTGCCTAGAGCATCTCCTCCCCCTCCTTCAGTAGTGACCTCGGTGTCTGTAGAGTCGTTCCTCTCACATAGTCTCACTCCTCACTCCAGCTGCAGTTTGTGTCCCATTGTTGTTTCCTTTTTTTTTTTCCTCCCTTCTTAAATATGTCATCACAGAGGCACTACTGTTGTCAATTATTGGCTCGGCTTTGGCCAGCGGCGGGTCTGTCTTGGAGCTGGCTGGCATTGGCTTTATTGGACATCGGGGAAGCTTCTAGCAGCTTCTCATAGAAGCCATCCCTGTAGCCCTCCCCACTACCAAAACCTTGTCATGCAAACGCAATACAGGTTATTATTTTTTTTTAATAGAATAAAATTCCCCTATTAAAAGTCAGATTTATTTAATCTACAGCATTGCTTTTATCCACTAATATCTTAGTTCCTAGCAAGGAATGGAAACAATTAACTTTGTCAGGCAACATCTCACCTCTTCTAGTGAAGACAACTTCTTATATCAGGATTTCTTATTGTGTTTTCAAATCAAAATACATTTCTAACCAGCAACTTACAGATCCCAATGGGGTCTCTAACGACTTAGAAATCTGCCATGTTGAAAGTGAGCCAAATTTCAGGACAGGTCCTTGAACTGTAATTTATTTCAACTTCACTTACTTCCTTAGGAATTCGCCTTACATTTTGCAGTTAGAAGACAAGGACTGGCTTGCTCACCATCAGAAGTTTTTCCTCAGCAAATTCTCCCTCTAGGTGACAGCTTCCTGAACTGCTGGCTCTTCAAATATGCTTGATCATATTCTCTAAATTCAGAAAGGAAGAGATTTAAACTCTCATTATGAAGCTATTCATAACTACTAGATTCCCTGAAGCTGGCAGATGGAGAAATGGGTCTAGTGGGTAGCCGGAGCATGAGTTTTCTCATCTCCCTGTGCTGGATTTTGTGGACGCTTGCTGGTATCTTAGAGCAGACTGCATGGGCAGAAAGAGACAGTGGTCCACAGCAGGGAGCTTGCCAGAAGTCCTCCAAAGGCTGAAGGGACTACAGGTAGCCAGGAACTCTGGGGAAAGTACAGTTCCCTGCCTTAATATTTGAACACCACAAAAAGATAACAGCAGATCCTGGTATTGGAAATACAGAATGGATGGTTCAGCTGTTGGCATCTAGGAGTAAAAGGTAGTCTAATGTATAGGTCTCTATCATGATGGAAATCTGAGATTCTTAGTTTGCTGCTAACTACAAGCGAGTGCTGTGGGACAATATGTCACATGTATACTGTGTAGCTAGTTGAGAGGTATTTTGTAATACGCGTTTTTTTGAAAGAAGATTAATTCCTAATATAATATTTAAACAAGATCAGATCTTCTGTGAAGATTTTTCCATAGTAATAAAAGGAAAAGGAGGTACCAGCTGGAACAAATGTAAATGATATCCACTAAAAATCTGTGTTTAAACTATAACTTATTCTAAAGGCAGAGCAAAATTTAGTTCTGTTCACGTCATGTTTGGATAGTACTTGTGCAGATCTTGTACTATTCATTCAGATGTATTGTTACAAGTACTATTTTAGCATATTTATAGGTTTGACAACTACTAGATTTTAACAACTAAAATTATGTAATAAGAATGCAGTCAACATGATTTCAGAGTCTGGATATACTCATTTACTCATGGCATTCTTGTTACAGTAAAAATATATTTTACAAACTCATTTTGTATGAACAATGTTATTATGATGATTCCTGAATTCTGTTAAGGGCTTTTTAAGCTACTGAATGTTTGAATTTTACATTTTTTTTTTTTTTAAATTTAAACAACTGAGAGGTGGAAAGACATTTTTATTGGGCTATTGCATGCCTCAAAACACATGATAAAAAGAAAGGATGTTTCAGCATTAAGCATTTTAAGTCTAGAATTGAAAAACTGGGCAGATTAAGAGCATTTATGTTACTGTTTTTGAGTGCGCAATCTGAGTAATCTGGCATATAAGTAAAATCCATTCAGCTCCCAGCAAACCTGGCAGTCATGTGATGTCCATTTCCTAGCCTGCATACAAAATGCTGCCCATTAGATGCCCCACCGTGGTTCATGGTGAAAAGGAGCTGCTGTCAAAGAAAGAACCAGGAATGGGCTGCCCACAGTACATTACTTGCTCAGTTTATAGGTGTTGTGGTTTAACCCCAGCTGGCAGCTAAGCACCACACAGCTCCTTGGTTCACTCCCTGCTGGTGGGATGAGGAAGAGAATTGGAAGGGTAAAAGTGAGAAAACATGTGGGTTGAGATAAAGACAGTTTAATAGGTAAAGCAAAAGCTGTGCACAAAACCAAAGTAAACCAAGGAATTCATTCACTATTTCCCATTGGCAGGCAGGTGTTCAGCCATCTCCAGGAAAGCAGGGCTCCATCACATGTAACAGTTACTTGGGAAGACAAACACCATCGCTCTAAATGTCCCCCTGTTCCTCCTTCTTTCCCCAGCTTTTCATGCTGAGCATGATGTCATATGTTATGGAATATCCTTTTGGTCAGTTGGGGTTAGCTGTCCCAGCTGTCCCCCCTCCTAACTTCTTGTGCACCCCCAGCCTATTTGCTGGTGGGGTGGGGTGAGAAGCAGAAAAGGCCTTGACTCTGTAAGCACTGCTCAGTAAAAATTAAAATATCTGTGTATTATCAAGACCGTTTCCAGCACAAATCCAAGCCATAGACCTGTACTAGCTACTATAAAGGAAATTAACTGTATCCCAGCCAAAACCAGCACAATAGTATATAGGCATGTGAGAATTGAGAACTATTGTTGAATGAAGAATGTCAGTCACCTGGTGATCCAAGGTATTCACATCCCCCAAAAAATCTTTCCAGAAGATTATCTCCATGGGATGAGAAAACTTTTCATCATTATGTTGATGTCAGACTGCCAGTATCCAATAGTTCCTGACAGATGCCAAATGCCTTATTAGGAAAAAAGTTGATGGAGTCTATCAATCAAGGTCATACAAGGTACGTGTTTGTATCTTAACAAAACCATGGCTTGCTTTTGTTGGAACTTGGGTAGACAGGTTTGGGAAAAAACACAGACTAAGTGGGTATGGTAGCTCAGCAATTTCTCTGTCTCAACTTTGGACTGAAGGACTTGGACCCATTAGTGGGCAAAAAAATAAAAGGCTTTGCATATCTTTTATAACAAGCTAGACATCCTAGTACTCCTGCTATAATACTATTTATGAGCATTAGAATTCATGTAAACTCAGGAAAGTAAAATCATGAAGCTTTATGCACAAGATTTTCAGTATTACATAGTAAAAATCTTCAAACAAGAAACACAGTGTGCACACAATCACCTTTGTATGTGCTTGGCTCATTAACATTAGTGGAGTTCACAAACTTAAACTTTAGCGACTACACCAGCCAAATGAATTTAATTAGCATTTGGAAACAGATGCTTCTCAACTTAGAAGATTTAGCTAGACAGTGGTAAAATTATAGGATTCAAATTGGCTGTGATTGTTTTAAGTGCTGAAATTAGAATTCAGTGCTTCAGCTAACAGTGTTTTAAGCTGTGTGTTGAGATTCATCAGTTTACTTTATGATCTGTGTATCTAACATAATAGCAACATAATCAGAGGGTAGTGAGTAATTATCATGTGGCTGGTATGAGCACGTCTGCACAGACTGTGCAAGGGTAGCAGAAGAGAAACCATGACCTACCCACTGTGCCTGTCCTGCTTAGCAAAGCAACCTCAGATTACTGTCTCCAAGAGGTGTGGTTCTCCTTCCATGGCTGCCGCACCTCGGGATGCTGCGAGGCAGTTCCTTGGGTGTGTAGCACCATTCTGCAGCTGCTAACAAGATGAATTGGTTATTTTTCTAAAAGAAAAATTATGTTGCTATTATGTTAGTTTTATGGGAAGCAAATACTTATAATTCAAGAGATATTTTTAAGGTTCAGCAAGTCTTTTAAAAAGATAGGTGTGTGCTACTTTAGTGTGCTATTTTAGATACACAGATCACAAAAGTAAACTGACTACAGAAGCTGGGGTTTAGTCTTTCTTTTCTTTCCTTTAGCTTTAGCTTTGGCCTAGCTTTAGCTTTTGCATTTGCTTTTTCCTGCCCTTTTCTTTGCCCTTTGCTCATACGAGAGTGCTGAATTAAAAAAAACCCAAACAACCCAACAGTTTTCTTATATAGCAGTCTGTTACACATGTAAGTTTTGTTCTTTCCCCGTCTCCCCAAATCTCATTGTTTGTAATTAATGTCATGGGAACATAAAACTTCCCATATTATACTGAAATAAAATAAATTACTACTGTAATAATTTGAAATGGTAAGATAGATAACATATTAAAGTTGGGCTAATTTTTATATTTTGAATGAAGACCATTTTAAATTCAATATGTTCTAGGTATGTAAAAAGTTTTGAGTATGCTTGAAATGCTGTGTGACATCTGTTCAGTTTCTGTTTATTATCTCTACTTGTATATTTTGTTTAACTTTTTTTTTTTCTTTTTACTTTTAATTTTCTTGACTGGTCTAACAAGGGCAGAATACTCTTTCGTACGGAATATTTGGTTGAATTTGCTTTTCCCTGTCTCCTATGTTTGGTCCTAAAAATGAAAGAGAGATCTTGGGAAGACTTTCATCTCTGAATTCCAGACCACACTCTTCTTTCAGAGGTGAAAAGTAATTCACTATAGACAGAGAGCCGAGTTTGCCTTCCAGAAGCATGTCAAAATAAAAGACAGGAGGATAAATGTAAAGAGGGTAGTGAGTAATTATCATGTGCTTAGTGATATATTGCATTTTATATGACACCATAGTGGAATACACTTTTTAACTCCACCATAACTCTTGCTGTATTTACAAACAGGAAATTAAGCTAAAATACTGACACTAAGTATGTGTATACTGGGAAACATTATAAGGAGAGAATAGCACTCCACAACAGCCTGGTTATAAAGGAAATTAAGTTTGTTAAAGCAATACACTCTATAAGGTTTTCATAACAGGCAATTCTGTACATGCAAACACATGCATCCTTCTGATCTGTAAAGACATGTACTTGCACTTTATTTACAAAGTTTAGCCTAAAAATCACTACTACATGGATTACTATGCCGTATTACTATATTGTCTGTGTATGAAGACGAAGTTCACTGTTCTTTAGCAGAAAATATTTGTTTTCCTTTCTGCAGGACTCCAAACAGAAACATGATTATTGCTACAGTACCATTTTCAAATAGCTGTTGTTGCATCAGTGTCCAAGGTAACTTAATTTTCCAGGTTTTTTTGCTTCCTATTTAAGGTGGAAGGCACAGTACATAACTCAATACTTGGCTTATCATTTTGGAACATGGGCTTTAGCAACCTTGAGATGATTGTGTTCTGTTGAGGTTGAAATATTGTGGTATTATAAAACATTACCTTGTGCACTGACAATAAAGTACATATATTCTGACACGTGTGATGATCTACCAAATGTTTAAAATTGTTTATAGACTTGAATTTGAATACTGAGGACTTACTAATTCTATTTCCTGTTGTGTCCATTGAGCAGACATGCTGGTATACATCAGCTTTGAGCAGGATACAGTCTTGCTATTCTGTCCAGGTACATTTTGCAGTCTAAACAAGCAAAAAGTGTATCTATAGGGTATGTGCACCAGTGGTATTTTGTATCAGGTGTACTTGCAAGCTCTATCTGTTGTTACATTTTATAGTTGTAAGTTTTACATCAGCATAAATGCATTGTTTCCTTCATCTGAAACTAGGAGGTTGAACACATAGGTGAAGCACCAGGCATTTAAGACACTTTAACATTTCAGTGTCAGTGTCTTGAGACATTGTACTGAGAGAATCTAAAATCTCTAGTGTTATCCACATCTTATGTAGCAAATGTTGATACTTAATGTTTAGATCTGAAAGCATTTAAATATGTTAAAGCCTTTCTCATTTGTGCTTTGTTAATCCAGGTATCCTGTAATTTGTGCATAAAAGCCAATGGTCTCTCTTCATATATCTGCAGAGATTTAAAGGATGAAAGCTGTATTTTAAGGTCATTACACATCATTGTTATCACTAATATCTTACTATCTTACATAACATTTGTTAATACAGTTCGAAGTTTTATTATAACCAACGAAACTAAAACTTCCTTGCCGCTCACAGATGGTGCAGGTAAAATACACGGTCGTTATGTGTCTTATTGCATTCTTTCTTCCACAAAACTAAACAATTTTTGGTGGTTTCCCCCTGTCTCAACAGTAATCAGTGATAATATAGGTAGAATCTCACTGGTGGTGTACTCACTGCTGGAGAAGGAGGGTTTGTCAGGGAGCCAGTTATGGCAAATTTCAGGAGGCACTTAGAGCAGCCAGTGTCCTCCTGATGACAAATCAAGACTGGAGTCTGAATTTCCTGTGTAGGGGTATAGCTTCAGTTTAATATGTCTTCCAGAACACCCTTTGGAGCCAACAAATTACTTTGACAACATAATGCCTGCAAACGCTGTTGCCTTATTTTGTTCCATTTGCCCATTTCAGTCCCTTTGACACTTACATTCTGAAGAGCTAATTCCTTTCTTAAATAAGAATGGAAATTAAAACAAAAAATACAACCCTGCTTTCTCACTAACAACAGGTGATCTGTACGGTCACATGGAAGTGAATGCTGATTATGAATAACTTTTCCTCACAGGAAATTTCTATAACAGAAGGCAGACACTTAGCATTGGATAATACAGTGCAAAGAAGAGCAGACGAAAGGAAATGCAATACAATAAATTTTCCCAAACACTGGATCTGAGTGTGCTTAATTTCTGAAATGCAGTCCCTTAACTCATTCTGAATCTCTGGATATGAATTCTGTTGTTTTGTGTGTGTGAGTTTCTGATATTATCAGACTTTGCAGACGGGGAACCTGATGTTAGAAATATTTGCTCTTAAGCTTGTTAAGCCACTAATTGCAGTGGTGGAAAAAGTTTTTGGAAGGGAGCTCTCTTTCACCAATGTTTTTTAGCTGAGTAAAAAAAATGGATTTGCTTATGCAGAGTTTAAAGTAGGGACTACTGTTCAACATTTTATTTTACTTCTGCCACTGAAATATGTAATTTTGTTTTCCAGTCATGGACATCTAAACAGACTGTGGTTAAAGTGCACAATTTATGTGGTCTAAGCATTCTACTTCCTATAAGGTTAAGTATGACTCATTGGAAACATCTAAATCATGAATGGTGATTCACCACAGGGGTGAATTACTGCTCTTTGATACACAGTGGCCAAGGTAGGTCATCAAAGAAAAGGACGAAAAGAGAACAAACAGATGACTCATAACATTGCCAGAACGACACAAAAATAATTCAGAGTTTCGTGATCAGTTTAACAATCATTCTTGAGAGAAAACAAAACAGAGCTTTTGATGTCACACTGCTTTTTCCTTGCTTCTATTGCAGTAATGTATAAAGGCTTAAATAAAGTTTTAGTCCCCATTGAATGAGCATATAGCTAGACAAAATTGCTACTCCAAGGAACTTAAATCTAATTTTAAATAAGTTGTACCAAATGAGTCAAATGGATAGTGGGAGAGGATGAGTGGAACATTGAGCCAGCAAAATGATATAAGAAACTATATGCACAAAAACAAATCAATGAGAAGTATTTTTCATACAGCTAAATAAAAATGAACCTGCCCCAGCTACCTCCATAAGTAACAATGGATTTTTACACACATTACAGCAGAATATAGTTTCATTTTGGAACTGGGAGGTGGAAGTGTTAACCTGGGACATCAGTTTGCAGAAACATTCCTGGTTGTTAGGGGAGTGCCATAAGGCTGAGGAGTGCTTTTGAGAATATCCTAGTAACCGCCTGTGAAAGCTGGTGTTACTGGGGCAGCATAAGGGACAGTGCCTGATCTGATGACACAGTTTTAAGAAGAAATATATCAGATCAAGCACAGCTGGAGGTGCTCCATAGGTGAGGAGGGAAATCCAGAATCAGCTGTAAGTGAGAAAGGGAAGATGATGGGGGGTGGGGGGGAAGTGGCTGATCTTGGCAACTGCAATGTTGCTATCAACAAAAATTTTTAAGAATACCTTATGTATGTGATGTATATCTATATGCTTGTATTTTTTTCATGGTTTTCTCAGGTGATGGAGTTTACAGCAGGACTAGCAATATCTCTGTTAGACTTTTCTAGAAAAAAGACTTTTGTGGAAAGCTTTTCATTCTAATTTTACATTGTTTATGGTAAGACATGAATTGCTCCCTGCATTAAACAGTTGTATCACCTAAACTTTATGTTCCCAAAAGCCGTCTATATTTTTAAACTAGTTTGGACTGATGAAATTATTGCTACAAGTCAAGCTTGTCTCCAAGGCTGATGGTGACAATAATTACCTTTATCTTAGCATTGCAAATATAAAAAATATCAACCCTGTTCTTAGGCCAAAAGTAGGTCTTCTCCTCTGTCTGTAAATATCTGAATTACTACAGAACTGTGAGTGAATGTCTACATAATAGAACTTGGCCTCCAAAGATGTCTACGCAGGTGCCTATAAGAGTTTCAGAACTTATGGCTGGCACTTGATCTCCTCCTCTGGAAAAAGTAGATCAACAGAAGTGTCTGAATGTGGGTGTCGACCCAATATTTGCAGATGATCAAAGGTCAAGGGTTTTAGCATTCTATACAGTGCTTTGATAATGTAAAAAGGACTCAGGTCTGAACTAAAGATTATTCTGGTCTTGCACAGGTAAAGTAAATGTTAATGAGGCAAACAGCCATGGCCATTCTGTTTGTCACTAACACACAGATAAAGTGCTCATAAATTGCATCACACGGCTTGTATCCATTATTGTCTCAGTGTGTGAAAATATTTGCCAAGTTCATAACCAGTGTTACAAACTGACCTTCCTAAGAGGTTGTTCTTTCATAACTCTGTGCGTGTGTGATTGCTTTGGCTTCTAAAAGGTCATCAGGAATAATTAAAACTTTTAATATAGCCACAAAAGCAGAACTTGTAGACTCTCTCACAGTTTCAGCTGCCCTGGATGGGTTTAATGGATGGAAACATACATGTTGCTGATTCCAAAACCCCAGCTGAAATGCAAATTTGTGGAGACATAGCTAACATAGGTCAGCCTTGTTTTCATGTATGAAATGGTAATCAGTTTCCTGCTTAGGAAATATCCCATTATGTTGGTATAGCTATTAGTATAGGAATTCGTAAATCAAAATCGTGGGTAAAAATACTGTTCATATCTTACACATCCTATCCTGAAAGTCTTTATAGGGTTAAGCTAATGCCCACTGTGAATGTGAAGAAAAGGATTGAATCTGGGTGGGGAAATTGTCCCAATCAGTCTTTGTAGTAGTGCAGCTAAGATTTCTATGCAAATGTGGTGTCATAATTAGCAACTTAGTTGCTAACTGCCAAATCAGTTATGATTATTGGTTAGTGCAATCTCCGTACTTTTTAGCATAAAACATTCTAATATATGTTTCTGACTATAAACACATGGGGCATTCTTTTTTAAAAAAAATGAACAGCTTTCAAAACAGCAGTAAATAATCATGTTTTATTTAAACTTATTGACAGAGTACTGTTTAATTTTGTTTAAGCATGGGTTTTTTTACTGCTTACAATATCAAAATGGTAACTGAAGGCTTTTCATAGCTGATGCTCTAAGTAAAGATTTCTAACAATTCATTCAGTTATAGAAAGAACAGAGAATTTATACTGGATTTTCATATTAACCAAGAATACCTTTGCTTAGTAAATGCAAAGAATACATATCCCAACTTTTTTTTCTCTTGTTGCTGTGAATTTGTTCATGAAGATAGGTAGTCTGAATGATTTCAAAATAAGGTTAACCAACGTGGCAGTCAGTACAAAGATGAAATGTAACAGGAAATTTCAGATATCATTATGCCTTTTGTGTGATCAGGTTTTCAACAGCAGTTGACCAAACTGGGGCCAAGTTTTGATTTAGGGGTAGAAATACCATATTAAAATGGAACATCTGAGTACAAAGTCTCCCTGCAATTGCAAGAGATACAAGTTTGAATGTGCTGTGCTGGAAAGTGTTTATTTTTAGGCTAAAATGCTCTTGGCTTCCTACATATATTGGCGAGGGTAGCAGGGAGACTCAAAGAGGCTTTACATTGTGGTTTGAGTTTGCCAGAACTATGTGCTCTAGCTGAGGATGCTGCTGTGGCCATAGAAGTACATGCCCTTGCCATTTGCGTTGGAGCAGGCTCTCACTGCAAAGCAGCTGGTAAGAATCAGAGAGGTTGCCTCTGACCTCCTACAGAGATGCCTTTCTAGTTTCTTTATGGTGTGGATGACTTCTTTTGACTTGGCGTTTGCTGTTGGGAGATCCTTGCAATTGTCATCTATTTGAAGTAGTTGACTTTTTGTCTTTTTTTTTTTTGTTGTTAAATTAAGATTGTAAGTTACTTTGATGTGATCTTAAAACACAGTAGTAGAATTTCGTCATTTCTCCATGCGATCAACTTATGATTACCACAAGAAGCAAAGGTGAAACTAATTGTTTCTAACATCCTTTGTTCCATAAGAAATTGAAACGATCTTGTTTTTTAAAGTTTGCTTAAGCTAACTTATTTTTAATTGTACAAGACTGCTTTTACCGAAGGTTTTACTAAATATGTTACAGATGTATTTTATCATCTTATTAGTATGTTGTAACGTGCATTAGCTAAATCATACAGTGAACATTAGACACTGTAGTAAAAACCAGAAGAATTATCATTATAGTTATTTGATGCTTGACTTTTGTGAAATGAGTCATGGAACAGCAAATAAAAATATAAAACCTGGAAGAAATGAAGCTGTAATTGTGCTGTATAGCATATGCCATCTGTTTACAATGTGTTGCTAAACATCAGAATGGGCAGAGGGATGCAATCAGTGCTGTATCTTTGCACAGGGGTCAGCCATCGGCATTATCCTGGCAGCCAAGAAGGATGATGACCTGCTGAGCTGGGCTGTTTGGGAGGGCTGTGTGAGTACTGTGATGCCAGTGCTCCTGAGGGCGGAATGAAGACCTTAACTGCAAGGCGTCCAGATGTGATCTCTAGTTTAACACTCTTCTTCTGAATGTCAAATGAGTTGGTTAAAGACATGGAAATAGAAATTACACTGTGCCAGATTAAATTGCTCATCCATGAAATTCAGTAAGTCCTATGTTTTGATTTTCAAAGCAAAGAGCAGTCCCTTTTCCTGTGGCTCAGCTGTAGCCAAATAGGTCTGCATCATCCTGAAGGTATCATATCTAGAAATGGTTTGAAGTCTGGCCTAATTTCCCTGACTCCGTACTGTGGATAGATAGCTATGGGGATGCCTGCTGTCTGGTGTCATCCTAGGTGTAGTGAATACTCAAGCAGTCCTCTCCCTTACCCTTACAGTACCTTTGTATTGTATATTCATACAGAAACATTTACACTTACGCACACATACATGGAAGGAGACAAGCACATTTGTATGCATATACTAAAGTGCTTGTGCCATAAGCTTGTGCACAATCAACTAGACAGGAAATATGTGACTTAACGTGTTTACAAACAGCTACCATCCATTTGAAATACTGTTTGCATTAGCACATGTGCAGAAAATGAGTCTTAATTAAGAGGTCTGTACAGCTCCAAAGAAATGTCAAAGTAAAAGATGGCCAGACACTTTTGAGTGATAAAGAATCAGAGCAAACTGTTGTTTGTGTGCAGATAATGACAGCATATAAACAAACAAACAAACAAAAAAAAAAAAAAGAGAAGAAAAAAGGGTCGGCCTCACTGGATACATTATTAATAATAAATTACTCTCTCAGTTACACTTTTCAGCAAGATGAACATTAGCTACAGTGTGGTCCCAAAGGCCAGCTTTAAAGGCTAATTTCTAAACATATTTCATGGTTTCTAACTGGCAAGAAGTTCTTATCACTTTGCAGCCTGACTGCCATTCTTAAGTAAAGCGAGTGTGGCTCTTTTCATTCAAGTAATTTGTGTTGAAGAGGGGTCTGATTTTCTACTTTGTAGAGTAATTTGAACATTAGCACAACTCTCTGGAAGTGAACAGAGTCACGGTATTATGAAAGCACAACAGAGAAAAGAATCCACACAGCTTAAGAAAAAAAAGAATGGAGAATGTTACTTCTTCTCACTTTCTCCCCCTGTACTAAAGATACTACTAAAGATAGTATGTAGAGTTGGGTAATTTATGACTGTGGATTCTGATAAAAGCTCATTTCCAGGGCCTGCTTGAGCTTCGTTAGGTTTTAATGTTGTATAATATGAAAATTGTTTAGAAATAATTTAGAGAACGTATGTTAGGCAATTTTGAAAAGTCCCAAAACATTAAGGTTCTTAAAAATCTTTGCATCATGTTTTTTTTCTCTTTCTATTTCCAGGGTAGTTGGTTGAACAGGAATCATAGATTCATAGAATGCTTTGGGTTGGAAGGGACCTTAAAGATCATCTAGTTCCAACCTCCCTGCCATGGGCAGGGACACCTTCCACTAGACCAGGTTGCTCAAAGCCCCATCCAGCCTAGCCTTGGACACTTCCAGGCATGATGTATCCACAACTTCTCTGCACAACTTGTTCCAGTGCCTCACCACCCTCATAGTGAAGAATTTCTTCCTCATATCTAATCTAAATCTACCCTCTTTAAAACAGTTACCCCTTGTCCTATCACTACATGCCCTTGTAAAAAGTCCCTCTCCAGCTTTCTTGCAGGCCCCCTGCAGGTACTGGAAGGATGCTATAACATCTCCCCAGAGCCTTCTCTTCTCCAGGCTGAACAACCCCAACTTTCTCAGCCTGTCTTCACAGGATAGGTGCTCCAGCCCTCTGATCATCTTTATGGCCCTCTTCTGGACTCGCTCCCACAGGTCCATGTCCTTCTTATGTTGAGGACCCCAGAGCTGGACGCAGTACTCCAGGTGGGGTCTCATGAGAGCAGAGAGAGGGGGAGAATCACCTCCCTCAAACTGCTGGTCACACTTCTTTTTTATGTAACCCAGGATACAGTTAGCTTTCTGGGCTGTGAGCACACATTGCCTGCTAATGGTGAGCCAAGTCCTTCTCTTCAGGGCTGCTCTCAATCCATTCTCCACCCAGCCTGTATTTGTACTTCAATTGCCCTGACCTCTGTGCAGGATCTTGCACTTGGCCTTGTTGAACCTCATGAAGTTTGCATGGGTCCACCCCTCAAGCCTGTCAAGGTCCCTCTGGATGGCATCCCTTCATTCGAGCATGTCAACTGTATCACATGGCTTGGTGTCGCTGGCAAACTTGCTGAAGGTGCACTCAATCCCACTGCCCGTGTCACTGACAAAGATGTTAAATAGCGCTGGTCCCAATACTGAACCCTGAGGAACACCACTCGTCACTGGTCTCCACTTGGACATCGAGCTGTTGACTGCAACTCTTTAAGTGCGACTACCCAGCCAATTTCTTACCCACTGAGCTGTCCATCCATCAAATCCATGTGTCTCCAATTTAGAGACAAAAATATTGTGCAGGAATGCTTTGCACAAGTCCAGGTAGATGATGTCAGTTGCTCTTCCCTTATCCACCAACACTGTAACCCCATCATAGAAGGCCACCAGATTTGTCAGGCACTATTTGCCCTTAGTGAAGCCATGTTGGCTGTCACCAATCACGTCCTTACTTTCCACATGCCTTAGCATAGTTTCCAGGAGGATCTGCTCCATGATCTTGCCAGGCGCAGAGGTGAGACTGACTGGCCTGTAGTTCCCCGGGTCTTCCTTTCTTCCCTTTTTAAAAACTGGGGTTAAGCTTCCCCTTTTCCAGCCAGTGGGAACTTTACCAGACTGCCACAACTTTTCAAGTATGACAGACAGTGGCTTAGCAACTTCATCCACCAGTTCCCTCAGGACCCATGGATGCATCTCATCAGATCCCATGGACTTGTGCACCTTCTGGTTCCTCAGATGGTCTTGAACCTGGTCTTCCTTTACAGTGGGCAGTCCTTCATTCTCCCAGTACCTGCCTTTGCCTTCTGTGACTTGGGCAGTGTAGCTTAAGCACTTGCTGGTGAAGACTGAGGCAAAAAAGTCATTGAGTACCTCAGCCTTCTCCATATCCCAAGTAACCAGGTCTCCTGTCTCCTTCTGGAGAGGGCCCATGTTTTCCTTAGTCTTCCTTTTATCACTGATGCACCTATGGAAGCTTTTCTTGTTGCCCTTGATGTCCCTGGCCAGGTTTAAGTCTACTGGGGCTTTAGTTTTCCTAACCTGATCCCTGGCTGCTTGGACAATTTCTCTGTATTCCTCCCAGGCTACCTGTCCTTGTTTTCACCCTCTGTAGGCTTCCTTGTTGTGTTCAAGTTTGTCCAGGAGCTCCTTGTTCATCCATGCAGGTCTCCTGGCATTTTTGCCTGACTTCCTCTTCGTTGGGATGCATCACTCCTGAGCTTGGAGGAGGTGATCCTTGAGTATTAATCAGCTTTCTTGGGCCCCTCTTCCCTCCAGGGTTTTATCCCATGGTACTCTACCAAGCAGATCCCTGAAGAGGCCAAAGTCTGCTCTCCTGAAGTCCATGGTAGTGAGCTCACTGTGTGCCCTTCTCAGTGCCCGAAGGATCTTGAACTCATGGTCACTGCAACCAAAGCTGCCCTCAAGCTTCACATTCCCCACCAGGCCCTCCTTGTTGGTGAGAACAAGGTCCAGCATAGTACCTCTCCTCATTGGGTCGTCTATCACATGGAGAAAGAGGTTATCATCAGCGCATTCCAGGAACCTCCTGGATTGCTTATGCCCTGCTGTGTTGTCCAACAGATACCAGACTGGCTGAATTCGCCCATGAGGACCAGGGTTTGTGAATGTGAGGCTGCTCCCATCTGTCTCTAGAGGGCCTCATCCACTTAGTCTTCCTGGTCGGGTGGCCTGTAGCAGACCCCTACTATAATGTCACCTGTCCCTGCCCTCCCTTTAATCCTGACCCATAAAATCTTAGTCAGCAACTCATCCATCCCAGGTAGAGCTCCATGCACTCCAGCTGGTCATTGCACAGGGAGTGACACCCTCTCCTCATCTTCCCTGCCTGTCCTTCCTAAAAAGCCTGTATCTTTCTGTTCCAACACTCCAGTCATAGGAGCCATCCCAACACATCATCATGATGCCAGTAAGATCATAGCCCTGCAGGCCTGCGCACATCTCTAATTTCTCTTGTTTATTCCCCATGCTATGTACATTTGCACAGAGGCATTTAAGTTGGGCCCCCAATGAAGCTGACTTACTGGCTGGAGTGGCTGGAATTCCTTTGTGCTGCTCTTCAGGTATTCTCCTGCTGACCTGTGATCCTTCTCCAGGCTCTGGGCATCTATTGCTGGCACTGGCATCAAACTGATAGGAGAGGGATGGATTGCAGTTCACGTCCCCTGGCAACTTTAGTTTAAAGCCCTTTTCACCAGCTTGCCAAGCCTATGACTGAAGATGCTCTTCCTCTTCTCTGATGGATGGACCTCATCAGCCCCTAGTAGACTAGGTTTGTCAAAGCAAGTCCCATGGTCTAAATAGCTGAATCCCTGGTGGTAGCATCAGTCCTGTAACCATTCGTTGATTCACCAGATTTGACTGGCCCTTTCAAACCCCTTCCCTTTGACTGTGAGGATTGATTAAAAAACTGCCTGTGCTCCAGTTACTGCCACTTCCAGGGCTCTGTAATGCTTCTTGAAACTCCTGAGACTGCTCCTGTCTGTATCACTGGTGCCCATGTGAAACAGCAGCAGCGGATAATAGTGGACTGTATGAGACTTACTAGTGTCTCAGCAGTGTCTCAGTGACATCACTGGTATGAGCCCCCAGTAAGCAGCACACCTCTCTAGAGAGTGTGTCAGGGCAGCAAATGGATGCCTCCATACTTCTCAGAAGAGAGTTGCCTACTGCTATCAGTAGTCGCCTTTTCTTAGTTGTGCTGGTTGTTATATGGGGAGCAGATTGGGCTGCCTTACTCAGCTCCAGCGTCTCTCCTGGTGTGATGGGTCTTTCCTCTTCAGTCTGCAGAGTGGTGAAGAGGTTCTGCAAGGGCACCTTAGGCTTCGGGGGAAGTTACTTCCTCCTGCTGGTCCTCGCTGTTGCAACCATCCATTTTCTGCGTTATTGGCCCCTCATCCCTTCTGTGTGTGCCGGTGGGGGAGTTTTTGCTTGTTTGGCCACGGGCTGTGGGTACACTGCAGGCTGCACTTGAAATCAGCTATCCAACTCTTTCTCAGCCTCCCTGATGTTATGTAGCCTTCTCACCACCTCCTGCAGCTCAGACACCTTCTGCAGGAGATCCTCCACCTGGGCACACTTTTTGCAGACAGGTCTGCTGCCTGTCCCTGCCGCAGGAGAAAGGTCTAGGCACTTCCTGCAGTCTGAGGTCTGCATTGCAGCCTCTTCCTTCAGCAGCTCCATCGGGGTGGAGGCATTGGCCACCACTGGGGTAGATGGTGCAGACCCCCCAGTCAGAGCTGCAGCCTTTGCTCTCAGATGAGTGCCCACCATTCTGCCTTGAGGGTCAGGTAAGATGGGATCCCTCAACCTGTGCCAATGCTCGCAGAAAGATGCCCGGTTGCTGGGTTATGTGTACTTCAAGTCTCCCACCCAGCCAGTGGAATGCCTCTCCTTTGAAGAGGCACTCTCCCTGCACGCCTTCCTCTGAGAACTGCTGCACCGCACCCTGGCTGATGCACCATGCCTTGTTTGCCTGCCCTGTTGGCAGCACTCCTGGCTGCATCGGTCCCTGGGGCTGCCTTTCATGGGAGCGGAGGGTGGCTGCCGTTACTCCTGGCCCCGCACACACCTCGTCAGCTGCTCTCCTGACACCTAATGGCTCCTGGTGGGTCTCTTCTCTCCCCTGGGGTTTCCCCCTGCATGCCACGATCCCCCACTCCACTGCAGAACATGCCTGCACTGGAGCTGACCAGGAAAATGATGTTTGCAAACAACCACTGAAAGCCAATTCCTCTCCTGCATTCCCAACATTAAAAGTTCTGCAAAATACCCTGGGGTATTAGGCCTATTCACTCACTTTGCTGGCATTGTTCTTCTGGATGTTGATTTGGAAATATCTCTAGAACTGAAAAATTTTTAATTGTGCTAGTGTTGAATGCTATGCACATTTCAAAATATATTAAGGACGACCTTTTACAATCCTGACCTTAGCTATGCTATGTTGAACTGAGGAGCTGTGCAGAGACATTTTGCCTCAGGTCAAATAGGGAGACACATAAATAAAGGCTGCCACAGCTCCCAAGTAGAAGGAAGCGGCCTAATGTTTCTCCTTTTTGTGAGATGCAGCTAAGTAGTGCTGCCAGCTATCTCTCTGTTGCCCATTTTGAGGCATTTTGCACAGCAGTTTCATGCATTATGTGAGTGTGGAGTGGGTTCTTTTTCCCCTCCACCTCCATTCCTGTAACATGGTGCCTCTAGGCTGTACCAAACCCAGGTCTCATGATTGAAAATTTCTCATTGTCTGTACGATAGCCTGTCATGCCAAATCAGCACTGCTCTTCAAATCCAGATATTCAGACTCCTTCCCTGCAAGATCGTTCTTGCTGAGCCAACCTTACTTTGCTCTTGTCAGTTCAAACCTCAGGAGGGATTTAGAGCTGAAGCTGATTAGGATTGATGAGCCCTGGTTGTGCAATAACCCCAAAGGTTATTAATACTTTTCAGATGATGGGTATAAAATGTCACATGATTTCCTTCCTGCAATCTTTTATGGTTTTGCAGATACATGGGAAAAGGGTAGTTTTCACTGACATGACTCATTGTAACCAACACGGCATGAAACAATTAATATTTTTTGAATATGTGTGCCAACAACCTATTGATTAGCTTTCATTAAATCTGATTAAAGACTGAATTAATTTTAATAAAAGTTGATATTGATGCTTAGGCAGTACTCTTCTCTGAGGTTTCAGGTGACTACTGGTGTTTCAAACCTCTCATTTACTACAAAGAAAAAAAAATCAGACATAGTAACAAAAAGGGAAAAGGACTACATTTAATGCTCCTCTTTGTCAAAGCCTGACTCCTAAGAGCATACAGGTTATTACTTTTCTGATAAGGCAGACTGTAAGTTTTTAAGCCACTGACTAATTCTTTGTATGGTTTCCTAGGATGGTTGAGGAGGTTTCTTTGGTCCCAAAGAGTAACAATTTCAGTTTATTCATTGGATTCCTATAGAATAACATTCTTTTTTTTTTCCATAATATAGTTGCTAAAGGTTGTTAGAAAAGTAGTACAATGGAGCAATAGGGTCATAACCAAACTATCAGAGAGTGTTTGTAACCACTAGTGAGAGAGAAAGAGTAGGCACAAACTGATAAAATGTTAAAGTTGTGGGCTAAAACTGTGGCTGCGTAGTTGAGGCTGCTGATAAAAACATGCAGAGCTGGAAGATGACTTGCTTGAGGGCACCACTTAATGCCCAGTAACACATTTTTCTTCCTTTGCTTCTTAACTTCTACAATGTAAGGGTTTGTTTGGAAATTAATTAAACTCCAATAGCTGTTAATATTTAAAGCAATTTCAGAGAAGGAAAATTATATATTTCTCTATGGATACACAAAAGCAGTTCATATGAAAGGCATTTTCTAATAAACTATTGTTTCAGTTGGAGTGAGCAAATACATTTGCTGGATTTCAATCAACTGAATACTGGCAGAATTCTATTGTAGCAATTACATTAAGAATTCATTTGTATCATCATAGGATATTAGTTTCAATGGAACTGTGTTTTCTTCTAGGTGAAGAGATGATTTATTTTAAGGTTTTATTGTTCATAATTACCAAGTTTATTAGCTGTAATCTGGGTATGGCCATACCATGTTAGTGTGGCCAGCAGGAGCAGGGAGGTGATTGTTCCCCTGTACTCGGCGCTGGTGAGGCCACACCTCAAATACTGTGTCCAGTTTTGGGCCCCTCACTACAAGAAAGACATTGAGGTGCTGGAGCGTGTCCAGAGAAGGGCAACGAAGCTGGCGAAGGGTCTGGAGCACAGGTGTTATGAGGAGCAACTGAAGGAACTGGGGTTGTTTAGCCTAGAGAAGAGGAGGCTGAGGGGAGACCTTATTGCTCTCTACAACTCCCTGAAAGGAGGTTGTAGTGAGGTGGGTGTTGGTCTCTTCTCCCATGTAGTTAGTGAAAGGATGAGAGGAAATGGGCTCAAGCTGCGCCATGGGAGGTTTAGATTGGATATTAGGAAAAAATTCTTTATGTAAAGGGTAGTCAAGCATTGGAAGAGGCTGCCCAGAGAGGTGGTGGAGTCACCACCCCTGGAAGAGTTCAAAAAATGGGTAGATGTGGCACTTTGGGACATGGTTTAGTCTAGTCTACCCTTGATTGGATAGTGTGGACTTGGTAATGTTAGGTTAATGGTTGGACTGGATGATCTTAAAGGTCTTTTCCAACCTAAAAGATTCTATGATTCTATGATTCTATGTTGATTTCTTATTGTCTGTGCTTTGTTGTATTGAGTCTTAGTAGGGGTCAACCGTACCTTGGTCATGAACCCATTCTGGCCCCTGAGCATTTTCATTTTAATGCTGCCACACTGGGAATTTTGCCACTTTGCTTGTGCATTTAAACTGTACATCATAAAGTTAAGTTAGTAATAACTATGGCAAATGAAATCTATCACTAGCAAATACCTATATTTGCATGTAGATTGGAAAAAACATAATGACTGTTTCAAGTTCCTTAGTCCTGAATCACTTGTAATCACTTGTAAGGAAAAGAAGACCTGTGAACTGCTCAATGACAGTCTCAGGTCAAAAATTACAATCCCAGGTCAAAAAACTGAAATCAAGAGATTGGGTGAAAAAAAAATGAAACTCTTCAGGCAAGTTTTGCATTCCTTATGTACTTCAAAGATGAGGTATGTTCTTGGTTCTTTAAAACTGTTTTAAGCTGGACAACTTTTTATTCAGGTGAAAATAAACTTAAAAAATATATATAATTGCAGTTTTTCAAGGAATCTAAAATACATTCCTGCTGCATATCAGAGTCTAGTATGTTGGTAGAGTACTTGAAAGGTTTAGATAAAGTTCTGCTTAACTGGATATAATGGTAAATACAATTAACAGTGATAAAAAAGCCCTACTATGATCATGTTACAGTGGTTCTTGTAACTTTCTCTAGTGCTGGAGACTATTAAAACATGACAGTAGACCAAAAAGTGCCATCAGCTCTGTAGCAGTCCTGGACTCTTTCAAAAGCCGCACCCAATTGTGTCTCACTTCCTCATGTCTCCCACTTTGAAATCATAAAACTACATGCTACTATGTAGTTTTATAAATATCCTCCACTGTCTGATGTGGTTTCTGCCTGCTATTCAGTAAAGTTCTGTGCCATTAAGGAACTCTCCCATAACTCAGGGCCTTGACTACATCACAGGCATGCTTCTAGTTTGTAAATAATGTTTTTTATTAGCTATTTGATATAACACCTCTGGGGACTCTCTTGCATATTAGAAAGTAGTATAGCTGTTAGATCTTCCATTGACTTGTGAAAAGTCTTAGCTTTACACCAAAAGTGTTCGCAGTGTGAGTAATTAATCCACATAATGTGCTTCACAGGGAAAAATATTGTGAAAGTGTTAACTTTCATTTTCATTGTTTGGACCGTATCGTGAGTTGTTTAGCCATTACTGACACAAAATTCACATCAATGTTATTAATATTTTGCTTATGTAATGAATGATTAAGAAGTGCAACGTTTGGCCTTTTTTTAATCTCTCTTTGATGGGGCTTGTAATTAACAGTGTTGTAATTTGATTTGATATGCTATTCTTTTTTTGTGCTATAAAGCACTCCAAAGTTCTTGGATTAAAGACGATATAAACTAAAATGATGGTCACATAAAACATCCAAACATTTACTTCAGCCTAATGTATCAAAACATTGCGTACCCAAAGAAGTCATGGAAAACCTAACATGGAAGCTTAGCTATTCACTGTGCCACTTCTTTAATGTTTGCTGTTATGCAACTTCAGAAATGTAATTCCCCTTCTAGGGGAATTATTTCTTATTATTCCACCCAATGTGTAATACTTTCTGTACCTAAACCATCTCTTTTGGTGATGTCAGGAAGTACTTTCATGTACAGGTCACACTAGATCAAGGCCACCTTCCGTAGGCTCAAGCTCTATATTTATACTTCTTTCTTATTTTGGAGGTGCGACTGATGTAGCAGAACAACTTCACTGTCATATCTTCATTACCTGTAGTAATGAGTCTGGGATATCCTAAAATGTGGAAAAAAAACCAGACAGACTACATACTTGGAAAGAGGATGATGTGGAGATGTCTGATATATGGAATGGAGGAAGACCTTGCTCATTGCTGCAAAGCTGCGTAACTGCCCTTGAAGGTCTTACTGCATCAGCTGGGACCCTAGCAGGGCAAGGGCTGCTGGGGTGGTGGCTGCATGTTGCCCAGCTCTTCAGAGCATCCTGAAAGTCTCTGCTGCCGAAGACTCACTTCTCTGCAGTGGTCTACCCTGCAGCACCTTGTTCCAAGTTCCGCCTCTTCTACTGCACCTTTGCCAGGGCAAGTAAATTATTTTCCGCAGCTGTTTGTGTTTCAGAGTGTCCCCTGAGGAACTAATTCTCTTGACCCTTGTTTTTTTTGTTCCTTACTTTTTTCTTCTTCCTCTTGATAGTCTTCTAATTCCCCATCCACAAGTGTTTTTCCCTTCTCTGCAGGCAATCCTACATGAAAGTTTCCCATTTAGTCTCCCTTCCAGACTCTTGAGCTCCTTTAAAGACTTCTCAATTGCCAGTTCTGGTGCTGACCCCATCCCTCCCTCTCTGCAGACTGTATAGCTGATGTGTTTGATGTCCCACTGCTAGATCCAGCATCCCTGAATCTCTTTTTTAACTTCTACTTCTCAATGGAAATTTATTGCACTGAACTCTGCCTTCCCTGCATATCCTGTCTGTCTATAAAACACAGTTCTGGGTTGTGAGATCCTCAGACTGTAGTACTGTTTATTTTCTCCTCTGGTCTTCTCTTCTTTCTTTTGGCAGTATTTGGTATCACTGAACTGCATCAGCAACATGACTTGTCACAGAGATGTAACTTTCCTGTGTACTATGCAGTGTTTGAAAAATTAATTGCATGAACAGGTACAGAAGTCACGTTAGTAGTGACTAATATGAAAGGGAAGACAGTGTACATCACCATTCAAAGAGGCTGCAATTATCAGCTAGAACAAACAATTTGCATAACTTTCACATAATTGTAACAAACCCAGCTCAGCTTGTATTCTGAAATTCCTAGCATTGTTCACATATCATTGGGCATACTAGCATTAAAATGGCCTTTCATGCCTTTTGTGACTGGCTTAATGCATTTTTCCTTTCCTTCTGACTAAATATATGAACAGAAAAATGTAATGTGGTTGACTAAGGAAATCCTTCATATTGTCTCTCTGCTGCTATTGGTTTTGTCTTCTTTTAATTCATTATTGTTTTACTTAAATTATGGTATTTGATCCTGAACTTGCTACTCTGCAATCACCAAGGAGGTATACTTTGCTACCTAAACCATGCCCGGGTGTCAGTCTGGAAAATATCATCAGGTGTTGTTCAGGGTAGTTAAATGGTTTAGCTACATGCTGGATGGTGCATAGCAGACTAAACATTGGGAAAGTATGTGAACCCTTAGCACATAATATTAAAATGAGGTTTTTTGACTATTGCATTTGGGATTTCTGTAGGGGAAGATAAAGTATACATTCAAGAAGCTGTCAAAGGTTGAGAATGTGACATTTGGGTAGTCAAGCCTTCTTCATAGTTTATAATATATACTAAGAGCCCAAATGTGAATGTCAGTATTCATACAGAGTTCTATTCTACTGTATTTGTCTTTTGTAGCCTGTCAGTGTGTGTTAAGTAGGCATTCAGTCTTATGCTTATTATAATGAATTTCTTTTTCACTGATTTCATAAGTATTTTAATAGATATTCTGCTGTAATTTGTCTCTATTACTAAATTTGATGAACTGATGGGAAATTGCAATATGTGACACAACAGTAGAGTTTCTTCTTTCAGCTATATTGCATTGAACATTTCATATTTCTTTGAATATTTAATCTTACTTTGTTTTATAATGTTTGCAGAATACTACATTAGGATTCAAATGAACTTTGCATTTTTCTGCCTAAGCAAATGTGATAATTCTCTTAGCATCAAAATGAAATCTAATTGTTGGCATTATTGTTTAATTACATGGAGTAGTGCTTCTATTGTATCTTTCCATTATATTTAACATATTGTTAAATTAAGTTCTGAAATATGTTCTATCACTGGAAAAGAAACTGTAAGTATGGAATAGAAATCACCTAATTTGGGAAGACTATTTCAATGTAATCTTCAGACACCATGTGGAATGATTTGAATACAATTACAGTATTTGCAACTATTAATAATACCCAGTGATAATAAACCATGTACAATTAGGATAAAGCTACACTGTGCCCCATACAGGTTGCTGTGGGAAGAAATTAAAGTAGGACGAGAAAAAACCCTGCAAAAATATACCTATATTCTTCTGAATTCTTTTCAACAGCAGGCACAAGATGTTGTAGAATTTTAGGATATATTTGGAAGAATTCTTTTAGGAAAGCTTTGAAGCGACACTATGAAAGGACATGTTTTACCAGCCTGAACTTTCAGATATAAAACTGCCAGCTAAAGATACACCAGCATAACCCAGTCCTACTTCACATTAAATAAAAATTCCTGTATGTCTTTGATATGGCTAGTTACTCTGCTGGTGAAAGCAGTAGCATCAGGCTAAACCAAACATACATATTTGAGGTCTCAGCCATTAGATGCCTCCACAGAAATTACACAGGAAGATTTTGAGTGCCCTATAGGAGCCCATGCTGGAAGCCAGGAACACCTGAGGACTGTGATGGTGAAGAAAGGCATAAGGAAGGTCCTTGATCACTCCTGTAATAAAGAAATGGAAAGTACTTCCTAAAAGCTTGGGGAAAGCATAGGCAAAGCAGTAGCAAGTATACCGGGAAGTTGACTTATTCTATACAATAAAGGGAAGGAGGAAAAAGGTGAAGAGGTTCTGGGAATTGGAAGAGCACCAGGTTTCCTCCATTTACAAACAATGGAGAAATCATGAAAGAACTTTAGCTTTGACTGAAAATAAGAACAAGGAGAGTAAATGTAATTTGAAAGGCTAGTAGATAGGTCAGAATATCTTCCTTTTATTAATAATGATGTAGAAAGCCAGTTGAGTTTGTCTTAGCCTGAGGAAAATAACTCTAGAAACATCTTATTATGAAAAGCAGATTTTGACAAAGCTTAGTCTATACTTCTGAGTGCTTATTTGTATCTCTACACTTAGTCTTAAAGAAGACTGAATAATATTACCCAAATCGATCTTTTTATACATTATGTGGTCAGTATATTTTCTATTACTCATATTTCTCTGATGAAAACCTATCTTTCCCTAATGACATATATGATTTCTTAAAATATTATGGAAAATTATGCAGTTTTTGAAGTATGCGATAGCCCAAGTATAAATCTTGCATGTTTAAATACCTTACTTTAAGATCTTAGTTAAGATCTTAGATAAGGTACCATGGTTGTAAGACTTCTTCATATTAGTCTGCATATGCAATGAATATGATGTCAACTGTTGAATTTGTAGGTGACTTGCCTAAGATTTAGAATTGAGGTTGAATTAATAAACGCACATTTCAATCGTTGTCTAAACCCTCACCCCCTAAAGCTGAAAATGTTGATATAAGAGATTCCCCCCATGAAATTACTTTCTCATCAGAAGTGGTATCTCATGTTTAAAATTACTGCTCTTTTCTTCCTTTGTGTGTGCCACTACAACTCTCCACAACAGTACTTTTCCTCATGTCCTTACTTAGCGGGGCTTCCTATCCCACTGGTGAGAGATATACTTTTAAGGCACCTCTTTCCTTCTAGCACCAAAATTCCAAGCTGAACTATTTTGCACTTCAAAATTTCTACAGGGCCAAGCATGACCTCCTGCAGAGTTAGGATAGCTGTACACATATACATGCTGGTGTCTTTCATAACTGGTCACTATATTAACTCCACAACAAAAAGGTTGTATTGACTGCAATTAAAGCTTCAATCTAAAGCATAAAAATTCTATCAAATATATCAGTTCTTGTCTTCCTCACTGTTATGGTATAACTCAAATTTGGACATTTTTAACCTTGCATCTAAATTTAATGATAAGTACTAATTTTTGGCTGCCTACTACCCTGTTGGTACACTGGACCAATTCAGTCATGGAATTAATGGACAACTCTGGAAATGCTTAAGATCTCTGTATTTAGATTGGAAGTGTTTGCTTCAAAACGTGAAGATCTAAAGTTACCAAAGTGCAGAAAGACAGAGTAATGGTGTGAAAATCAAATCCTGAGAACAGTTTTCCCTAGTGTTGGAAAGTTAGTTGTGTTACATTCAATCAGGCAAAGTGAGAGTGATACAATGGGAGGGAGCTCTACGGTGTCAAACTACATAACTTAATGTTTCTTGAGCAGTATTGGCCAAATAATTGTGTTTTATAGGTATGCATTTAAATAGAAATTTTAAAAACTTCAAAGGGGATTTGAATGGTATGGCTCTTCTTGCAAGCCTGTAAGGTCTTGGCTGTCAATGTTTAAAGGGCATCTCAAACCAGAAATTAGTCTAGCCACAATACGTTAAAGCCATTGAGAGGTGTAGCTTATTCTCAGTGGCCTGTTTCCCCCCCCCCCCCCCCCCCATGAGCTATCAACCTTTACATAAGGCAAAAAAAGAGAAAACATTAGACTTATTGTACAAATCTGAATGTTTCTGAGTTTAAAAAATGGCAAGAGATCATTTTCAAGTAAAAAGAATGCAGATCTGATGCACAAAAATTCCACCTTAATCAGCCACTGCAAACACAAAACTGAGAAATTATAGCCTCTTTTTAAAATCCGTTTATCTATCTGGCTATTAGTACTGATAGCAGCTTATATAATCATCAGACATTTTCCCTGAAAAATTGATGAAGTTAAATGAACCCTTCCTTGGAGTCTGACATCCTTCACTGGCATACTACTAAAAGAGAGTATTAGCTATGATTGAAAGTGATGTACTGTGCTGCAAATGACATAAGTTTCTTAGTTCGTTCTTTTGAAAGAAAAATTAAGACAGATTAATATTGTAGCAGTCTATGAAAAAGATATAAACTTTAAAGTGTCTGAAGTGCTGAGAAAGACAGTATATACCACCTTCATTCCAGCACTAGATAGGAAGGCTTTTGCACCGTGAAATAGACTACATTTTTAAATACAGTTTCTTATTCATCATAGATAAAATATCACACTTTCCCCTCCTGGCTTCATGGTGTTTATTATGTTTCTTAAAGAAACCCCAAATTCTTTCTTCTGAAATTATGAAGAGTACAGCATTAAGGAGAAGGAAAAAAAAAAAAAAAAAGAAAAAGATTTAGAATTCAGGTTGAATTAATAAACCTATATTAATAAAGCCAGTGGGATTTCAGGTATTCTATTTCTTTTCATTTTTTTCTGGGATTTAGAAGATGGTGCCACTGGAAGTATGTGCTTCATGTGTTTTAGTGTTCATGAAAATTAATAATACTGAGTTTTTATGGGTGGTCTGTCATGGATTGTACATTATTCAGTGTGCAACAAAAACTAGCAGTGTGCCTGAGGGTTTTACAGGAAGCTGGAGACATGACAATAGTGCTGAACTCCTGTGTCTTTGACTGAGAAACACTGTCACAGCAAGAAGGCAGAAGACAAATTAGTCAAGAAGTTAAAATATGAGAAAGTACATAAGATGGCAGAACTTTTGGGGCAGTGGTGGAAGACAGATTTGTCAGAAAAATGTATTAAGTCTTTGCTGCCACACAGCTGTCCGTGCTAGACTAATGGTTTTACTCACCTGTGAAAATACCTCTGTTCCTGTATTTTATTTTACTGCATCTGAATGAAGTCATCGTTGTGCCTTAGGTCAGCAAAAAACACTACAGCAAAACTTGTAAACATGATGTCTTTGCAGGTGAATTTTGGAGAAAGGAACACTGAAACAGCCACTATTAGCTGCTGTCTTGTACTTCTCTCTTGCACTCTCTGCAGTATTTAATGGACACTTGGCACAAACTTTGTTGGCAGAAATATTTTCCATTAAACCTCCAAGGCGAAACAGTTGCTTCTCCTATGCTGTATTCTAAAGTGTCCCTACTTCCACTCTTCCAGTCTGAACTCTCACGTGACAGCTTCTAAACCATGGCCTTTATTCTTTTCCTGGCAGCTGCTATGGGTGGGTCAAGCTTTCAACCTCTTTAGAGGAAGACAAGCTTGGCAACAATTAAAGAACCCATTTCTATGTGATGGTGGTGAATTGCTAGTCTTGCTAGAAGGTCTACAAATATTACTATTGAATGTCAATTGCAATTATAGTATGGTATACTTGTGAAAAAAATGGTGCAATCTTCACTAGTCTAATTGCATCACAAATACACACTGAAAAACCAAGGTCTATGTAATGTGAAGAGATTTTCCTAGGTGATCTCTGTGTGAATAAAAGGCTTGTGTAATAATTCTATCCTGAGCAAGAAAGGCTCCAAGTAACATCAAATGAATTTATACTTTACTACACAAGCTAATCATAACTGCTGCAAAACATTCAATATGCTGATTGCATTTTTAGTTTGGACTGTATCAGCTAGGTTTCTCATCCTCCCCACAAGTTTTACCATCTGCACACTTACCACTGGTAAACAAAGAAAAATGATGTAGACCCTGTGTGTTTTTATAGGATTGACAAAAGGGTGGTTATACAGTGTACTTACATGGTGTGTGAAGTTTATGGATTGAAAAGGTGTATCATTGTAAATACCTCATAAAAGTACTTGTCCTGTTTCGGCTGGGATAGAGTTAATTTTCTTCCTAGCAGCAGGCATAGTGCTGTGTTTTGGATTTAGTAGGAGAAGAATGTTGATAACATGCTGATGTTTTTAGTTGTTGCTGAGTACTGCTTATGCTAGTCAAGGACTTTTTCAGCTTCCCATGCTCTGCCAGACACACAAGAAACTGGGAGGGGGCACAGCCAGAAGAGTTGATCCAAACTGACCAAAGGGCTATTCCATACCATATGACGTCATGCTCAGTATATAAACTGGGGGGGGGTGGCCGGGGAGCAGCGATCGCTGCTTGGGAACTGTCTGGGTATCGGTCGGCGGGTGGTGAGCAATTGCATTGTGCATCACTTGCTTCGTGTATCATTATTATTATTATCATTATTATACTGTTAGTATTAGCATTACTATTTTACTTTATTTCAATTATTAAACTGTTCTTATCTCAACCCAGGAGTGTTTCTCACTCTTACTCCTCCGATTCTCTCCCCCATCCCATCGGGGTAGGGGGAGTGAGCGAGCGGCTGCGTGGTGCTTAGTTGCTGGCTGGGGCTAAACCACGACAGTCCTTTTTGGCGCCCAACGTGGGGCTCGAAGGGTTTGAGATAACAACAGATTAACCAGAGTGTATTAAGGAGTCTGTTAACAGTTGCCGGTCACGATATTAGTTCTTCTGATCTGCACCATGTTCTTTTTTTTGCAGCACGCGTTAAAGCTTGCTGTCAGTTTGTGTAGTGTGCTATGCTCTGCAGTGATTCATGATCTTTTGCTTGGGAGGCTCCTTATCAAAACCCTGACCTTGAGCATTCTTTGGTATTTGGGTTTTATACAGAAGTCACTACTGTACTTCGGGTACTACCTCATAGAGAGAGTTAGCAATTATACTTCTTACTCTGAGAGGCTTGTTGTGGAGGAAATACAGAATGGCACCTTTGCTGCTTTCTTCTATGATGTTTCCTCCTTCATTACAACAACTTTCCAGTATGATGATGATGATGATGATGATGATGATGATAATAATAATAATATACAAAGCAAGTAATGCACAATGCAGTTGCTCACCACTCACTGACTGATGCCCAGCCTGTCCCCAAGCAGCGATCGCTGCCCCCCAGCCAACCCCCCCCAGTTTCTATACCGAGCATGACATCATACGATATGGAATATCCCTTTGGCCAGTTTGGATCAACTATTCTGGCTGTGCCCCCTCCCAGTTTCTTGTGCGCCTGGCAGAGCATGGGAAGCTGAAAAAGTCCTTGACTAGCATAAGCAGTACTCAGCAACAACTAAAAACATCAGCATGTTATCAACATTCTTCTCCTACTAAATCCAAAACGCAGCACTATGCCTGCTGCTAGGAAGAAAATTAACTCTATCCCAGCCGAAACCAGGACAGTATTGTTATCTGTTTTTATAATTTGGGGGAAGGTTTCTGATAGATTCATCCTCAGTTCATGTCCCCAGAGAAAAACATTACAGATTTTAATGATAATGAGGACAAAAATAAGATTGTAAGAGAGAGAGTTTTTCTGAGAGTTCCATGGTAAAAATCATCTTGGATGCAGAGGGGATTCAGAAAAATGCTTTCTTTGAAGAATTGTTTTCATTCAAGCCAAAAATTGATCTATCTGGGTTAAAAATATTTTAATGGTAACTTCCAAAAGTCTCTAACATTAAAGTTTTCATTTTAAGAAATATGATTATGAACCTGATCTGCAATATTTTACTTCCATTGATGCATACACTACTTAACATGAAAATACCTCTTTGAATTTGAATCGACTGTACTATAAGGAAAAATATATGCAAAAATGTTTGCTTCTAACAGCTCTGATTTTTAATCAACCTTTAAATATATCATATAAAATGATTTATTTAAAGCAGAGCACTTCAGATTTATATTACTAGATTTTAAGTTGTACTTAAGCAGATGAAAAACTCCATACTGATATTTATGCATTTATATTACTTTTTGTGGTTTTGAACATAGTTTTTGTTAGAATTAATCTCTTCACATTTCTGTTTCTTGTGTATGTGTATAGTTGGTTGGTAGGTTTATTTGGTGGGGGGTTGGTTTTTTTTTTCCTTCCCCCCAGGTATACATTCTGTTCTTTCTTTTGGCTCCTTCATTACTTTTATTTCCTACTTTCCTGTGAATATAAATATTAGGTTTCACAGAAATCTCTAGCTATGTTGAACTGGTACTTGCCTTTCTGTCTATGAGATATAGTTCTGCCTTTTTTATTGAGCCTAAATGTATCTTTTGGAATTTCACTTTTTTAAAGTTCTTTTGCACTATTCACTGTGTAAGTGACTTATATCACTTAATTACTTATAGACTTTCTTTGATTTCTTTTTACTACTGTTCTCTTAATAAGATGTGTTAAAAAGTTGCTGTCACTGAGAGAGCTTTCTGTTATCACAGCTGGCCCAGCACCAGCAGGACTGGGATTTTCCACCAAAAGCTTATTGCAAGTAAATTCTGCACAGTGCAGAACTAGGGGGAAGTCACTACACTTTGCCCTGAAATATCAGCAATAATGAGAACCACTAGGATAAATCTCAGGTGCTGTGAGGTAACTGGACTGTTTCTGCTGGTGGTGTAGCTTTCATAACACTTTAGATTTCCTAACACGTCTACTGATCCTTTTCCCTAGCATTTAAGGGGTAAAGGGAAATTGCTGGTATCCAAAAAGCAAGATGGATGCATATTGTCTGTGTCCCAAGAGCATCTTCTGTGGCAGCAGACATGGGGGTAGTAAAAGCTGCAGATGCCTTTCTTCTGGAGTGAAGCAATACTTAGAATACCAACAGCCAGCTTCACTGTCTCCCCAGTGACATGTCAGAGAGTTAGAGAGCTGGAAGAATTAGTCATTGCCATACCTAAGAGACCTTGCCTTTGTTATTATGTCACTGTTGCTGTTACAGCCTTGAACAGGACAACTTAAAGAAAGGGAATATGTCCACATTTTCTGTGTTCTCCTTAGAGAGAATTATCTTCTGTATTGTTACCACAGCTCTTTGCTTTTCTATGACCCTGTTGTCCAGGAGGTTTGTGTATCAGCAGTGATTATCTGTATAATTGGAGGCATCTGGCTTTTTCCATTTTAGTGCATCACTTTATGTCATAAGTGTGCATACCATTTCCCCCTCACAGAGCAGCCACAACAGGGTGAACTGTGGTTGCTCATCTGCCGGCAGATCAATTCCAAATCAAAACACAGCTTTACATTCTGTCCTGGTATTGGGGATGGCTGTCTTATTCACTGCTGGGGAAACATCCTGTGACAAGAATGTCCAACATATGCCTAAGGGGACAGGAGTACTTCAGCTGAGCTGGACCTTCCCCATGCTGTTCCTTTTGCTGGACTTGTATATGGTATGCTGTTCATGCTTAATTGATTCTGCTGCTATAGCAAATTCTCCGAAGACACCACACTTTTTGTTTCAGTTTAGGGAAGACTTATTTCTTGCTCCTAATCCTGGCTAAGGTGCGTCTGATACTTGTGTCATACACAGTTTGTCATTAGCAGTTTTTACCCTTAATTAATTATCTGACTTGATTCCTTGCACCCCCCAGAAAGATGAATTTTTAACAAACTGCATTCTTTATGCTATCTTAGGTACACATAGAAACAGCAGCACTTCCATGAATTGCTGATTTCATTTTAAAATAGGTGTTGGAAAGGGCTTTAAGTCTATTTTTCCACTTGGATGCTATTTTTTCTCTGCTCTCAGGTACATGTTTTATGTCTTTTTCCAGTCACTTTCACTCTTTGCAAAAAAAATTAGCATATTATATTTTATACAACTGAGTTAAGTAAATGGCGATCATGTTCTGAAATGATGTACATTCTGCAAGCTCAATAATTTTCAGATGGAAATTTATTACATTTTAAAAGAATTTAGATGTTCTATTCTTTCTTAAATTTGTGAATGGACTTGATATGAAAATGTGGATACTTGTATGTCTTCTGATGGTATACACCATGCAACTGTCATGCATTCACAGAATCACAGAACAGTTGAGACTGGCAGGGCCCCTCGGGTGGTCATCTCTTCCAGATCCCATGCTCGAGCAGGGTCGCCTAGAACAGGTTGCCCAGAACCATGTCCAGGCGGCTTTTGAACTTCTCATAGGATGTTTACCTCCCTGGGCAACCTGTGCCAATGCTCAGTCACCCTCACAGTGAAAAAGTGCTTCCTGATGTTCAGAGGGAACCTCCTGTGTTTGAGTTTGTGCCCATCGCCTTTGGTCATGTCACTGGGCACCACTGAAAAGAGCCTGGCTCCGTTCTCCTTGCACCCTCCCTTCAGGTACTTCTAGACACTCATGAGATTGCCCCTGAGCCTTCTCTTCTCCAGGCTGAACAGTCCCAGATCTCTCAGCCTTTCCTCACATAAGCAATGCTCCAGTCCCTGCATCATCTTTGTGGCCCTTCACTGGACTCTGTACAGTATGTCCATGTCCCTCTTGTACTGAGGAGCCCAGAGACAGACACAGTACTTCAAGTTTGGCTTTACCAGCACTGAATAAAGGGAAAGGATGACATCTCTCAACCTGCTGGCAATACTTTGTCTAATGTAGCCCTAGATACTATTAGCCTTCTTTACTGCAAGGGTACATTGATGGCTCATGTTCAACTTGGTGCCCCAACATGGGTGTCCCCATGTCCTTCCCTGCAAAGCTGCTTTCCAGCTGGGTGGTACCCAGCGTGTACTTGTGTCTGGGATTGTTTCTCCTGAGCTGCAGCACTTTGCACTTCCCCTTGTTGAACCTCATTGAGTTCCTGCCAGCCCATTTCTCCAGCCTGTCCAGGTCCCTCTGGCTGGGACAACCATCTGATGTAGCAGCCATTTGTCACAGTTTTGTGTCTTCTGCAGCCTTGCTGAGGATATACACTCGCCCATCATCCAGACTGTTAATGAAAGCGTTAAACAGGATTGGACACAGGACTGAGCCCTCGACAACGCTAGTTACTGGGATGGTGCTTCACAGTGACACACAAATACACAACATATATTTACACTGGCTAGTAAACATATGACTTAGCTTATTTCCATGATGTATAGATGTCTTCATAGGATATATGAATACTACTGAAAAAAATAGCAGTTTGCCAAGGGTTAAAACTTTTCAAAGCTTTGTTTTGAAGTGTTGATGGTGGGTGCCATTTCAACACCTCAATCTCTTCAGGCTTACAAACCAACTTAGTTAGATTAAATCTCATTGCTTTACAGCTAAGCTTCTTCCACCTAAAATGAACTCTAAATTAAATGTCATTCCTTATTCTTTCACTTACACAGTAATAGCCTTCTAATCCATGATCTCCATAAAGACAAAAATGAATAAACATGTAAACATGGTCTGTTTCATCTTGAATTAAAATCTGACAGAGCATATTCAATTCTTGCTAAAGTCTTGTTCCATCTTGAAATATCTAGATTGTTCTTGAAACAAAGATACTGGGACTATCCATTAAAGCTGTATCAACCTACCTCTGCTTTGTTTGTATAACAGATGCCCCAAGCAAGAAATTTGGTTGTCCTCTATCTGCTTAACCAGAAAATACAATCCATCTGGTTATAAAAACCAGCAGAATACCATACGGTGTATTTCTTGGATAAATAAGTGCCATTGATTTAACTTTTAAAGAGTTAAAGATCAAGGGATTTGCATGCAAATGTTCTAAATTACCCCATGGCTGAGCAGTTTGAAAGTTTTCTACTTGTCTGAAGTTTATAAAGTGATGAAAGGCCATATATTTACAGCTAAGATATTTGTAAATAGATTTCCTATAGTAATGTTTTTTGAATATACTATCATTATTTAAATACTTAAGTCTCTGATCTGAAAATGGTCCAAACATTAAGAAATTCCTGATTTGAAAAAATACACAATTTGGTATTTGAGTATAAACTGAATTGCAAAAAACCTTTTTAAGATTTTTGCTGTAATTTCTAAGAAATCTTTCTATATGAGCTATATTGTGGTTAAAGAACTGAATTGCTAATCAAATAAACCTGCTTTTGTCTACCTTTTGAACTTCAAAACTCTTGAGGTGTTCACTTGACTAATCAGCTGTTCTTCTGTCCCCAGGCTTGCTATTGCATTTCAGATTCTGTTGAAATGTTGAAATTGTAGGGGATATTAAGTACTGTACATGCTGCAAGAAGAGCTCTGAAAGAGCAGCGCTGTGGCAGATGTCTAAAAGACAGATTCCATATGGGTGATCTTCCCTCTTGGTATAATGGGAGATTAATTCAATTAACCCCTCCATTTCAGATGGTGTATATCAAATAATTTTTCAGTCAAAACCTATAATAAAACATAAGAAGGGAGAAACCTAGGGTTCTGAGCATCAGTTATTATATAACTCTCAGGAATAATGAGATTTTTTAACTCCCTGCTGTGATTCATATTACATCCCTGAAATGCCTCTTTCAAGAAGATTCTCTAAGAAAGTCAACGTTTGAACAGGATACAACCTCCCCAAACCCAAAATAGTCAAGGAAATTTCTTGTAAAACTTTACTATTGAGTATAAGTGTATTAAAATAATTAAGTTGGAATGTAAAATTTTTTTTGGGATGTTTAATAGCTAACAGAAGTTAACAACCTTATATTTCCAAGGTGATTTGTTGCCTTGTCTAGCTACTAATCTTCAAGAAATATCAAATATGCCAGTGTTAGTTATTACTTCAATAAAATTTGGGTATCAAGGACCAACAGTATGTTGTTATGAAGCTGGTATATTACAAGAAAGAACTAAGAAGTGGTATAAATTTACAAAAATCTTGAAGGAATAGAGTACATTATAGCCTATAAATCATCTGGAATATAAAAGATGATGGAAGAAGAGCAATTTAATGAATAAAAAATATGGTCAATACCACATTTACGTGTCTTGTAGATCAGCCATATCAGAATATGTTATGAACTTTTTTAACCCTAAATACAGTTTCCCCTAGCTTCCAGCCCAGATTAAAAAACACTGTTGCCTAACTTTCATGAATACTGTAAAATTATCTAAGACATTTTTAACCAAATAATAGAAAAGTTTATGTTCCTAAGGACTTTCATTTTTTTTTTTTTTATCCAAAGAGAATTGTTTTGTACTTTTCAGAATATGTCTATACCTGATTGCAAGCAGGTGAGTTTCATATTTTAACTCCATACTTCATTGTGTCTGGCACTTGAAGCCATTGTCTGTTGCTAAACAAAGACAATATTTATTGAAGAAACAGAAAAAAAGTTATTACTATTGATGCATGTCCCAGGATGCAATGCCCTTCACTACTCCAAGATATTCTGAGGTGTAGCAGTATTGCTAAAGCTTATATTTTAGACCTCTTTTTTGTTTCTTCTGGATGCTTAGAGATTACAGGCTTTGTTTACATTGTAGCCAATTCAGCATCTTGAAAACAGATTGTGTGCTTGTTCTGCTTTTGAGGACATTAAATACATTAAAAACTACAATGAATTCAGTGGCTCTATCACTTAGCTTAACAGTTCATTGCAGAGCTATATTAGAAATTAGAATCTCTGTATGCAGTACTAGTATGCACTTTTAAAATATTGAATGAGGTAAGACCTAAAAGTCTCTTGCCATGGCTGATTGCTGTAGATAAGATCTGCAGTGTCACTCAGACCAGGAATTTTTTCATCCCCTTCCTCTTATCTAATACTGTCTTTGTGAAGTTCTTTGCTTTGGGTTGTTTCTGTGTTTCCCCAATCCACAGTAACCAAAACCCTGCTGAATTCAGGGAATGCTGCAAAGCATATATTAAGGGAGCCGAAACAGTATTAAAGAAAGTTTGAGGTCTCTAGTCTGGAGGTTTGCTTGCTTGAGCTTTGAATCCTGTTCTGATGAAAGACAAGTTTTAAGCACAAGAACACCAAGAGAGGGAAGGCTATACTTACCTTTATTGGTCCCTTACAGCACTACCAGAAGATTTTGTGTGTTCTGTCTGGCAAGGCAGATGGGAATTTAAACTGTGTTTCTTCTATCTGTTCTGAATGATCAGTCAGGAACGTTCTGGAGAACAGGGAACCCTGCCATCCTAGCTTAGCAAATATAACTCAAGCTTTTCTGGAGGAAACTATTTAGGGGCTGGTGTTATGAATAACCAAACCATATTCTTTGGCAAATAAGATGTTTACTTAACAATAGCTGGCTCTAGTTGTTTCATTGATTCATGATATTAATCTAGTGCTGGAGGTTCTTACAGTGTTCCGGTTAGTATCTCTCTGTATTAACTGTATTTAACATAAATGAAAATAAATGGGAGAAAACTTATAGAAAAAGGGCTCAAACTCTGTGTTTGTTTCAACATAGCATGACCAAAGACTTAAGTGCAGCTTTTTCTTAAAGAGTCTGGGACTTTTTTTAGTAAGTTTCCTAATTACTGCACTTGTATGAACAAAGACATAGAATGTTAAACCATAAAATTTTCATGAAGGTAGAACTGTGGATGCACTTTAATTTGAACTCTAAAGTTCTCTTATTTTTAATAATGTCTACGTGTCTCCTGTCTCTTGCATGAAAAGCTCACCACTGTGTAATGGAAAATCTGTGTTGGTGAAATTCTCATGCAGCTTAACCAGAGAAAGTGGGAGATATACTCCATATTATCTGCCTTGCATTTCAGAGATCTTCACATATGCTAATGAAATGTGATTCCCTTTGTTCGAAGAACTGTCTCAAATAATGTTATCATAATGCAGAAAGGTAACACTAAGGCTTCTTGCTAGTGTTGAGAACTGGTTTTACTTTTTAAAATTCTTTCATACTACCCTAGGAAAATAAAATGATGCTTTTTCCTTCTTTTTCTCTGTTTCTTCCTGAAGATCTTTTGCCCTTTACATCCCTACATACACCTTTTTCTTCCATAGTTCATGCTTTTGTCTATTCATCTGTTCTGCTCTCTAAGCTCTGTTTCCCTGTGTGTCATGTCATAAAACTCAAAGTAGGAAGAAATGACTTGCACACCTTGGCAAACAACACAGGAAAAAATTTGATGTTTGGGTGGCATTTTTCACATTCTTATGTACTCTTATGGTAGCTTACAGTAATCCTGAAATTGCTTGTAGGCAGAGTTGCTTATCCTTGTTTTCTTGTGTGCGAAAGCAAGGAAGACAGTCAATGCATTTTAACACAGTTGAAGTTCAGTAATTTAAGGAATCTGAGAGCTACTTGTAAACATTCCTGCTACACTGCAATATCTTGTGATTACAAAGTTTCCTTAGGTAGTCATAGCCACTGTACAAGGAAAGGCATTAAGTCATACTAAATCTTCAACACTGTTTTCCAGCTTCTTTAAGAGCTACCTTCCCCTAGTCTTCTACTAGCAGCTGGTAGGGGAGCAGGATGTTGCACACCAGAAATTGGCATCTGCCTCCAGTATGTGGGCAATCCGCTTGCTTCCATGAGTGCATGTGTTGGGAACAAGGGGGAGGAAGATATGTAAAAGTCTTTGCTAGATTCCCAGGTTAAAAGCAATGTCTTCTCTAGGTTCACATCTAATTATCCATTGAATAATTTCAGTGCCAGACTGACAATTTCATGACAGGAAGTTCTCAAGTTCTTGTGTGATGTTGTTGCCTTCTCCACGTGGCAAGCCTTGACACTCCCTCCTCTGGCTGCCTCTGGATGTGGCAGCTAATTCAGCTTTAACTGAGGAAGTCCCAAATATCTGGGAAAAATGTACATGTTACCTTATTTTTGGTTTTGTGTGCGTGTACCATATTTGCTACATCTCTAACATATTCTTCACCCCTAAAAAGAGCATGTTTCTTTCAGTAGGGAAAAATTAAGCGTGGGCAATAGTTACCTTTTCCTCCTGACAGTCCTTTACTTGTGGAGATGTAAAGGATGCTGTACTGATAGGTACTGCATAAAATTTGACAGTTTGTATAGGTATTTGTTTAATGCAATAAAACAACTATTTCCCAGAAATTTTTATGTTAGCAAAAATTTGAGGGTCATCTGGAAACTTAGCAGAAGAGGTGAATTCAGAACTTTCTTAAACTAAGGCTGCGGTGACTGATTAACACACAATGGGTTTGCAGACAATTTCTCATTACTTTTTATCTTACAGAGACTGGCAGAAAGATTACAGAAAGAGAATAAGCTGGGTAGTTGAACTCAAAACCAATTTTAAGGCTCAAAAATGAAATTGATGTATATAGAATCCATATATGTCCATGTATATTTATGTATAGTGTGTTGGAACTTTATTTTCTGGATTTGACGACACAGAACCTTTTAAAAGAAAGTATTTTTTAATCACAAAGTTTTAGACTGCTGTATGGGTTGCACTTTCAGAGGGACTTCAGGCTGGCACTACCATGCGTGTCCCCAGATTTGTGTGGCAGAAAATGACCAGGTACACTTTGGGTGTCTGCACGCCCAAACACTGCCTGCAGAAATAGAAGATGTTTCCCAATTTATCTCAATTACTTTTAATCACACTATCTGGCCCTGTTCCCTACCTCACACGGTATTGGGCTGGCCTCCTACTGAACGGTATGGCCCAGCTTTTCAGGAGTGCTGCTCAAACACTGGCCATAGCTCCTGCCCTCTGGGGAAGCCTCTCATTTCATTGGCACAACCTGCACATGATTTCAGAGCAGCAGTTCTCATTTGTAGAAGGAGGATCATTTACTTCTTCCTTTACAGAAAGTGTTGGCAGGAGAGAAGCATCCAGTTTGGGCTAAATCATCTGGTAAGAATCTGAATCTAAGGTAATGTGTTCTGGTAAAGTATTACCCAGTGTGAGTTTTCCTCTGAAATTAAACTTGAGGTTTTTATGAAGTTTTTTACAATTGTTTAAATGTTCTTTTCTTGTGTGTGGTGTTGTACTGCCCTAAATTTTTGCTAGTATGAAAGTGCTGTTAGAAAGGACAGTCTGATTTTGTTCTTAGCTTGCCTAAAGGTAGATCATCTTGGAAATGTATTTTGACAGCCAGTTGTTTCAGTTAAACCAAATACATGACAAAAGTTTGGATGATTTGGACAGTGTTCATTGGATCTATCAATATTTTACTCCAGTTATTAGACCTAAAGGCTGCATGATATTAGAAATATATTTTGGATATTAAAAAGAACTATAAATAGCTATTATAAAAGTGTTTTTTTTTATTTGAATATGCAGGGTTGTTTTTTTTTTTAAAATAACCCACTAAACAAACAAACAAACAAAACCCAAAAGAAATTAACAAAAGATGAATGTATGCAAATAATTATAGTTTTATTCAAATAAGCGTCAGAAGACATCTAAGAATGAAAAGTTTTGGATAAACTTTGACAGTATTTTTCTATTTATGAGTCAACTTTTGCAAGTTTGAAATAGCTTTCAAAACAACAAATTGTTTCCAGGTGTACTGTTGGTGCAGTGTATTATAAATAAGTTTTAAACCTTTATTCTCTTCTGTAATGTATTAAATTATTACAGAATGGGGCAGAAATGCAGTGTTACAGAGTAATAAAGAAAACATTTCATTTTTTTTTTTGCACTGATTTTCCATATGTGTCAAAAGCGCAGGGAGAGAACGAGCACCCCAGCCCCTTGCCTAGAGCGGGGAAGATCGGGAAAGGACAAGCTGTTGATGAGAGGCAGCTCTGACGCAGAGTGGGCAGGGACAGGAGTGACGGCGGCCAAACCCCCTCACCTATAAAAGCAGCCCCCAGGGAGCGCGGCGACCAGGACGGGCAAACAGGGCGTGGGGCAGCAGTTTGTGCGGCAGTTCACGCAGGCAGGGCGCGCCGGGAAGGCCAAGTCCCCCTCCTAGCTCCGAAGAGAAACTCAGGCAGTGGTCATCGCCCTCCCAGGAGAACACCTGGCAGCTATGGTTACCACCTGCCCGAAAGCCACCGCCAGAAGGAATGTGGTGACCCAGACGGAGCTCCCGCACAAACATGCAGCCATCCAGGTCGCCGGCTGCAGGGAGTGCCTGAGCCTGTCGCTTGTACCACAGGGCAGTGGAGACGGCAAATGTCTGCGGTGTGAGCAGGCAGATGATCTGCTCAGCCTGGTGGCAGAGCTGAAGGAGGAGGTGGAAAGGCTGAGGAGTATCAGGGAATGCGAGAGGGAGACAGATCGGTGGAGCCGCAGCCTACCATCCCTGGGGCCAGGGCAGCAGGCGGAGCCCCACAAGGAGCAGAGGATCCCCTACCCTCTTGCCAGCAAGCAGAAGGAGGGGATCCAAGAGACCGGGGGGAATGGAAACAGGTCCCTGCCCGGGGAGGCAGGCTAATCCCCTCCCGGCCTCCCTCACCTTCCCAGCTGCCCTTACACAACAGATATGGGGCTCTGGAAGTTGAGGGCCAGGCAAGTGGGGAGGGAGGTGAAGGTGAAGGTCCAGCCAGGGGGTTGCTGAGGGCCAGTCAGTCAACCCCACGGATTATGGCTGCCCCTGTTAAGAAAAAAAAGAGGGTAATTGTGGTGGGTGATTCCCTCCTGTGGGGAACTGAGGGCCCAATCTGCTGTCCGGACCCATCCCACAGGGAAGTCTGCTGTCTCCCTGGGGCCCGGGTTAGGGCCATACTAGGAAACTCCCTGATCTGGTAAGGCCCTCTGATTATTACCTGTTGCTGGTTGTAAAGGTTGGCAGTGATGAGATACAGAGACAAGTCCTATAGCAATCAAAAGGGACTTCAGGGCACTGGGGCGATTGGTTGCATGACGGGAGCACAGGTAGTGTTTTCCTCTATCCCATCAGTGGCAGGGAAGAATGCTGAAAGGAACAGGAAAACTCACCTGATTAACAGGTGGCTCAGAGGCTGGTGCTGTCAGTGGAATTTTGTTTTTTTCGATCATGGGGAAGTTTACACGGCACTGGGCCTGCTGGCGGCTGATGGAGATCAGCTATCTCCAAAGGGGAAAAGGAATCATGCCCATGAGTTGGCAGGACTCATTGAGAGGGCTTTAAATGAGGTTTGAAGGGGGAAGGGAATATAAATGGGCCCGCTAGTGAGGAGCCCAGGAGCGGGCTCCTGGGGGTGAAATCGATAGCCCAGCTCAAGTGCATCTACACCAATGCATGTAGCATGGGCAAGAAACAGGAGGAGCTGGAAGCCCTTGTGCGGCAGGATAGCTATGACATAGTTGCCATCACAGAAACATGGTGGGACGACTCTCATGACTGGAGTGCTGCACTGGATGGCTATAAGCTCTTCAGAAGGGATAAGCAGGGAAGGAGAGATGGTGGGGTGGCTCTGTATGTTAGGGAGTGTTTTGACTGTCTAGAGCTCGACAGTGGTGATGACAAGGTAGAGTGCTTACGGGTAAGGATGAGGGGGAAGGCCAACAAGGCAGATATCCTGTTGGGAGTCTGCTATAGACCACCCAACCAGGATGTAGAAATAGATGAAGCATTCTACAAGGGCTTGGCAGAAGTCTCACAATCGCTAGCTCTTGTTCTTGTGGGGAACTTCAACTTGCCGGACATCTGCTGGAAATACAACACAGCAGAGAGGCAACAGTCTCAAAAGTTCCTAGAGTGTGTGGAGGATAACTTCCTGATGCAGCTGGTAAGTGAGCCTACGAGGGGAGGTGCCTCGCTTGACCTGTTGTTTACAAACAGAGAAGGACTTGTGGGAGATGTCATGATTGGAAGCCGTCTCGGGCTTAGCAACCATGAGATGATAGAGTTCTCGATTCTTGGCAAAAAAAGAGGAGGGGCAGCAAAACTGTTACCCTGGACTTTTGGAGGGCAGACTTTGGCCTGTTCAGGACACTGGTTGGGAAAGTCCCTTGGGAGGCAGTCCTGAAGGGCAAAGGTGTCCAGGAAGGCTGGACCTTCTTCAAGAAGGAAGTCTTAAGGGTGCAGGAGCAGGCTGTCCCCATGTGCTCTAAGACCATCCGGTGGGGAAGATGACCGGCCTGGCTAAACAGGGAGATTTTGTGAGGGCTCAGGGAAAAAAGAAGAGTCTACCACCCTTGGAAGAAGGGGCAGGCAACTCAAGAAGAGTACAGGGAACTTGTTAGGTCATGCAGGGAGGAAAGTAGAAAAGCAAAAGCCCAGCAAGAACTCAGTCTGGCTAACGTTGTAAAAGATAATAAAAAATGTTTTAACAAGTACATAAACAATAAAAGGAGAGCCAAGGAGAATCTCCATCCTTTGCTGGATGTGGAGGGGAACATTGTCACCAAGGATGAGGAAAAGGCTGAGGTACTTAGTGCCTTCTTTGCCTCAGTTGTTAATAGCCAGACCAGTTATCCCCAAAGTACTCAGCCCCCCGAGCTGCAAGCAGGGATGGGGAGCAGAATGGAGCCCTCATAGTCTAGGAGGAAGCAGTTAATGACCTGCTATGCCACCTGGATGCTCACAAGTCTATGGGGCCAGGTGGGATCCACCTGAGAGTATTGAGGGAGCTGGCAGAGGAGCTTGCCAAGCCACTCTCCATCATCTATCAGCAGTCCTGGTTAACAGGGGAGGTCCCTGATGACTGGAAGCTTGCCAACATGACGCCCATCTTCAAGAAGGGCTGGAAAGAGGGTCCAGGGATCTACAGGCCTGTCAGCCCGACCTTGATGCAGGGAAAGATTATGGAGTGGTTCATCTTGAGTGCACTCAACAGGCTTGTGCAGGTCAACCAGGGGATCAGGCCCAGACAGCATGGGTTCATGAAAGGCAGGTCCTGCTTAACCAAATGGGTCTCCTATGAGCTGGGGACCCACCTGGTGGATGAAGGAAACGCTGTGGATGTCATCTACCTGGACTTTAGCAAAGCCTTTGACACCGTCTCCCATAGCATTGTCCTTGGGAAGCTGGCAGCTCATGGCTTGGATGGGCGTAGTCTTCGCTGGGTAAAAAACTGGTTGGGTGGCCGAGCCCAGAGAGTAGTGGTGAATGGTGTTAAGTCCAGTTGGCAGCCGGTCATGAGCAGTGTTCCCCAGGGCTCTGTTTTGGTGCCAGTCTTGTTTAATATCTTTATCGATGATCTGGATGAAGGGATTGAATGCACCCTCAGTAAGTTTGCAGATGACACCAAGTTGGGTGGGAGTGTTGATCTGCTGGAGGGTAGGATGGCCCTGCAGAGGGACCTGGACAGGCTGGATCGATGGGCTGAGGCTAATTGCATGAGGTTCAACAAGGCCAAGTGCCGGGTCCTGCACTTGGGTCACAACAACCCCATGCAATGCTACAGGCCTGGGGAAGAGTGGCTGGAAAGCTTCCTGGCTGAAAAAGACCTGGGGGTGTTGGTCAACAGCCAGCTGAACATGAGCGAACATTGTGCCCAGGTGGCCAAGAAGGCCAACAGCATCCTGGCTTGTATCAGGAATAGTGTGGCCAGCAGGAGCAGGGAGGTGATTGTCCCCCTGTACTCGGCGCTGGTGAGGCCGCACCTGGACTACTGTGTCCAGTTTTGGGCCCCTCACTACAAGAAAGACATTGAGGTGCTGGAGCATGTCCAGAGAAGGGCAACAAAGCTGGTGAAGGGTCTGGAGCACAGGCCTTATGAGGAGTGTCTGAGGGAACTGGGGTTGTTTAGCCTGGAGAAGAGGAGGCTGAGGGGTGACCTTATCGCTCTCTACAACGACCTGAAAGGAGGTTGTAGTGAGGTGGGTGTTGGTCTCTTCTCCCAAGTAGCTAGCGATAGGACGAGAGGGAATGGGCTCAAGCTGCGCCATGGGAGGTTTAGATTGGATATTAGGAAAAATTTCTTCACAGAAAGGGTAGCTAAACAGTGGAACAGGCTGCCCAGAGAGGTGGTGGAGTCCCCATCCCTGGAAGCGTTCAAAAAACGTGTAGACGTGGCACTTTGTGACATGGTTTAGTGGGCATGGTGGTGTTGAGTTGATGATTGGACTGATGATCTTAGAAGTCCTTTCTAAGCTTAATGATTCCTAGTTTTTACTTTCATTATAAATAATCCAGCCACCAAGCCAGGAAACATGAGATTGCTACTTTACCCTGAATTGGTTTAGTGGTGGAGTTGGTAGTGTTAGGTTAATGGTTGGACTTGATGATCTTAAGGGTCTTTTCCAACCTAAATAATTCTATGATTCTATGATTTTTTTGACAGTTTGGGTTTTAGACAAAAATTCTTATTATTTTCTTGCATACTAGAAAAGATAAGAAAAATCTGAAACAGTGCCAAAAAACCAGTTGGTTAAATGTATCACACTTTTAGTCTTTTCTTGTTCAGATGCATTTGGATTATACAGAACTGCAACAGTTAATCACTTGGAATAAATCTCAGCCATCCGCTGATGAAAAATTTGCCTTCTCTTTTCACACTTTAACTGCTATTGGACTTTAAGCTTTATTACTACAGAAAAAAATGGTTTGCATGAGAATGGTTTGTGGGTTTGTGTGATCCATATGTACCAAAGCTCTTTTATGTAATCCTTCATTCAGTTGCTTGAGTTCTGTTGTGGTTCTGACAGCACTACTCACTTTATATTAAGGATCTGGCTTCCTTTTTTGACTGCCTAGATGACTGCTACTCATCTATTTTTCTGTGTCTACTTGTTATATACTCAACACTGTGATATAGGAGTATATCCTGAACACTTTTTTTTTGCCAGCAACTGTCACAGGCTAAGCAAGCATATGGAGAACTTTTAGGTGGAGAAATGGGATATTTTGATGTATAGCTGATCAAAAGATACAAAAAAGCATTCATTTACAGCAGATAGTGTACAAACAGGTTTTATTTATGTAGCTAAAACTATTGGTAAGAAACAATTAAGTGCCTATTAGTTGCCTGAAATGACTGGGAAGATATTTTGCAACCTTGCCCAGCCTCTCACTGTTAGATTTGCTGATGCAAACACAAACAGCTGTCAGAGAAGAAGCAGAAGTCTACTTCCAATCAGAAGAGCCAAAATCTTAGGTTTTAGGCTTAGGAAGGGGGGAAACCTGGCTGTTCTGCTTTCTGGGCAAGGTTTGATATGAAAGTTTACTATCATTTCATTCTCTTGGCCTGGTCTTCCGCAGTGTGTTGCCACCAGTTCTCAGCAGTGAGGTCCAGACTGCTCATGAATGTATCCTCATTCAATTGCTCCTGCAACCAGTTTCTGTTACCAGCACTGCTTCTGTAGCTTACCATGCCTCTGTAAAATACAGCCAGCCCAGAGAACAGAGAAAAAGATGCCAAGACATGACAGTCATTACTTTTGAGTTAACACAGTGTGAATTCTGGAGGGTTTGAGAAAAATTCTTGTGTCCATTTGGCAGGTTCTGTGTTCATTAAATCCTTTGCAATGTAAGTTAGAGGCACATCTGCAATAGAAAGTTGCATTGTTTGACAAAATTGTAAAGAAAATTTAAAAACTAAAAAAAGTCAGAGAAGGAAATGATGCTGCAAGTATTCATGCTTTGGATAATACTTCTGTTCTGCATATGACACTTTTAAAAACATTTGTTTTTATAAATCCAAAAAGCACCCTGGCTAAGTGGTCTGCTCCTTTTTGCAAGCTCATATAGACAAGTCTCTAGCGTCTGTAGACTAGCCCATCTTTCTCTTTGTGGTAACAATTGCAAGTTTATATGTCATATCATAGATATTCAATTTAGTTTGCCTGATACTGGAGAATGCAAATACATTTCAGACTACTTTCCTTTCCCATTCAAAAAACTGATTAAATAAGTTCTTTGTGAAAACATATATGGCTACTTTACCTCTCTGTGGATTCTCAGTCAAGCTATTTGATTCCTATGGGCATTAGATTCTCGACCCTTGGAGGGGCTCTGACTTGCTTTCTTAAGTACTTTGTCACCAACAAGAGAAATATTACTTTTGTTAGTATGTTTCTATGTAGGGCTGTATACCACTCTGTGAAGCTAAGTGTTGTACAGGAGATTGAAGCCAGCTGAATATGCTTAAAAGAGCAATGTTCTCTGTTCTCAATGATCTTTTTTGCCCAGATCTGTTTAGTTTTATCCTTCCCCCCCCTCCCCCCCCCCCCCCCGCCCCGTTTATTGCTTGTGAAAGTCTCACATCTTGTTTGCTCATCCTGGGACATAATTTTTTAAAAAATTCATTAGCATTATTTATATATACATGTAAAACGTAAACATACATAAAAATAAAATTTGTATGTGAATCATCTATATATGCCATAGGGTTGTGTGAATATATAAGGTTTCTTCTTTTTTTGTGATGTTTTGTTGCTTAATTGAATAATGTTTCCCCAAATCATCCAAGCATTTTCTAACAAAGGGAATAGGTTTCCTCAAGAGACAAAATTACCATATGGTAGAACAATCCTTGACTTTCACTGTGGATACTGTGGGTATTGCTACATGCATTGGTATGCTAGTACTCTGACTTCAGATATCTTCTGTCTCTCTTGGGTTGTAAACTGAAGTCTTCTACCACCTGAGGAACTTCATAACACAGGGAATTATAATGTGTTCGGGAAAATGGCTGTCACTTTCTTTTCTTAACCTGGTCTTACTTGCTATAAAATCCTGCCTTATTTATTGGAGCTGGGACTGAATCTGTGACTCCCAGATAATAATGTAACCATCAGGCTTTGGAGTAATTCTCTCTCTTCCTCACCCAATTAATCATTGATATTTTTTAAACTTTAAATGCTAACAGATATTTTCTTTTAAGTGAGTGAGCAGAGTCAAAGCTTCAGCCTGTTGGTTGAAAGGTTGCTGTTTCCAAAGCTGTCTTGAGCTGTGGGTTTTGTTCTGTGGAACTGAAAGCTGATATGATCCAAAGTATTTCTCTCCTGTAATCTGGACAAAATACTTCAGGCTGTGCATTTGATTAAAAATAATGAAAATAATCCTTAGAGGGATTAAAGTATATCAAGTTGTAAATTGGAAGCTTTTTAAAATATCTTGTATCCTGGCGGTTAGCTCTTTAACATCTGGCTGTTATTGGGTAAAGAGCTAAATAGAAGTCTTTCTGATTTGGTGTGTATGAGCTGCATGACATATAATGCTTCTTGCTTTGTTAATTAAAACAATGCTTTTGTTTGTCTTTCTGAAACAGAGGAGGAAAATAAACAAACAAAAGGAAGGGAAAGGAACTGAGAAAGGTAAATATTAATACTTTACATCTGTAATGATCTGTGGAAAAAGGTGTATACACTGCCGGTGAAGAGGAGAAGCAATAACTCTGACCCCACAGGCTCTGTGTCCATAAAACTGTTTGATGGGAGATCTCAGGATTTTATCTTTGTTTCCTGAAGTTCCTCTGTAAGTTCCTTTTATATATTTTTATCTTTGGAATAATGTGAGCAATATTTGAGTTAGGCAAGAAGGTATTTTTGGGAGCATGAGCTTTGGAGTCAGTTGGCATAGCCAAGCTGTAACCTTACTGAAATTTTGGGTTATTTATCATACAGCCACACGAACCAGTAAAAGACACTTGAGTATTTCACCCTCACATTCTAACTTGATGAAAATTTTGTTTCTTCCATACCCTGCTATTAAATCTTAACTAAATAATAAGACAATTATCATTGAGGCCCTGTATTTTTCCATTCTCTCTCTGTCTTCTTTCTTAATTTGATTTTTCTTTGACATGAAATGAACCAAATAAACTTGACAATAAAAAAGGTACAGCCTAGCTGGTTTATTTTTATATGAACTGTCCACTTCACCTACTGTAATGTAAGAAATATCCCTGCAGTACTTGGGTGCAATGTTAAGTCTTGCTTGCAGATATAGTGGTATTCATTTTTGCCCTGTCTGGTACTTTCTTTATGCAGAAATCAATAAAGATTGATTTCAGCCAAAATATATATGATACTGGTAAAATAATATTAATACTAAAAAGCCAGATAAACTTTTTCCTTATGATGCTCTGGATCTATACATGACATTAAGATTTTACCCCTTGAAACTGTGCCACGAGATATCAGGTCATCTTTCTGAGGAGAAAATAGAGTGAAGTTCCTTTGTGTACTCTCTTTCTGGTACAAAGAAATTCGCATTCTTTGCTGTCCAGTGTTACATGCAGACCATGAGAAGTAACTCAATCTCTAAATATCAAAAAGTTATTTGGGCAGTCTCAATCCATTAGCTCAAGTCATATGATCTTCTTTTCAGAAAAAGAAATGTGTGCAGTTTCTTTTTTCCTTCTATTCTGCAATTTCACAATTGAATAGAGAGAATAATCTTGAGGGGTACAAAAGAAGTGAAACGTATACATATATACACACACACATATAAAAAAATGTCAGTTTTTCCAAAAAGTTGAAGTGACAGCTAAGTAACAGCTTACAAGTTCCCGCACTACTCTGTGCTGTCTATATAGATATCATCACTTGACTCTAGGCCACTTCCTGAAGGTAGCCAACTTTAACGTGAATGAAGAAAAAACTCTGTCTAGGTCTCAATATGCACTTAATTTTGTTTAGATGATTCTCTAAGACTGCAGTTTGTTCTGGTTCCATTGTTTACAGCTCCAGAAACAAAGGAAATGATTATACTGATATTTTCCTTTTTAACAAAGCAAAAATAATTTAACCTGAGTCAAGGCTTGGGCCACTGATGATTAAACTGACAAACAGAAGTCACACACTGAAATCTTCATATCCGAAAATGGACAGAATTTTGTTTTGTTACCAGTCTGCCCAACTGTTTCTTACAGCCATCAGAAACGTAATTGGACACTAAAAAAACAGCTGTTTTTTTGAGGGAATGCTCATAGGAGCTCATGAAAGCAGTAAACATTCTAATGAGAAGAAAAAAGTCTACAAACTGTACTTGAACATATTACCTTGATAAGAAAGGGGGGGGGGGGGGGGGGGAAGAACTGATATAATTACAATAAAATAAAATTTTACTGATAGAATTATAATTACTGATATAATAATAATATACAATTACTGATAGAATTGTAATAAAAATTTAAGTCACTACTACCAATGTGTTGTCTTTCCCAAAGCACAACCCAGTTATAACTAGCTTCTAAATACCTGATATACCTTAAAGACCAACAAACGCCAGGTAACTCCAACACACTGTGAAAGCATATATGCACAAAATACAGCTGAAAAGAATGTGTTCTTCAATCTGTTCATAAGAACCATAACATTGGTTTTGCTGGCTGTGTTCATTTATAAAGCTCAAGAAAGCCTTTTCAGAAAAGTCAGAAGTAAACCATGTGGAAAGAAAGGAATAGTTGAAGTTTTAGATAGCAAGGCAAATGAAGTAAAATGATATGATATAATAGATAGCAATAGCTTTTGAAAGAATTAGAAATTTCCTACCTTGAAAGAGGAATTATTTATCTGGTCAGCCATGGCTTGTTAAGATGAGAGAGATCTAAGCTTTCTTGATTATAAACATGGCCTTCCTACTCTATGATGTAAAATCTCACAAAGCATACCAGTGTACAGACTTAGTTTTCTTGACAGCATCTGCCTAAATAAAAATCAGACATGATGCAGGCTAATATTTATATTAATTTAGGGTTCAAAGAAGCCAATCTCATGGAAAGGCTGGTAAATCCCCTTAGCCTCAAAAACAGTGTGGATGAACACCAGCTGCCTACTGGGAATAGTCGCTGGGACACTTAACTCCCAAATCATGCTCAGAAATTATTTTGTGGTGTGCTAGCTGTCACAACCAAAAGTATACGAGGGACTGCTCAAACTTTGGTAAATAAAACTGCATTCCAGCACTTGGAAATGTTCCTGGACATTGTTTAATTTGCTACTATAGACTTAACACTAGATGCTTTTGCTCCATGAGACCTCAAGAGTGGAACCCCTTATAAGAGGTTATAGATAAACTGACTGTTTTCAGACAATTCATGATATTGAATTGTTGAGATGAAAACAATATCCTGGTTAAAATGAAGGAAAACAATTTTTTTATGTTCACAAAAGAAAGGTAAACACTACAGACATGTGAAGCATTACTAAGACATTAAACAAAGCCAGATAATGCAAAACATGTTCCCATACAAGATTTTATCATGAAACATGGTTTCCATGACTTTCTACTTTAAAGACAGAGGAGATTATTTTGTATTTAAACAAGTGAAATAGACAAATATGTCTAGTTATTAGCCTGTGTAGTCTTCCAAATCCTGCTGTGTATGGAGAGAGAAAAATAAATCTGGAAATACTTCAGTAAAGGATTCTGCTACGTCAGCAGGAGCTAATGAGAAAACAGCAGTCCCATCACTCGAAAAATGAGCTATTACCAACATAGCACCTTCCTTCCTGTCTTCACACTGTGTTTGAATTTCAAAAGTGTGTGTATATTTGCACAAAACTATTTTGTTTTTAAGAAGAAGAAAAAAAGGAAACAAAGACTGGGAAATTGTGAGCCTCTGAGAAGTGTTGAAAACAAACACTTTCTTTTCACAAAAGCTGTATCTTCTACAACTGTATAAACTGTGCATATAAAAAAAAAGTTGACTATTTTAATTGACTATGATTTCTTTTTTTCACCTTGATGAAAAATTGTCCCTGCAGTGCAAACTGTACTTGGAGATAGAAGACGGACGAGTGTCAACAGCTGCTGCCTGAAATCTGTGAAATTTGAATAGTTGTCAGGGGTTGGGCAGAAAATGATTTCACACAAACCTGAGATCTTAAGAGGCTCTGAATAATTGTTCATCAGAGCCCAGTAACAAATAACCTGGTGTTTAGGAATCAACATGAGTTTTGTCACTCATGACTGGAAGGAGCTGACCAACAACTACCTTGTGGGTGGCAAGTGTTGCAGCTGATTTATTGCAGTCAGGAACAGGTCCTGGGCTTGGTACTCATCATACATGATGGAGATAACTTAGAATCATAGAATCTAGGAATGTTTTGGGTTGGAAGGGACCTTTAGAGATCATTTAGCCCAACCCCCCTGCAATGAGTAAGGACAACTTTAGCTACATCAGGTTGCTCAGAAACACATCCAACCTGACATTGAATGTTTCTAGGGATGGGGCCTCCACCACCTCTCTGGGCAACCTGTTCCAGTGCTTCAGCTCAGAAGCCTGTGAAGTATTAGGCCATTAATATTGCTGTATCTGGAATAAAACTAATTTGAATTATTTATCTTTTCCCTCCGAAAAGTTTGGAAATATTGACTGGGATTTTTCCCTCTTTGTTCATGTTTTCATCTGGTTTCTGAATAGTATTACAATGTACAATATTGCATATCCACAAGAAAGAACACTGGCCTTTCTTTTTGTTCTGTGAAATAACTGTAAATCAGCAGTCAATTCAAACAGTCAATAGAATTACTTGGAGTGACTCTGGTACATGCAGAAACAGTATTAGGCAACAAGAGATAAAAAAACAACTCTTTTCTTTCTTTTTTCTTTTTTTGTTTTAATGTAGAGTGGAAAAAAGGAATATTAAAACCAGTGAAGCAGATTTACTTTTTTGTAAAAGCAGTTGAAAGGTCAGGATGTTGCCTTAATTATGGTAAATTAATCTGTCATAAAGGACAGCAATGATTAAGGGTGCCAAATTTTCACTTCTTCTCAAGTACTGCTGATCTCAATTATGTCTTTCTTATGAAAAGCTATTTTCTAAAAATTCTCAATTGCAAAAAGGGCTAATGATATTATTAGTTCTAAGCGTGGTGCAGTATAGCCTAACTGAGATAGCTTTGACCCTGAAATAAATTTTTATCACTCCAAGGAAGCTGGAGAGAGAAAATTTATATAGTATTAAATAACATTGTGTTGTACAATTTTAGAGTGGAAGTACTGTAAGATGCTTTGCAACAACAAAAAGAATGGAAAATCAAAAAGGCCACAGTTCTTGACACCTGTTTATCACAGAGTGAAAGCTGATTAAACTGAAACAAAAAACCTAATAAAAAAATTAATGAAACAGAGCAATTTGCATTTACCTCTAGCTGTTTTAGCAGAACTTATTACCTGTGCTATCATGTACATGATAGAGATATGCAAGATTATTGTACTGATTACTGAACAAAAAAAAAAAAAAAAAAGCAAAACAACCCAAAACCCACACACATTATTTTAATGAAAACAATCTCAATTTCCTATTCATAAAGCTTTTGACAAATGTATGCATCAAACCACAGAGCAGTTTGAATTGTTAAAGTAATTACTGGGCTGGACTTGTATCTGTGTCTCATTTATTTTACATCACAATAAACATCACCCTGAAGGCTATTAAAAAATGAGATTTTAATCCAGGGGCATATTATCCCTCTGATATCATGTATCTATAACACTGCACATTAAGATCAACTAGCAAGGTACAAGCTGTATATTACATGTTGAGGCACTAGCCGTATCATCTCTCATTTCCCAGCTCCACCAGAGATACATGTGATCTGCAGTCCCAGAAATTCCAGCTTAGTGGCTGACCCATATGAAGTCAACAATTTCAATAAATAGAGGAGCAACATAAATTTGGATTAGGTACAGCCAGTATAGGACTGACACTCTTCCAGTGCAGTTTTATATTTTTGAAGGAAAATGTATATTGCTTGCTTTTCTTGTTCTTTTAAAGTTAGGTTAATTCATGCCATAGCAAAACCACAATTTAGTACAAGTATTTAAAATTCCAATATATTAATTGTGATAATCTGTGCAGTAAGAGAGGAGTAACGTAAACTGGCAATTTATCATACAACTTGAGTGTTTGTTGCATATACTTATGTTTGAAATCTTAGGGTTTCAACATGTCCCTGTTTTGTGAAAAATGCCCAGGTAGGAAAGGCAGAGGGGAGCAGAGTGTTTGTGCTTTTGAAACCTTGTGACCACAGGTGATTACTCTGGCGCTCTGATCAGTTTCAAAGCCACTGAACTCACTATATTATTATATTAATTATTCAAGCTACTATAAATGTTTACATATAGGATAATTTAAGGGTTTGTGGTACATTGTGTGGATATTTACCTCCAAATTTTGGCCCAGGCTACTACCAGGTCATCTTAGGGACACAAACCAGAAGCTGTCCCCAGGTTTTTCTTTAACACTCGGGAATAATCCAACGCCCCAATAAATATGCTAAATGGACATTTTGTTACTCTTAGGTTTTGTTTGTTTGTTAATTTGTTTTTTTAATTTCTGCTTTTCCTACAGCACTCATCTTCCCAGAGAGACAGATTTTTGTTTTATAAGCATTTGGAAACAGGCACCATTTTGTTAGCCCTGGTTTGATTTTATATCACTTTGGCCTGTGTTTCAATAATCTTGTTATCCAGAGCTTCATGGTATTTGAGAAAATCCTCCTGGCTGATATAATCAATATGGAATATATTATTCATAGCCCATCCTGTTCTTTGTAGCACCTACTTGAATATAACAGGCTCCCTTAGGAACTCAGGACTATTGAAAATCTTGTCCTGCAAGTGAGCTTCTGCTTGGCAAGTATCCTATTCCTCTCCAGGTTAGTTTTACAGCACCTGATTCTGTCTACTATAGTTATCCTATGTAACTCCATTTATATTCTGAGTTGTCTTATTGATTTTGAAATGCTGTGTGGAAGGCAAAGTTTGGGTCTTGTACAGTTACCGAAGAGCCAAAGACAGTTTATGATTTTTGTATGAGTAGCTCTACTATTATAAACAGGAGGCAGTAAATCAGATACAAAGATGACACCTCAGGATTCTCATGAGAATAAAACATCAATCCTGTGGCAGTTGATACTGGTGAATTTCCAATTGCTCTTTTTCTTCTCATAAACACTTCCAATCTGGGCAAGTGCATCAGACCTAACACTGAAGTGAAAAGTACATCTTGAAAGAGAAAGAGAAAACCTGTCACTTTGCTGAGACCCTGTTCATATAGTTTGCAAAATGTCCCTATAATTATTTAGGTAGAGTCCTGTTTATTTTGCTGTTGAAGTCATGATACTGTTGGGTTTCCTACTGTTGATGGTGTCTGTACTCTATTACAAAACAGCTTTTTATAACTTGTTTGTAACAAGTAATTTTATATTTTATACAAATATGGGGGATGAGACTTTCTGCCTAATTTCATGGTCATGCTCTGGATGCGGATATGTACTGACTACAAGTAAGATTTTAAAAAGCTGTGTTGTCATTTGTTTTTAATGTGAGATTGATATGTCACCACTTGGCACCTCTGAGCATCCCCCATACTTCCATCTTAGTCTTTAGGCACCTAAATAACTTTGAAAATTTGGCATGATTTATGTTCTTTGTTCTATGTGTCAAAATCTTTTCACCATTGTAGTTGTTCTACAGCTTTTGTGTTTGTGTTTTCTGTTGAAATTATTTCTTTGGCAAAAGATTAGTTTATTTGTTTAGTGAAACTCTCAAGCCTCCTCACCTATCCCAGGCAGAAATTTTTGCATGGCTTTATGTTTGTATCTGTATTTTTTATAAACAGCTCATGTCATTGTTAATTGCTTACCTCACTGCCAAAGTTTGAGTTTTTATGCAATTTTGTTCTATTATCAATTGCTTTCAGATTCTTTTTTAAAAGCCTAAATTTGGCTATACAATCATTTCATGGACATTTCTTTTGATGGCAGGGGTGGATTAAACAGCTTCTAATTTGTTCCTGCTCCTATACCCTTCTCATCCTGCAGCAGTGCACAAGCAGCATCAGCCTGGCACTGTGGCTGAAAGAAATTGTATTGACCCACACTTGTAATTTTTTTTCAACATCTGTCACCTTCCTGTTAAGAGTCTGGTGGCTTTTCCCCTACCTGTTTTTGTGCTATAACAACTTCTCTCCAGGAGAATGTGAAGGCAGTTGACCCATCAGTAAAGTTTCACCACTAGTCCTAGTTTTAAGACTCATGGTTGTGGAATAATTGCTGGAGGTGACTTAGAAATTAAACTTATATTCACATTTTTAGAAAAGATACAGCATTGAAGAAGCTTCCAGGGTGGAGTGCGGCTGGCATGCAAGGAATCCATTCCATGGAAAGTTCCCTAGGTCTGCAATTTTAGATGTCGGCAACACCAGGGGAACTTGGTGTACTGGCTCTAAGAGGAACTGCCTGGTGGGTGGAGTGGTGTGGAGACACCACAGCCAAGCTCTGTGGTGATACAGGAACTCGAAGGTACCACGGAACAGATAAGTTGCATATTTGTTACCCTGGGCCAACAGTCTGTCATGATTTTGACAAAATGCTGTCTTTTTGGTAAACTTTGCTCATTATAATATCATTATAACACTAAAACACGCCTCCATCCCAAAAACTACCCACTTCTAAGGTACGACCACGACTCACTGAGCTTGCGCTTTGAATTTTCCTAGTCTATACCTTTAAAAATGAAGCAAGAAAACTTTACACTAATCATAACAAAGGTATGTATAACTAGAGTCACTCAAGCTCCACCAGAAAGATAAAAAATAATATAAAATAACTTAAGAGAGAGAGAATGTTAGGGAAGATACTATCATCGTGTACCACTCTGACCCCTGGGATCAGTTGACAGGCTGGGTCTCTCTTCCCTCCATTGGGACACCTTTGGGTAAGATTCAAACACTTGGTTATACCAAGTGCCTCCCCGGGAAACTTAGAAACCTCTATATAGAGTCACTTTGTATCTTTTAATGCATCCGTAGCCAGGTTGTGTTACTCATACTTCTGGTATTTGCATGTGCTTTGCAGACAGTGAATTTATCACCAGTAAGCCAAAAGAACCTGTGTATCTGTTGCTTTAATAAACTATAATATTCATGAATCTAGCCATGATAGTTCTCATTGAACGTGGCCAGACACTTTAAGTGTGGCTGTGGTAGTTCATGGAACGCAATTAGACAGAATGTTCCTTGTGTTATTTGTGCATCCATAATCGTGATAGTTCAGTACACTGAACGCGACTGGACTTATAATGACGAATTGGGCACCTGCCAAATTACTTTAACATCTTAATGAAACAATGGTTTAGAAAACTTTTGGTGAACATATTTGTGTGTGTGGCAGTCTCAGGTGGACATTCCACACATTGTTTCATTTTCATGGTTTGGTAGGGTTTTATGAAGTTTGAGATTTAGTCCAGCTAAACTTTCAAAGATTGCAAACCAAGATGCTGATCTTCCAAAGTATGTCATAAAATACAGGTATTTGCTTGTATTTAGGACTACTAGTACAGATACTAAAGTAAGTTCACATGCTTAAATCTTTGCAAGGTCAGTTTCAAATGAAGAAAATACCCCCAATATCATGACATTATTTGCAACAGATTATCAAGCAACCCCTGCCCCAGTCAGCAGTTTGGGTGTCTGTCTCCTTCTTTATAGACATGTTGTAGAAAAGGAATAGAAATGGGTACTGAATGAAGACACCAGTGCAGACAGCAGAAGGTCTTTAAGGAAGGCTGTGCAATTTGGTACAGTGAAGGGTGTGAAACAACTGTCCCATATCCAACACATCTGATTTTTAAGGAAAAATACTTGAAGATGTACATGATGAATTTCACTGCCACTTCCAGCCTTTAGGTGCTCATTAATCAGTGTTGCTTCAACTTTGCTGATAGAACAATTTTGTACAGAGCAGTGCCTTCCTGGCAAAGGTCAGCTAACTCACACAGAAGGAGGGATGCAGCTTTTGACTTTTTACTAAAGCCCTGGTGCTTAGTGATTATAGCAATAATGGAAAACTGTCTGGAAAATAAAAAAAACATATTCCATAGTAGTTGCCTTTAATCTCACATAAAGGGTATGCTGACGTGTCACATTTTTTATATTATTCCAGCACTGAACTTGTGCTCTTTTACACTCAGCTGGTGCCCTGCTCAAGCTGTGTACTCCTTGGTGCTCTCCAGCTGCTGAGTTTGGGAATGACAAACTGTCACTCTGAGCTTAGCTGATCTGAGGAATAATAGTGCAGATTGACAAAGCAAGCTGTCACTTCCTTTGAACTTTAGTAATACTGTGGGTTTTGACTGCCATGTACTGTAGGTTTCGTCTGATCCTAACCTTTTTACCTTTTTTGGCAGTGTTGTTCAGTCTGATTCATTTGGGGCTTAAAGTAAGATTTAATATATCTATTTCTACAATAAAGCTTAAGCCTGGAGTGGTTTTGTTTGTTTGTTTGTTTTTTCCCTACAGATCTTTATTGCATTCAACTGTGTCAAAATCCCTATTACACAGACCAGTCAGAGGAGTGCTTGTTACATAAAACAACTTACTTCAGCAGTGCTGATTTCCTATGTTATTAAATATATAAATTGCTAAAAAAAATGATAAACTTCTAATGACTACTAATTTTTTGAGCTATACTCAATAGATAAGTTTTCAACTGCAGAGATCTGTGTCTTCACTAAGGAGTGTTTGTCACCTATATCTATTAATTTTATGAATTTATATTTTCTATTTATTCTTGGTTAATAAGGTTTATAATAAATATGTTCATTTTACAAATCAAACAATATTCTTCCACTTGCCAGCAACATGACCTACACAATTTCTGAAAGTATGTGCTTTGCATTCATGCATTTTCAGCCAGATCAGTGATCAGGAAAAGATTTGGGGAACAAAAATCAGCTTTTTTGCTATGAATTCTTGCATTGGTACTGTTTTATGGATTACATTAAAGAACAGGATTTAGCTCTCTGAAACTGTAATTTGTAGTAGCCTGATTATGGTGTACCGACACAGTCCCCTACAACATCCTTCTCTCTAAATTGAGGAGATATGGATTTGATGGGTAGACTGTTCAATGGGTAGGGAATTGGCTGGATGGTCGCATGCAGAGGGTAGTGGTCAATGGCTCAATGTCCACATCGAGACTGATGACAAGTGGTGTCCCTCAGAGGTCCATACTGGGATGAGTGCTGTTTAATATGTTCATCAGTAACATAGACAGTGGGATTCAGTGCACCCTCAGCAAGCTTGCAGACAACACCAAGCTGAGTGGTGCGGTTGACACACCAGAAGGACAAGATGTCATCCAAAGGGACCTGGACAAGCTGGAGAGGTGGGCCTGTGTGAACCTCATGAGGTTCAACAGGGCCAAGTGCAAGGTCCTGCACCTGGGACGGGGCAACCCCCAGTATCAATACAGGCTGGGGGATGAAGGGATTGAGAGCAGCCCTGCGGAGAAGGACTTGGGGGTACTGGTGGATGAAAAGCTGGACAGGAGCCAACAATGTGTGCTCACAGCCCAGAAGACCAACCATACCCTGGGCTGCATCAAAAGAAGCGTGGCCAGCACATCAAGGGAGGTGATTCTGCCCCTCTACTCTGCTCTGGTAAGACCTCACCTGGAGTACTGCATCCAGCTCTGGGGCCCTCAGCATGAGAACAACATGGACCTGCTGGAGCGGGTCCAGAGGAGGGCCAAAAAAATGATCCGAGGGCTGGAGCACCTCTCCTATGAGGCCAGGCTGAGAGGGTTGGGGTTGTTCAGCCTGGAGAAGAGAAGGCTGCGAGGAGATCTTAGTGCAACATTTCAGTACTTAAAGGGGGCCTATAGCAAGGATGGGGACAATCTTTTTAGCAAGGCCTGTTGTGACAGGACAAGGAGTAATGGTTTTAAACTAAAGGAGGATAGATTTAGACTGGATATAAGGAAGAAGTTTTTTGCAATGAGGGTGGTGAAGCACTGGAACAGAGTGCCCAAAGAGGCAGTGGAGGCCCCATCCCTAGAAACATTCAAGGTCAGGTTGGATGGGTCTCTGAGCAACCTGATCTGGTTAAAGCTGTCCCTGCTCACTGCAGGGGGGTTGGGCTAGATGAGCTCTAAAGATCCCTTCCAACCCAAAGCATTCTATGATTCTGTGCTTCTGTGTATGAGCTTATATCTTACACTTCACATTTACAATGGTTGTCTCTTGTGTGGATTTAATAAAGGCACCAGTGCTACTGCATGTTTTCTTTTAGGAAGAGCAACAACAAAATCTCTCCTCTGCCCAGCTGTCTACTTTTGTAAAATGTGTAGGAACTCCATGGGACTCAGAGAGTCAAACTTAGTTGAAACTGGCTGTTGGGGTGAAAAGGACCCTAAGCAAGGAGACAAAAGAGAGTATGTGCTATATAACAGCAGAGGCTGAATTTCTCTATATTTTTGTGTGATCTCCTGGTAAGTTTATCAGCCTATCGCTAGCTTTTCACCTTCACTGAGCCTACTGTCCTCTTTTAATACTCTACAGAGGCCAATCTGAAACTCAGTTCAGAAACAAGCCCCAATTCCTCATAAATTTGTGCAATGTAATTGACTGGAAAAGCTTTTAATCAACTCAGATGCTATGCAAAAGGTACATTTCTTATCAGTGGACTCGGCCTCTTACTTTCCTCCAGAGAACTTTCAAATTGTGATCAAAATACTGATTTATAAAAAGAAAAAAAAGATTAGCACAATAACAAAATCAGCTTTACCTCAGAATGTTTCTATATATTAAGCTGGTCTATGTGTGTGTGTGTATGTCTGCATGTGGTTCGCACAGCTGTCTCCTACTGGGATGGCTTAAAAATGACAAAGTGCTAGCCATTATTATGACCTGAACCTGCCCACAAAGCTAAAAGTCTAGTTTTAACATTTCTTAGATTACACCCTTCTATGCTAACTGAGGAGACCTGTGGTTTTGGAGCAATCTGTATTTTTCATGCTAAACATTCATGGTCATTACTCAGGGGCAATCAGTCTTTATACCTGAGCTGCCATAGCAATATAATAAACTTTACAGCACCCATAGTAACAGAGGGGGGAAAAAAAATATCAGTTAATCAGGCATAGGAAAATGGCATGTTCATTATTTATTGTTCAGTTTCATGACTGAAATATGTAGTTGTGGTTTTCAGAAACCCTCAATAAACAATAAATGTTAATCACTATCCATACACTTGACCTTCCTGTCTGTCTTCCAGCTGGCTATTTGCACTGGAAGATAACTAAAAGAAACAATACTTTCTTATTTAGTTTGCATACAAATTGGAATCATTTCAGCCAAAACTATGGTGTCGCAATGATTTAGAAGTATTGTTATAGGCTCATGTGTGTGAACAGTCTAAAATGGTCTCTACCTTTCTTTTTCATGTGATTTAGGTCAGACTGAATACACCATATTTCAGCTGGTGAAGGTAGTCTAAACAGATACATTCCTTTCTTCAGCTCTATCACAACTTTGATTATTGTTTCCAGTGAAAAGTGTATTGAGTTTTTCATGCACTAATTCTCCTATTGGACTTGTCTATCATGGTCCATATAATAAAAGCATTCATTTAAAAAAATAATAGATGACATATAAGTGTCAAAAATTTAACTAAGTTAGATCACCTGTTTTAACTCCCTAATTTATCATTTGCAGATTTACCTCTCTTTAAACAGAAATTGTTCTTTCAAGATGTTGACTTAGGATAAAAAACAAAACTGACTTAAAACTAGTCTAGATTGTCACTAAAGAATTCATGATCATCCAATTAAGATAGATATAGATTTTTCTTTACACAAAGCCTGTTTTGTAAAATTGAGAGTTTCTGAATTGAGACAAAGAAAAGAAAGTTTACTGCAACAATTTTTGATTCTTGATTTTGAAGCAGTTAAATGGTCACAAGCGAAATAAAGATAGTGGGCTTTTATGTGGAGCTTGTTGCGAAGTACTCTACAAAGACTGCTTGCACTGCATCTGGAAGTGGAAAGACAGTGTATGATCTCAACAAATGGATTAAAAAAGTGCCTGCAGACTTGTAAGAAGTGAACCACAATAGCGATAATTACTATGGTGTGATTGTGAATTAATGTAGTATTTTTGCAAGTAACAGACTGGTTGTTGAAAAAATACTTTCTGCAGCAGCAGAAAACTGTCTGTTTTAAAATTACAATAGAAAAATATAATCAGTAAAGGGTAAGGTCTCTAAATATTGAAGATTAAAACATTCTCTTTTGAGTAAGAGTGGCTGAAATTAAGAGTTTCCAAGCAAACCCAAATTTTTTTACATCCTGTTGAACAGTTTCAACACTTATCACATGACTCACTTAGCTAATTCAGAATAACCACTTTTTCCATTTTTCAGTTGCTGGGCTCCTCCTTCAAATCTTCCATGTGCTTATGTTTAAACACAGGCAGTACTTGTAACATCCACAATACAAACATGTGTGAAACTCTATGCAAAATTAACACCATAACGTCTTTTTTCCATTACCACATTATTTATAAAAATAATTTGTTGCTAAAATGATACTAGTGTTGCAGGATAAAGATGTGTTCTTCAGAAGCAAGCGATATTGTGAAGATCCTGCAAAATGTGAATACAGCATTATATTGTCCCGAATCCTTAATAAAAATAAAGTATCTTTTTGTTGTTGTTGTTGTTTTCAGCAGTATAATAAAGTTTCAGGTGCTCTAATGAACAGTAAAAATATTTGAGGAAGGAGAAAAACACACCTATACTTCAGCTAGGTCCTGCCCCAGTGGCAGGACTTGTATTATATATAAGGGTACTCAATTGTACTCTGAAGTTGCTTTCCCACTGTAGTTGCACATAAATTGATTATCCCTTTGCCTACTTATGTAAGTAACTTAAGGGTTCTGTAAAGACAATTTTATTTTTAAGCTTACACACTCTTCACTTAATTGCCAGGTGGCT